>NC_137163.1:28106257-28706257 GCF_951394435.1 Stenella coeruleoalba
GTTATTTAGGTCACAGATGATGAAACTTAGGATCAGAGAGACCAAGCTGTAGTGAAATTGACTTCCCATTAACAAAGTTGAGTTTCAAAACCATGATCAAGCAAAGATCTAAAAGGGGAATTATGTCCATAAGAATATATAAAATCTAGCAACTGGTCTAGAGCTCCACCATCAAATCCTTTTCACCTATTATAACTCTTCCAAAGTATTCAAACAATGAAAGGCATCATATATATTATAAACAATATATGACTTACTTTAAAAATACAGACTCTACAGTTGATGAAAGAATCATGGAACATATGAAGGACAAAAGGCACGAGAGACTTTGGGTTGTTGTGAGTTAGGCAGTGGGGGAGAGTAAAGTGAGTGCCTTCCATCAATTCTGGAAGCTCAAGTACAGAGGACAGAGCTTGCTGTTTGATGCAGATTCCTCTTTAGCCTTTTTCGAGGCAATAAAGACAGGAATGGAGTGGGCATTCCTTTCACTGCACTATAAATCTTGGCATCACGACACATACAATGATATGCCTGCAGTCTCTCCCAGGAACATGACTGTGAAGTTCACTCATAAAGACTGCATATTCCTGAGACTCTCTCTCCCGCCCCTCCATACTAATGCTCCCAATACCAGAGCTGGGAGAACCAGGGCAGGAAAGGCTTTAGGAATCAGCAGTGAAATTTTCCTTGTAATTAAGGGAGTCCTGAGGCTGAATTAACAAGTAAGTAAAATTTTTCTTTTACACCTTTTCATTCTCTCCCTGAGGCTTTGGTTCCCCACCTCCTCTTCCTCCCTCCCTCCAGGGCTCCTTGTATCCATTTTCATGAGATCATCTGTAAGAAAATTAAATTCCTGCTAAATTATTATGCCCCTTAGGATACCTGCTTTTTAAGTGATGATTCCCTATAAAACCAAGAGGTCATCAAAAGCCAACCAGCTGAATTCTAGGCAATCTAATAAATGGATAGCAGGTCCCTTTCACACAGTATCGGGTAGGGGGCTTTCCTACACTCCCTAATCAAAATCACATGTGGGAGCAGCTGCTTCTATGTTGGCTTCCCCATTTGCAGGACGCATTTTAAAACAAAAAGGACCTCAATAATATCAATATTAGCACTGAATCCATCAAAATTAAAGGACATACTGAAGATAATACATAGGCCTTGGTGCCATTTATGCTCTGAACTAGTTAAGCCACATGAGACCAAAGGGCCAGACTAAAGAAAGAAGAAAATAAACCTCACCTTCATCTGCTCCTTCCTATCTCAGGTCCTTTACATATGTCTGCCTTTGCCTGGAATGCTCTTCTAAAGGTTCCCTATTAGTCACTACGTTTGCCTGATTGATTGCTTCTTTCCTTTCAGTGCTCAGGTGATAGTGAATCAGGGAAGAGTTCCCAGATGCCCAGAAGAGAACATCTCCTCCTTCTACTCTAAATCACTCTATTCTATCACTCTATATAAATATATATAGTCAGATGAATTTACAATAGTCATTTGAGGGGGATCATTAACTCAGGACCCAAATTCACTCTTATATACCAAGTCCCAGGATTACTGAGGAGCTTTCCTTCTCCTTAGGGTCACCTGCAAAACGCTGACAGCCTGGTTGCTACTAAAGCTCTGTTCTGCATTTCTAACAAAAACCTCCATAATTATACAACTCATATATCAGCAGGAGCCATGTGAATTCTACTAAAACTTTGGCACCTAGTTTACTAGCACTCAGGTGTTAGGTAGATTTGATACCTCCTCCCTCTTTCTTACAAGAATTTTTATAATTGGACTTTCTAGCTCATTATTTTTGGCATCTCTGGACCTATTCTTCCTTCTTTCCTCTTGCCTTCTTATCTTTGCAAATTGCATTCCTATTTACTTTTAATCTCTGGCCATTATTAGTGGACTTTATCCAGAAAATATTCTTAAAATCAAACTAAGATAATGCCAAATGCACTTGGTATATACTCAGGGGTATGGAGACCAAGGAAAATAAGAGGGCAATATTGATTTGGGTTTAGCGAAAATGAGAAAAGACTTTGTTTTGGGCTTAAGCATTAAAGAGAAAGAGAGGAAAATAATGGGTAGCAGTATTGCAATATGTTGGACAGAAATTGTTATATAAGTAATACCCATTTAAGATATTTAAAAATTATTTTTTAAAACTAACAATCTGTAACATTGTATAATTCATTATTTAGTTTCCTTTATTAATAAGGAATTCATTTTAATTTATTTATTTATTTATTTATTTTTGGTTGTGTTGGGTCTTTGTTGTTGCGCGTGAGCTTTCTCTAGTTGCGGTGAGCGGGGGCTACTCTTTGTTGCGGTGCACGGACTTCTCACTGTGGTGGCTTCTCTTGTTGTGGAGCACAGGTTCTAGGCACGCAGGCTTCAGTAGTTATGGCACTTGGGCTCAGTAGTTGTGGCTCACGGGCTCTAGAGCACAGTCTCGGTAGTTGTGGTGTGTGGGCTCAGTAGTTGTGGCTCGCGGGCTCTAGAGCACAGTCTCAGTTGTTGCGGTGTGTGGGCTCAGTAGCTGTGGCACATGGGCTTAGTTGCTCTGCAGCATGTGGGATCTTCCCGGACCAGGGCTCAAACCCATGTCCCCTGCGTTGGCAGGCAGATTCTTAACCACTGCGCCACGAGGGAAGCCCTCATTTCAATTTATTTACATGAAAAGGAAATGCCCAAATGTAAATAAGCCTTACCAAAAAGTTAGTTCTCCCCAATCTTCTCATAAATTACTTACTGTGTGTCAGGTTCCCAAATGCTCAGTGTACAGTATTACAAGGAAGTCGGTACTTTTACTACCCCATTGGAAGATGAAGTAAACAGGCTAAGTAAGATGAGGCAATTTCCTTGAAGGTACATTCAAGGGACTTGAATTCAGGTAATCTGCTCCATAGTATGCACTCTTCATTATGACATCATCCTGTCCCATTTGATGTAAGGTCTGGAGGATAATTTGGCCAAGTATAGAAGCCAGTGAGTGTGGGTTTGGACTTTCAAAGTGAACTCAGACCGTTTGGCATTTGCATTCTCTATGTGGTAGACAAAATGAAAACTTCTATTTGAGAAGGGAGAAAGAACGTGGTCTAAATGACTTCAAAGTCATGAACATCAAATAGTTTTTACCAAAAAACAGTACAATCACTGAAGTGTATCTGAATCAAAAAATACATGGATTTGACAGCAATCTGATTCACAAAACACCAAGAGCCATTTCGCGGTTATCATGGTTCCAAGTTAAATAGAAAGCTCTGTCTTGCCTTCTTCTCTCCATTAATTAATTCCTGATTGGGCATTCCTGCTCTTCCAAGGGCATGTTGGGGGACACACTTCGGGGAGCTTCATCATTCAGGAAATGATGTTGGCAAAACTGAGGGTTTGGCAGGGTGGGTGGCTTTGGGGCAGGCCTGGCTGGCGCTGTCTCCTCATACGGCCCAAATCATCAGCAGCAACAACTACAGGCACTTTTAGCCTGGATGTTCAACAATGGATGTTTTTTCCATGTCCTTCAAAGTCTGTGGATGGAGGGATGGGCAAGTAATTGTGCCTACAACTTGGTAGTGTGGGCAGCTAAGATCAAAGCAAGGGAAATTGTACAAATTGTCCACTTGAATACTAAAGAAGCAAAGAAAGCCAAGCCAATTCAACCAAGTATTGCTTCTTTTTCTTTGAATTCCTTATTTTTCTGATCCAAAAGTTTATATTCTAAATGGCTGGTTAGCAAAGCGGCAGAAGTGGCACGCAGTCAAGATTTTGAGATTGCTACCAGAAAACCTGACTTTAAAAAAAAAAAGAAGAAGAAGACCTGGACTTTTTTATTTTGCTGCCAATGAAGATAATAAGCTGGCATAATTCAAATAATCATGTCAGGCAAATCTAAGCTGTAATGATTTACAGAAGAGCACTGAGTTAGAAAATAGTATCAGCTTGAAGAAGAAATGAAATAGAGCCAGGATGCAGCTGGAGCATGCAAATCTCACAGAACACATTTGTTATCTAAACCATGAGAGAGTCGGACTATCTTCTCCACTGTGCCTTCCCATTCTAACATTCCATGACCCTATTTTATGTTAAATGCATACATGGAGCTGGACAGATCACTTTATCTTGAGTAGCAGCTTTCAGTAATGAATCATAGATAGCATCCACCAATTCTTAGACAATTCTTGTTAGAATTAACTCTAATCTTGTAGAACATTCCAGAGCCTAATGCTGAGAGTGAGATAAAATGGGATTGACCTAGCTCTAACATTGGTTAGCTATGTGAAATTGGGCGAGCCAACTAGCTTCATTTCCTCATCTGGAAAATGAGACTAATCCTTATACTTCTAATATTTGATTCTCAAATATTCACTATTCATTATTCTTGTGACCCTTTGTAAAATTTTATTAAATATTTTAAAATTATTTTAATATTTCTTGAGCTAGAATAATGTTAAGTAGGTCCAGTATCTTTAACATCCAGGAAGCTATGAAATATGGACTGTATCTTTAATCCCATTTTCTTTAACACAGAAATAGTATGGACTTAAAGATTCTAAGATTCAGTGCCCAGGAAATAATATCTATCAGTCACGAACAAATATTTGAAGACATGTCTTTCTGGTAATAGATGACAGAAAAATTTGGTCATACTGGTTACTTGGCATTGCTAATTAATTAGAAGGCAGAAGAGATCAAAGATGTTGCCGAGGAAGAATGAAATCAGGCAACTACATACACAAGAACCCTCACATAGCCAAACTCTGTCGCCCGTTCTTATTTGAGTATTGAGTCTCATTCCAACAGGAGCACTATCTATTCATTTGAAGCATCAGCATGTTTCTTATGAGCCCAGCTGCATCTTAGTAACCTGGAAAATAAACACCCCTTGGCTCTATAATCTGAAATATCAACTATAATTTACTAGTGACTGAACAGTCATTATGTTGAAGAGGTCAGGACCACTTTGTTATTCCCAGATATTCTACATGACTTGTTTGTATCTTCTTAGGTTCCCTAATTTAGGAAATTTAGTGATTCTCATTTATTTTTCTTAATGTTCTCTCTTAGTTATTACGTTTATTTAAAGCCCTAGGTCCTTGGAAATGGAAATGAAAGATGTCACTAACCACAGATATATACACTCTACTTTAATCCACGGATTTCAAATAACTTTCCAATGTGATCAAATTCTCATTTACTTCATGTTTAAATGAAAATACTCCATATTTTATGTGCTGAAGAGAATCCTAAAAATTGAGGCAAATATTGACTAGTTTGGACAATAACTGTTCAGGGACTAAGTGATTTATAAAATCCCCATGTATATTGTAATATAATTTAAGGACGGGGTCGGGTTTCCAACAACCATCCATCCAAACATCCCCACAACACAAATACTGCACACTACTAGCTCCATAGGCACTACAGAGAGAATAAGGAAATGGGCACTTTATTTCCACTTCATTTAGAGTGAAAACATTTTGTGTTGGTTTTGCCTTTGCTCAAACCCTTTAATGTCATCCCATACTACTCAGAGAAGCCAAAGTCTTCTTTAAACCCCCTTCCTATTTACATTCTCTCACTTCTTTGCTTTCTACTCTCCTGGACCATTCCATTCCAGCTACACCAGCCATGCTTCCACTTCAAGGCCTTTGCAATTGCTGTTCCCTTAGCATGGAAGCTTTCCTTGTAGGGTATTCCAGTGACTGTTCCCTGTTCCCTTGCCTCCTTTAAGTTTCACTCAAATATCACCTTCTTAACAAGAACTTTTCTCTCCATTCTTCCTAAAATTTCAACCCCCGCCCCACTTTTTTTTCTCCTTGACACTTATCACTACCTGATATACAAGCTATTTATTTATTTCTTTTTTATAGAATGTGTCCCCCAACTAGAATGTAAAATTCATGAAGGCATGGATTTGTGTTTTTATTTTTTAAAGAACTTATCTGTCCATTTAATAAATATTTATTAAACAAACATGCATTTCTGGAAATTCATAATTATAGTCTAAAAATAACATCTACTCAAACTGGTACTGATTAGGTGATATAACTGTCCTTGTCTTCATGTGTCTTGAGGTAGAATTTCCTTAGTGCTTCTTCCCAATAGCAACCTCAAGTTTTCTCTTCTTCTAAATGCATGTTTGTACTACTTGGATAATCTTCATTAGAATCAACTTAGATCCTTGATGAAAATGAAGATTCCTGACCCTTGATTCAGTCAAAACCTCTGGGCCAGGGAGGAGGCCTTTGCAACCTGTATTTTTAATAATCTCTCCAGGTGATAATTATTCATACTTAAGTGTGAGGGCCACTGACAGAAATATTTTGTGTACCGTTTATTTCTTAATATCTTTCTTCTGTTGTACTAAGGTATACATATCCGTGTCTATCTAATCACCAGAGACCATATCCACGTGGTTCTCCTTAAATTGTGCTGGGTACAGGGACATAGACGCTTAACTAATTATTTGACGCTTTTGATGAAGAGGATGGAAGAATGATAGGGACCATTACAATGAAATTTATTTTGAACCTAACACACTTTTTTTTACTAAGTAGGATTTGTAAACTAAACTAGTTTCAGATTTCTTGTTTGAATGATAATGGCATATTTTCTTTTCACATATGTCATGTCAAAATTTTTGAACAGTTTCAGTTGAACAAGTCAGCTGCTTCTCTTATGAAGTAATCTATTCTAGATAAAATCTTCAGTTGGCATTCGGAAATCAAATCTCACAACTACATCTTAACATCACTCAATCCACTGAAATATATTGAGAAACATCAGCATTGCTTACTTGCTTTCTCAGGAACATTCATCTATATAGCTGTTTGCCTCCAATGATGAGGCAAAGTAGAAAACCACAGACTTTTCAAAAACTTTTATAAAACCTGGCTGAAAGCTGACCTGAGATTTTTACAGTGAGTGTGATGTTTTACAAGGCAAGAGGGAAATAAAACTTGTTTGTTTGTTTATCTAACCAGCACACACATTTTTCAAACAATGTGGGTTTGGCATCACCCACAATGCATCTGGCCAAACACTTTTTCCCCTTAATTTTTATAACCAAAGAAATTTTCAGGGAAATTTAATCCACATGTTTCTGATTCATTCCATATCCAGTAATTTTTCAGTAAAGGGTATTTAATTTTAAGAATTTTGGAAAAGATTCTATTATCAGCAGTTCCTAAGACTGCAGGTAAGTCAGTATAAATAATAGGGAAGCTCAAGTGGGTAGTTCTCTACGTAGCCTATATCAGCAAACTCACTCAAATCCTAAAACACATAAATATAAACAGACACACAGGATTGTAAACCTAAAAATCAGAAATTAAGATCTTATTCCATTCAATATAACCAAAATTCATCTTTTATCCTGCATGGTACACAAAGCATTTTAAACATAGTACATGTTTAAAACATATTTAAAAAATAATAAAGTTAATAAATAAATATAATTTTTTCTTGCTTGTTTTATATGTTAATCTGAGGAACCAAAAAGAATACTGTAAGATTGGAATTGATGACACTTGAGACTAGAGAGCTAAGCTGGAAAAGCCATGAATGCCTTTTTAATAAGTTAGATTTCAAACTAAATTCCAGCCCATTTACAGAGAAAATACCATGGCCATGCCATTACTACACTTGACACAGCAAGAGCTGCTGTGATAAAAGTAGTGATTACTACATTCAGCCTAATCAAAGAACAGAGTCTACCATACCACCAACAGCACATCATTTTCTAGTCATGAGTTAGGTCACAGTACCTCAGAGCAGAACCAAATTGTGCAGATCCTCTTAATAAAATTTTGGTCTATATGTTTGTTTTTTATTGATTGGTTGACCTAAAATAGCATTCATTTGACATTCTAAATTTTGACTTTCCAATTCATATATTATACATTTTACTCAAATGCATTTCCACAATAAAACCACTGAATTTACTCTGCAGAGTCAGATGACTCCCATCCTGCATACGCTCCTGCAACGTTACCTTGTCACATTCCCATCAGGAACTGCAGTTCATTTCTCCAACCCTCTTGAATCTGGAAGGCCTTGTGACTGCTTTGACAAATAGAAGAATAGGGCTAAAGTGTCACTGTGCCAGTTCTAGGCACATCTCTTAAGTGGCCTGACAGCTTCTGACTTCTTCCTCTTGGAAACCAACCATGATGCAAGAAGTGTGATACCTCGGAACAACAGTGCCTTGAGAAGCCCAAGCCATATGGAGAGGCCTTGGAGGATGAGACACCATGCAGAGAGAGCCAGGGCAAGGAACACCAAGGTACCTAACAGTATGTGAATGAAGAAGTCGTCATGGAAGTAGGTTTCCAGTCCCAGCTTTCCCACCTGACATCAGAGGGATGCGAGACAAACCACTAGCCAAACCATTCCAACTTCTTTACGCCCCAAACCATGAGTAAAATAAAATGGTTGTTTTAAGCACAGAGTTTTGGAGCTGTTTGTTATGAAGCAATAGACAACTGACACACAGACTATTAGGCAGTTTCCTTCTCGCTACCCAAACCTGTACTAATACGTGAAAAGAAAGGTCTAAAGGATCTAGAAAACAAATCAGTACCCTCAAGAAGTATGCAATGCAGTGAGTGCCAAAAAGTATATTATTATAGGAGAATGACTAGCAAAGAAACCATCGAAAACTACAAATAATAAATTATTAACGGTAATAAACAGGATTATCTGGAATCACAGAGAAAATTCGTGTTCTGACTGAAAGAAAGCAGCCAAAGAAGGTTTCTCGTAGGTAAATTGCATCTTTAATGACGATGAGTTAGGATTGTTAGAAAGAAGGAGGAAGGCCTTTTTTAAGAAAAATAATCTGAGTCAAAGTGATTAGGAGAAAGTAAGCTGAAAGAAAGAGAAAGAAAGAGAGGGAGAAAGAGAGAGAGAGAAAGAAAGAAAGAAAGAAAGAAAGAAAGAAAGAAAGAAAGAAAGAAAGAAAGAAAGAGAGAGAGAAAGGAAGGAAGGAAGGAAGGAAGAAAGAAAGAAAGAAAGAAAGAAAAAGGGAGGGAGGGAAGGAGGAAGGAAGGAAAGATGGAAGGAAGGAAGGAAGGGAGGGAGGGAGGGAGGAAGACACAAATGAAAAGTCTCAAGAAAAGAAAAAGCGAGATTAAAGATATTGTAGGAAACCTATCTTGGCTGGAATAAAGGGCTGCCTGGGGTTGGGAAAGTGTATTTTGAGACAAAAACTTGTATTTGAGGTAAAGGAATAAACACAAATACTTGCACAAATATATATATATACAGTGAGCTCTAATGCAATGAGCTAGAAAAACCACACAAAGGCTTGTTATAAACTTTAAGGCATCACACCACTAATTTGGATGTGGATTTGATTTCAAATACATAGAATAAATACAAACTGGGTGTCACACTCAGTTTTATCCAAACAATACACATTTGCATACATTACCACTGAGAGTGCCAACTGAGCCAAACGTCACTGATTAGCAACCAGCCCTGGGAAACCTTGTCCCACTTAACGAGGTTACTAAATCTGGCTGTCCTTGGAAATCTAAGAATCAGATTAGCATATCTGGTAGGCTCCCTTGTCCTGCTGATACTCTCAAGTTGCTTTTTAGTTGAACGGATGTTGAAAAATGGGAAACTTCTGCAGTGTCACTGGACTTATTTGGCTCTAAAATGGACCTTAGGAATTATCTAGTTCAACTGTCTTCTGCAAGCCAAAAAAGTTATACTCAGATTCTGCCTGCTTAGCAGCAGAATCAGGATTTGAACTCAGACTCCTACTAGTACAACACTCTTTCTCAGAAAAATCCTGATATCCACCATGAGGATTCTATCAATATGTCTAGGAGGAGGCATAGAATAGTGAAAAGAACAATAGTGTGGAGTTCAAATACCTGGGTTAAATTCTGCTACTCTGATATTGAGAAAGTAAGTTACTTTCTCTAAGGATAGTATTCTCTTCTAAGAATGGGTGTTCATGTGTTCAGTCACAAGCACAGAATATATACCAGGCACTGTTCTAGGAGCTTTTAGAAATATAATACGATAATAATAAAGAGTGACATGATTTGACTTCCATGTTAAAGGATTACTCTGGTTGTTGTGTTGAAAGTAGCTTGTAAAGGGGGCAAGGGTGGCAGCAGGGAGACAAGGGCTATTGCAATTATCCAGTGGGAGATAAGTATGGCTTGGACCAGGGTGGTGATAGACGAAAGTGGTTAAATTCTGGATATATTTTGAATGTAAAGCCAAAAGGTTTCCTGATGAATTAAGTATAATAAGGAGTAAAGAGACTCCTAAATTTGGGATGTGAGCAACTGGAAAGATGCAATTATCAACTAAGATAAGGAAGGTTCTGGATGAAAGAGGTGTGGGAGCAAGATCAGGAGATCATTTTTGACACTTTGAAATTAGAATGTCTAACAGACAGCCAAGTGGGAGATGGTGAGTAGAAAATTGGATATACAAATTTAGAGTTTTATCTGGCTGAAGATGTTAACGTGGGAGTTGTCAGCAGATAGATGGCAGAATCTATTTGTTTGCTGAAATTATGTTGTGTAGCATCTCCAGAGGGAGAGAAAAGCCTTGTTAAAATATTTTCTGAAGAGTACAAATGACCTGATTTTATTCCATTTTGGATTCAAGAATCCTGCTTTAAGAGAGGGAAGTATCCTTCAGTTTTTTACTTAATGAATGGTAACAATAACAACAAAAAATAATTTTAAATGACTAAAAGCACATTATATACTGAATATTACATACATTTTACTACAATGTTGACTCAAACACAGATTTCAAAGCTAATTTTACATTATTTACAGTGGGTTTCTGATGTCAGTTTCTAGTTTCTCCTTCAATGTTTGTGAAAACTTTTATCTAGTTATGTCTAAGAAGGTAGATTACAATGTGTATTTCTCCTTGTTTCAGTTTCTGAAAACCTGCTTCTTTATCTCCTCAATCTTCTTTTCCCTACTAATATGCACTTGGAATTGTCATATCATGGCCTTTGAAATTCAGATACATCTTAGGTTTTGTCTGGGCTCTGGACCCAAGTTCACTCTTACATACCAAGTCCCAGGATTACGAGGAGCTTTCCTTCTCTTTAGGGTCCTCTGCAAAATGCTGACAGACTGGCTGCTGCTAAACCTCTGTTCTACATTTCTATAATCTTGGCACTCCTCTGGTGTCCTCCACTTCTCTGCTTTTAATCAATTACCTGATGATTTAGTTTTTTATTTCCTGCCTCCTTCCACAAAGATTTTAAGGTTGATTTCAATCATTCATACAGTTTGAAAGGATATCATATAACTGTATGCTACAGAACAGAGATTTCTCAATGGCATGCCATGAATGGTTTTCTGGTGTGTAAACATACTGAACTCTGGGCCCTCAGGGAAGCCAGGGGTAGTTGGATGACCCAACCCTAGGCTGGCTACTTCTGGCCATTAGCAGCCTCCTCTCTTTTCCTCAGCATGCCATACAAATTTTAGCATTTGCTATCTGTGTACGACCTGACAAAGGTTTAGAAAGATAGTACCTTAAAAGTTGCTAGAATCAATGAGATTCCTAGTGACGAAAGCAAATAAGGACCCAGAATAAGATTTTTTTAAAAAGATTTGTTATAATGGAGGAATCATAATTTTCTCTGTGAAACCTGAGAATAATTTTTCTTGTGCTCTCCTTTATGGAGTGTATAATGTCTTTAGCAATGCACCTACAGTAGACATGTGATGAATTTAGTGAAACACTCTTCAATAAAATCAGTTTTATAATGACACCAAACAATATAGTGTTAGTGCTCTTCTTGGTGTTATTGCTTGATCTAAGAGGAAAATGTGGCATATCTTGAAGACTTCATGTCCTTTGGCTAAATTTTCATAAATATTATCACAAAGGAATTTTTTGAATAATAGTTGGTCATCAAAAAGTTCAAAGAACATTCCCCAGAGGAAGCGTTCAGTGAAAATATTCTGTTACATATTTAACAACCAACTAGGCAGAAAGTAAGATTAACATTTTCTTATGAAAAATCTAATCAAGACACATATCTGAATGAAGGGCCACTTGACTTGGATGGCCAAGAGTTTACTTACATGCAATGCCAACATTTTCCCCTGATAGCAGGCCTGGTTGCAAGCCACAGATGGATGAATGGCCAATAAAAGCCTCAAACCTCTAGATCTATATGGCATACCATAAGAATTTTAGCTTGGAAATTTCTAGGTAGGAATTGCCAATCATCTCCCAAAACAACAGTCAATTCTAATGATTCATTATAAAGATGGTATCTAATTTTGGAAAATACAGTATATGCATGTAGTTTTTGAGATAAGGTTTCTGTACCCCAAGGGTAAATAAATGACTTAACTTGCTGTACTGAACTACTGGCTATAAACCAATTAAATATCACTTGACATCTCTTAGTTTAGATGCTTTGGATATAAGGATGCTGAACTTAAACTATCCTTTCTGGCAATAATATACAGCAAGACTAACTGAATATGGGGGTTACTTCTAGGACACAATAATAAAATCCAACCATCAGTAATCAGTCAAAACAACTAGGCTTGCTGAGGGCTTACAATGTGCCAGGCTCTGCTGTGATTGCTTTACATATTTTAACTCATTCCTCACAACTCTTTGAGGTAAATACATTACTATACCCATGTTACACATAAGGAAACTCAAGTATTATGAGATTATCTCACTTGCTTAAGGTCACATCATTAAAAAGCACAGGAACTGGATTCCAACCATTGCAGTCTGTCTTTAGAGCTCATATTTTCATTATTCTCTTATACTTCCTCTCAGTATAGAGAATTATCTTTCTATTCTCATTACTAGGAAACACTAGTCCATCTCATCTAAGCAGTATCATATCATTAACCTACAATTTCAAAGGCAGAAAGAGTAAAAACAAACAAACAAAAAAACTCCACTAAAAATTACCATTATTTCTACCATCTCTGTAGTCTACACTTAATGTTTTCTCCAAACTACAGTGGTTTTGTCAGTTTTTGGATTTTTCTTGTTGTTGTTGTTTTTGTTTTGTTTGACAAAGAAGTACAACTTCCTAATTGAAATCTAACCTATTTAGCCTTTTTCTTAACTGGGCAAAAACCTGAATACCAGGGCATTCCTGTATAGCTCTATTAAATTTTCTCTGAATGAAGAAATTCCAGGTAATTAATGTTTTATCAAATTTCATGCTCAAAATTATGCAAGCTATACTTTAAAATAAATTCTGCAAGAAAGCTTTTAGAAACCTAGGTAGTGCTTCGGAAACATTCTTTGGTGGCTTAGATTTTTGAAGATCCTTCTCACATTTGATAAAAAGCAAAAGACTGTCCTTGAATTTACCACTCCTGCTTCTAAATGAAGTCTTGGTTTTCTAAAAATTACACTTAGAATTAAGCACTTTAAGTAGGAAACTATTACTTAACAAGATATCTTATCACAGGTTGATGTGGAATTCTGTCCCCTGCCCAGTCGTTTCCATTCTTTCTATCAGAAAAGAGATAACAACGGAGGTGAAAGAGAAATCACTAATAAGTGGCACTGAAAAATGGTTTCCTGACATGGCAGGAAAGTTTTGTTGACTGTACAGAAACATCTACGAGAGATTCATCTTCTACATGTGGAAACTATTTCCTAATCCATAGAAGAATCATGTCATAGTGCAAACATGTTTTTGTTACATTTTAAAATTTTTATTTTTTTTAAGTCTTTATTGAATTTGTTACAATATTGCTTCTGTTTTATGTTTTGGTTTTGGGATCTTAGCTCCCTGACCAGAGATCGAACCTGTAGCCCCTGCACTGGAAGGCAAAGTCTTAACCACTGGACTGCCAGGGAAGTCCCACAAACATGTTTTTATAAGAGCCTTTACAACACTGAATTATTATATTTACTGTACTTTCCTTTTGTCAGAGCCCTTTTTCTAGTATGCGGTTTTTTCTTTTGACTCCTTTTCCAGCTCTGCATTTCTCTGTTAAGTTTTTATAAAAAGAGAGAGGGATGAGCCATGGACGTGACTCTCACCTGCAAAAAATAGACTGGCAAAGATACAGGGTGAAAAAAAAAGAAGTATCAGAGAAATTATCACAGAAGCTCACTTGCTATCATGAAAAGTGAGGCTAGACCCAGTCTCAGATGAAAAGGAACTAGAGAGCTGAAAATTTCATTAAGTGGTAGCAATTTTATTTACTAGGATAGAGGACAACTAACCAATTCACAAATTAAAAGTTTTATTTCTTTCATATTAATTTAATACAATATCTGCTTCCTCAATTTTTACCCTGTTTCAGGCAATTTTATTAGGTCCCAGGGATAAAATCATCCATTGAAATTGGGTTCTGCCCTCAAATTGTTCTCAGTTTAGTGGGCAAGTATACATGTATAAATGGATTTTAATTTCACAGTCATAGACTCAGTTGTGCAAAACTGGATCCAGTTCAGCAGTAGAAAGCTTAATCTTGCCCATTTGAGATATTTCTATTTTAGAACTTAGTATTATTGTTGTTAACAAGTCGTTTAATTCAGGAATCTTACTCTCTGCTTATCCTTCCCTTTTTCTTGGGTGGTGACTGGTTTTGAAGGAGGCTCAGAACACCTTGGTATCCTAGAAGTTGGGGGGTTCGGGGGGCAGAGGGAGTGGCCCATGTCCAGTCCGTAGTAATCACCTGACCTCTCTGCGGAGATTTAATGTTTCCTGCTTGATCTTGGCCACTGGCCCCTGGACCCACTGTTTCCGAAAGCTGCTGATACTTATGGGCCTGCATGGCATCCAGTATTCAGGGCCACAGGGTCTATGTTCTACAAGGTCTCTTCTGGACCATTTGCCACTCTTCCCTCTCATGACCATGGGAAAATGTTGAATGTTGTCCCATTTCACTAGAGTTCAGGGGCTAAAAACAGGTCTTATTTCTGACATCCCCTGCCTTTTTGCTTTACTGTTCCAACCTCTGCTCTATCCTGGATATGGGATCTCTGAAAGGTATACAGCATTTCCTGTGGTCATCCTGTAGAGCAAGACACAAATCTCTGCTTTTGGGTCCCCAAAGCCTACCTATGGTTTCTCTCCTAACCCAGATTTGGATAGAGAGAGTCATGTGATCCCCTCACCTTCTCCCAAACCTCCATTTTTCTGTCTCCCTTTCTTATGTAGTTTCTCTCCCTTGCCTCTCTGCATGGTGGGAAAATCATTTTATATCAACAGGCACTTACCCACAATTTGGTAAATGATATAAAAGGCTGAAACCTTCAAAAGGCTTTTGAAACTCCAAGCAGAGCAATGACTCTTTCTTTCTCTCTTCATTTCTACAGTAACATCTAATCCTGAGGACAATGCAGGCAGAAAGTCCTCACTGATGGGGCCATTAGAATTAAAAATATATGGTAAAGAATCTAACCAGTACTGTTGTATGTATACAATGAGTCTGCCTCTCTGCTAAGTCACCAGCTACATTTGATGCAAGATTTATCTTCTTCCAGCTAATATATGCTATCAGTCATATAAAGATCAAAAGGATTATTTATACATGTAATAGGGGGTTACAAAGGGACTCCTCCTCTCTTGTTTTTGGTTAGGCCACCTACTCACATTCCAGAGTAAGTTGCTACACTATACTAAAGACTTGTATAGTGGTAGAAAACCACTTTGTGACCTTCCCATTAACCTCCACCCCATAAAATAGGCTGAGGAGTCTGGGACAAGTTAGTAGAAAATTATAGTCATTCTTTGGAGAGAACTGTTAATGTGCTATGAGACCCACCAGGTGTGAAGCTAATCCAGAAAGACTCAAGAATACTTGAATAGTTTAGGGAATATGGTAGACTGTGGTATGACTCACACCCAAGAGATTTAAAGGGCAAGAAGCAGCAGTGTAGAGGGCTATGCTTTGGGAAAGCAAGTGATTTTCCTGTGGACTATATGTATATGTGAAGAGAGAGAGAGGAAGAGGGTGAGGGAGAATGAGAGAGAGAGAGAGAGAGAGAGAGAGAGAGAGAGAGAGAGAGAGAGAGAATGCCCTGGCCTACAATAATCTTAAATGAATTTTGCCCCCAAAAGCCACTGGGACACGTGTTGGAAGCCCAACACTAAGAGTTTATGTGGAGGTGTTGCATCATCAGTGTCATGGAACTGTTGGTGAGTATCTGAAAACCCTACAAATAAGAAAGGTCAGTTTAGCTTTAAATATTTGTTAAGTCTAGGGCCAACGTTAACTCACAACAGTGCCAGCCAAGTTAATACTTTTCCTGACCCTTAGCTCTTCTCCACATTTCCAACTCTACCCTTCAGTCCTGTGGAAGTCAAAGGTGTCTAGTGAGTGGAGGAAAAAAAAGAAGTGTCAGTAGGTAAAACAGAGAAAATGACAACTCTGTTTCCTTGCTCCTATAGGACCCTGGTCTGGAGCAGCCCCAGGGGAAAAGATTCAACTTTAAATTAAGGCTGAAGTTCTAATTATTATGTGGGGACATATATGATAATTCTTGAATTGAAATGATTTGACATAATAAAATGACTGGAGGACTATTTTTTTAATCTAAGAGGAACCAGATAACAAAGGAGGCCTGCCCAAGATTTGATTGCAAGACAAGGAAAGAATTAGCCACTCTGAGTGTGTCTGTTTGGCATTAAGTGGTAAGAAGAGAAAGATATTTTACACCTGTATCCTATAATCTCACTTGTCTTAAATATTGAGATATAAAACATAAAGCCCTACCCTTCAACAAACACACAGAGAAAGGAATGCAAAGGGGACAAAAAAATTTCCAAAGTACTCTATTTTACTTTAAAACATTAAAACATTTTCCCCCTAAAATTCCTGTAAAAATTACTCCCAAAATTTGAAGGGAAAAAGCATGTCTAGAAACAGAAAAAAGAATCTCTTATTTTTAAAAACATAAAATGATTCTGGTTCCAGGACAGCACACTCTATCCTGTCTCTTCCACTGAATGCGGCTATAAAACCTGGACAGCACACTTGGAGCAATTATTTGAGAACTCGGAAAAGAATACAGGAGTTTGGGGAAAAACACCAGAATTCAAAGTATCATGAAACTAGTGGTGAGTTCACAATTTTATTTTCTTCTGCTATCACCTTGCTTGGACACATGGCAGTTACCTTGCCTGGAAGTAGCATTAGAGTGGAAAGAGAGAGCTAGAAGAGAAGCCCTCTAGTTCTGTATCAAGGAGCACGAAAGGGGTTCCCTAACACTCAGAACAGGGAAGACTCCCTCATAAGACTGGAAACAAGACAAGGATGTCAACTCTCCCCACTTGTATTCAACATCACACTGGAAGTCCTAGCTAGTACAATAAGGTAAGACTATGTAAAAGCATACAGATTGGAAAGTAAAAAAAGCATCCCTATTCTGACAACATGTTTTTCTACATAGAAAATCACAAGAAGTCTACCAAAAAAAAAAAAACTTCTTGAACTCGTGAGTTTAGCAAGTTCACAGCATAAAAAGTCAACAAATCAATGGTATTCCAATATAGTGTACAAGAAATGAACAACTGGAAACCAAAATTAAAATACAAGATCATTTACAATAGCTCCCCAAAATGAAATACTTCGGTATAAATTTAACAAAATATACAAGATGTTTTCCAAAACTACAAACACTGATTAAAGAAATAAAAAATAATTTTAAAAATAAATGACTAAAGACCTAATAAATAGAGATTCCATATTCATGGATTATAGGACTCAACAATAGTAAAGGTGTTAATTCTTCCTAAATTGATCTACAGATTTAGTGCAATTCTAATTAAATCCCAGCAGTTTTCTGTAGCTATAGACAAATTTATTTTAAAACTTATATTTAAACAAAGAACTGAAATAGGAATAAAATGAAAGTTATCTCACCACTCAATCTTAAAATTTCTGTAAAGCTACCGTATCAAGACAGTGTGGTACTGATAACAAGATAGACACATATGTCAATGTACAGAAGGAAGTCCAGAAATAGACCTTCACAAATACAACCAGTTGATTTTTGCAAAGATGCAAAGATAGTCATTTCCATAAGTGGTGTTAGGAAATTTGGAAATACATATGCAAAAATAAAAATAATGAACTTTGCCCTAAACTTCACTCCTTATACAAAAATTACCTCTAAATGGATCATTGATATGAATGTAAAACATAAAACTATAAATGTCCTAGACAAAAACAGACAAGAAAGTCTTTTTGGTCTTGGGTTAAACAGAGTTCTTAGATTTAACACCAAAAGCCCAGTTCATAAAATAAAAATTAATAAATTGGCCTTTATCAATATTAAAAACTTTTGCTCTGAAGACACTCTTAAGAAAGTGAAAAGAGAAACTACAGACTGGAGAAAACATTTAAAATATTTGTAAATCACATATTTAACAAATGACTTGTATCCAGAATATATAAAAGAACTCTCAAGTACCGAAAAATCAAATAGCTCAATTTGAAAAATATGCAAAAGATTTGAACAAAAGCTTCACCAAAGAGCATATAAGGAAGGTAAATAAGCATGTAAAAATATGTTCAACATCACTAGCCATTAAGGAAATGTGAATTAAAATCAAAATGAGGGGCTTCCCTGGTGGCGCAGTGGTTGAGAGTCCGTCTGCCGAGGCAGGGGACACGGGTTCGTGCCCTGGTCCGGGAGGATCCCACATGCCGTGGAGCGGCTGGGCCCGTGAGCCATGGCCGCTGAGCCTGTGTGTCCGGAGCCTGTGCTCCGCAACGGGAGAGGCCACAGCAGTGAGAGGCCCGCCTACCGCAAAAAAAAAAAAAAAAAAAAAAATCAAAATGAGATACCACTACATATCTATTTGAATGACTAAAATTAGAAATATGGATATATATACAAAGTGTTGACCAGATTACAGGACAGATGGACTCACACATAGGAATATAAATAACACACACTTTTACATGACCCAGCAAACCCACTCCTCACTATTTATCCTAGTGAAATGAAATTTATATTAACACAAAAGGCTATATATTAATGTTTATAGCAAATTAATAACTGGCAAAAACTGGAAGGAAATTAAGTGTCCTTCAATGGATAAAACATCCTGTGGCACATCCATACAATGGAATACTACTCAGTAATAAAAAGAAATAAACTACTGCTACATGCAACTTGAATGAATCTCAGAGGCATTACACTAAGTGAAAGGAGACAATCTGAAAAGGGAGCATATTATATGATTCCATTTATAAAACATTCTTGAAAAGATAAAACTATAATGATAGAGAACAGATCAGTGGCTGCCAGGAGTTAGGGATGAGATGAAAGTGACTATGGGGGGATATAGTACAAAGGAGTTTGGGGAACAATGGTACAATTCTGTATCCTGATTGTGGTGGTGGTTATAGAAATTTATGCATATATTAAAATTCACAGAATTGCTCAGCAAAAGATCCATTTTACTTTGTTAATTCAAAAATTAAAATAAAATAGATGGGGGTGCAGTGGGAGGAACTAGTTGGGAAATTTCTTGTTCACTCCCTTTACTTTCTCGTAATAGACAACAGTTTGCCAACAACTTCTAGCCAGGCTAGATTGTCCTACCAGACATGCATTAAATTGTCTAGCCGTGATGTGTCTCTTAATCATACAGGAACATTACTGAAGGTGTTCTCCAAGAATTACAAAAGAACTTCCAAAACGTTTGCCAGAATAAGAACTGCCAAAAAAAAAAAAAAAAAAACCACTCAGGGAAGCCAGGTTCTGTTACTCTTGGCAAGCTTAATTGCCAAACCAAACCCTGTCAATTACAAGATAGCATTTACGTGGGATTGGGACGATTTCCCTTCCTACCAAGGGACTGGGACACTTACCTATTGCTGATTTAAATACGTCAAACTGAACATTGTCTCTGTTGGGAAATAAAGACTTCAATTTATTGCTCAATTCTGATTTCAAAGTTAACTTCACCATTATAAAGACCATAAAACTGAGCCTCTTTTAAGATACATCATGATCACATAAAGGGCAAATTTCGGGGGAGGAATGCTCAGAAAACCTATATTTTAGTCATGTATATGGGTTGGTGATACTATAACATTTCTTTGCTAAAATAATACATAAAGTTTCAACAAAAATATAAATATATATGTTAATTTGTTCTTAAAATGAAAATACTCAACAATCCTAGGAAAAATTTGTTGTTTATTAAAGTAAAAATAATGAAAGAACAGACTATTTCTCCAACGGCTGGTAGAAACGCACACCCTCACAAAAGCTGGGTATTTAGGAGTGGTTTGGCATGAAGAAAAAATGTCAATGAGTAGGTCAAAGAGTGGAGGACCTCATGCAGCCCATGTGGTTCCTTCTAATTACAAATGCAGTCTCATTTCAGTAACTATTCATAGTCAAATTTGTATCCACTAAAGCAATTAAACACTCCAGATTTGAACCTCCTCTTTTGCTTTGCTAATAAAGATACAACAAAAGTGAACACACATTCTTATAACAACGGTCACGCATGACAGAATATTCAACCCCTCCCCGCACCCCCCACCCCTTATTTTACAACTGATGAGTTTCAGCAGGGTGATGTCTGAGGACATGACACTTATACTGAGCAGGTATTTGGATACCTATTCAAGGCTTAGCAGTCTCAACAAATGCTGTTTTTTAAAAGTGCTGCCTGGGTGGTTTGAAAGAATGAATCATAAAGCAATTATACCCCAATAAAGATGTTAAAAAAAATGTACTAAGAAATAAAGTAGAAACAAACAATGAAAAAAAAAAGAATGAATCAAAAGTAAGTATTTGTGAACATAAATATTAATATGCTTAAGAAGAGAATACGGAAAATGAGCTTGAATTTTTAAACATGAGATATAATCAGCTAAAGAATAAAAATAGCATGTATAATGCTTAAACATTTGTCTATTCAATAACAAAAAATGGAATAAAATTTGAAATTAAAAAAAGTATCTGTGTATGTATGTGTGTGCTTATTTATCTATAAATGTAAAGCTTTCTTCCTACTGGTATGAGAGGTGGGCAAAGGAGGGGATTGCTACTCTCCTCCTTAACAGGAAGCTCCAGAACCTGCACGGCCATTTATATCCATGCCTTCTAGAGAAAGGGAAGCAATTAATCCCAAATTTTTACAGTTGAGCTCTCCTAACCTGTGAAAATTCACTGCCAGCACCCCACACATGGGGCAATCATTCTTCCCCCAAACACATCTCTTCTCTCTTGATCCCTGATCTATCCATAGTTTTTTTAGATTAGCATGTTATTAATTAGATTAAAAAACAATATAACAATAATACAACCAGCAAAATACTTAATAAAGTTGGTTAACAAAGTCCAAAATTAACAGCAACCAGCATAAGATGCTGGTAAATGTCCTTCTCTCTCCCACGTCCCATGTTCCAAGTTTTGTAATGGTGAAGTCAGGGAAAGGGGAGATTCTTTCCCTTTGGGAGATTTACTTGTATTCTCAGGTCCTTTCCATTCAGGCTTTCTGTATGCCTTATGCACTTAAAATAACAATCCCTATTTTCTGCACACCAGCTTGTACCAAGTACTTTAGATGTATGACTTTGATCCTTAGTACAGCCCTTAGGCATAGCTTTCATTAACCCTCTTTCATGAATAAATAAGTTGAGGCTCATAAATGATCACGGTATGTCTAACCACCCACGGGGATTCTGGCTGAGGTGTGTGTGACACCCCACTGCTTGAAGTTCATGGGACTCCTATAGAAAAGGAGACCGTAGATCCTGGTTTGCTCTGGACAGTCCACATGTATGTCTGTTCTCCAAGCAACCCATCTGATACGGGATTTTTCCCCTGTCCTTTTTCACATTCAAAAGCATCCCAGTTTTATCAATAAAAGATAGGATGGCCCTGCCTTTGGAACACTGACTGATATCACAAAGGAGAACAATGTGTGTCTTGGTTTCTTTCTCTCTCTCTGCAACGTTGCCCTTGATTGATTTTCTTTTTGTTCTCAGATGAGACCTATAGCCTTTCTTGGGGCTTCCCTTCCAAGTTGGTCCTCTGACAGCTTCTCTCTGTTAGAATTTTATAATCAATTTGAGATATGCCCACCAAGGGACCCAACTGTAAGAGAGCGATTTATTGGGTATGGAAAAAAAAAAAAAGGATAGTTAATGAGAGCTTCCAAAATCATGTCCCCACTGGTTTATTTTGACAGGAATTAAGAAGGAAAACTGGACTAACATTTACAGAGTGCCCATAATGCAACAAGTACTATGGCAAGACTTTTACATGAGCAAATTTCTCCTTTTGCCAATGAGAAAACTGAGATTCAAAAAGATTAAGTAACCTTTCCAGGGCCTGAATAAGGATCCTAACCTTAATGGGTCTGACTCACATGTCTTACTTTCCTTTCAACATGCTGCCTCCTAAATAAATGTAAATATAACACATTCATACATTAATATAAAAATGCTGCTGACTGGATTAAGTAAGACCTACATATTCTATATTTAAAGAATCTGTATTTTTCCAAAGCATTTTGACCTATATGCTGATTTCTATGTCACAAAGCCATGTGTTGACATGAGATGAACTTGCGGTACCCAGACCTATATTTATTCCTCCTTTTGCTTCCTATAAAGAATTACCAGTGATGTATGTGCCTTTGTGATCAGCTTTGGTTGTTTTGGTTTGGGGTGAGAGCTCTTTCATTGTTAGAGACAATTCTATGAATTGGTATGTTTTTAAAATGAAGTTATAAAGAATGAACGAAGTAAAGCTTCCCTTTAAAATATAACAACACCAATATTTACTTACCACCTACTTATAATCAAACGTGTAGGTTATTTAAAATCAGTTCTTGAATGGTTTCTTTCACATATACATTCTACCTGAAAAGTCCGTGAAAGAAGAACTTTTAGTTTGCTGTATATACTAAAATAACCTACAAAAGGCACTGAGCTGAAGTAGAGAATTACAAGCCAGAAAAGTCATATTTCTGTCAATTGTCCAGATTGCTCAGTGCCAGCTCAAATGTAGCCTGGGCTACTTTTCTTCACAGTTTACTGTCACCAGCCTTGAGGCTGACTGGGGACCCCTGCCAGAAACAAAAGGTATTTTATTTCTTCTTATATTGTGTTTGAGAACACAACTCCTATGTGAATTTGGTGGTAGCCCTCAATACAACCCTCTTCATTCTTCCCAACCCTCCATATACACAAAGGTTATTTTTCATAGTCCCTGTGGCACTTTTGTGAATCTGGGAACACTCCAAGTAGTGACGCAGAATGTTTCAACAGCCAAAATCAGGGCATCGAGCATCTCTGGCCCAGATGCAGTGACAGCCTGCTGTTAGACAGGTTACCTCTTTTGCCCCCAGGCAAACAAAAAGGAAACATAAAAATTTCACATCATAACTTGTGACCAAGGAACATTGTGAAGTAGATCAAGTCTCCCCCTGTAACTCCTTCAACAGCAGAATTCCAATCTCCTTGACCTCAGGATGGAAATAGAACTTTGGAAAGAGTTTGATATAGTAGGAAGAACACTGGTCAGGAGACTAGGCTCTGTTGCTAGTTCTGCCACCACCTTGCCCTGTGACCTTGGGGAAACCACTGTGACTCTCAGATGTTCAGCAGTTTCATTTGTCAAAGTAAGATGGACTCAATGTTTTCTGAGTTTCCTCTAGCTCAAGAATTAGAGAATTTTCTAGTTTTGTGATTAACCAGTGCTTGCTAATGTACCAGTGAGATAGGAATAAGTGTGGTGTGGCTTTCTTCACTATTTCCCACTTCTAATGACCTCTTTCCCACCACTGATCACATGTGAACACCAAGCACAGCTATTTGTTGTGTCTGTCTCCCATGAAATGGAAAGCTCCTGGAGGACAATGTGTGCCTTATCCATTTCTACATTCCCTTTGGATCAGGCATGATGTCTGACACATAGCAGGTACTCAGCAAAAGGGGCACACCTATTTCTTGGCTAGCCAATGGCTGTAACTGAAGAGCATTTAAGAAGGTAAGATGGCCCCACAGGATCAAGATGGTGGAGTAGGAAGATCCTGAGCACATCTTCTCCCAGGAACATGCCAAAACTACAACTACATATAGAACAACCCTCTGAGAATGACCTGAAGACTAGCAGAACAGCTCCTCTACAATTAAGTCTGGTTTTTAAAACCACACTGAGATGGGTAGCAGGGTCAGAGAAGTGATCTAGACTGGACCTATACCCACAGCACAGTGACCCACAAACAGGAAGGGATATCACAAACTTAAAGGTCCTCCCTAAGAAGCAAAGGGTTCTGCCTCATACTGGGCACCCCATCCCTAGGTCTGGTACCAGGAAGATGAGGCCCATAACTGACTTTGAAACCAGCAAGGCTTAAGTCCCAAAGAGCTGTAGGAAACCAAGATTCTGCTCTTAAAGGGGTCGAATGCAAACTCACTTGCTCCAAGTTCTAGTACAGAAGCAGCAGACTGAATAGCACCTGACACTCTAGCCATCCTGCCAAGACTGCATCAGCAGCCCCCTGGCCCACACCTGGGTCTGGCTCCAGCAAACCCACCAAGGCAGCAGCCCCATCACACTGTAGAAAATCCCCAGCCCATGACAAGCTACAGCTCCAGCCCACCCACAAAGATGCAGTCCCTGCTGTGCCCTGGCCTACGCTCACTTCAGCCCTCCCACTAAAGCACATACAGTCTGCATATGAATGTGCCTATACAAAGCCCTACCTTCAAGACCAGTAGAGATAACTGTATTATCCAACTCATTGAAACAAACAGAAAAATCAAACAAAATAAGAAGACAAAGAAGTTAGTTTCAAATGAAAGAGCAAGATAAAACCTAAGAAAAAATCCTAATGAAATGGAGATAAGTAATATACCCGATATAGTTCAAAGTTACGGTCCTAAAGATGCACACTAAACTCAGCAAAAGAGAAAGACAGTGAGAACTTCAACAGATTTAGAAAATATAAAAAAAGAACCAATCAGAGTGGAAGAATAGAATAACTGAAATGAGAAATACATTAGATACAGCAGATTAGATGATACTGCAGAATGTATAAGTGATCTGGAAGACAGAATAGTGGAAATGACCCAATCAGAAGAGCATAAAGAAAAAAGTACTTTTAAAAATTGAGGATAGTTTAAGGGACCTCTGGAACAACACCAAGTATACTAACATTTGCATTATAGAGGTCCCAGAAGGAGAAGAGAGAGAGAAAGGGCCAGAAAATGCATTTGATGAAATAATGGCTGAAAACCTCCCTAACCTGGGAAAGGAAAGAGATATCCAGGTCCAGGATATCCAGGTCTAAAAGTTAAAAATAAAGAAAGAATTTTTAAAGGCAGCAAGAGAAAAACAAGTCACATGCAAGGGAATCCCCATAAGGCTATCAGCTGACTTTTTGGCAGAAACTTTGCAGGCCAGAAAGAAGTGGCATGATATATTTAAAGTGCTGAAAGGAAAAAGCCTATAACCAAGGATACTCTACCAAGCAAGTTTATCATTCAGAATTGAAGGAGAGATAAAGAGTTTCCCAAACAAGAAAAAACTAAGAGTTCATCACCACTAAACCAGACTTACAAGAAATGTTAAAGGGTCTTCATTTAAAAAAAAGGAAATGACATAACTGGAAATAAAAAATATATGGGTAAAAAATAAAGACCTCAGTGGTAAAGTCAAATGTATATAGAGGCAGTGGATCAACCACTTAAAAAGCTAGTATGGAAAAAAGTTTAAAGGACAAAAAACATAAAACCAACTACAACTACAATAAATAGTTAAGGGATACACAAAATAAAAATATGTAAAATATGCTGTCAAAACATAAAACGTTGACCAGGGGAGAGGGGGGAGGGATAAATTGGGAGATTGGGATTGACATATACACACTACCATATATAAAATAGATAACTATTCAATAATAAGGGCCTACTGTATAGCCCAGAGAACTCTACTCAGTACTCTGTAATAACCTATATGGGAAAAGAATCTAAAAAAGAGTGGATATATGTATATGTATAACTGATTCACTTTGTTGTACACCTGAAACTAACACAACACTGTAAATCAACTATACATCAATAAAAATTTATAAAACATTGAAGGGGAGGATTTTAAAAATGTAGAGCTTTTAGAACGTGTTTGAACTTAAGTGACCAACAACTTAAAACAAATCGCTATTTATAATTCATCATACATGAACTTCATGAAAACCACAAACCAAAAACCTACATGAGACACCCAAAAAATAAAGACAAAGGAAACCAAACACAACACTAAAGGAAATTATCAAACAACAAGGGAATAGACTAAAAGAAGAAGAAAGGAACAGGCAAGAACTGCAAAAAAAACCCCTGAAAACAATTAACAAAATGGCAATAAGTACATCCCTATCAATAATCACTTTAAATGTAAATGGATGAAATGCTCCAATCAAAAGACAAAGAGTGGCTGAATGGATAAAAATACAAGACGTATATTAATATATATGCTGCCTACAAGAGACTCACTTCAGAGCTAAAGACATGCAATGACTGAAAGTGAAAAGACGGAAAAATATATTTATGCAAATGGAAACAAACAAACAAAAAAGCTCAGGTAGCAATACTTGTATTAGAAAAAATAGGCTTAAAACAAAGGCTATTAACAACAACAAAAAAGGGCATTACATAACGATAAAGGGGTCAATCCAGGAAGACAATAAAATATTTGTAAATATATATGCACCCAACATAGAAGCACCTAAATATATAAAGCAAATATAAATAGACATAAAGGGAGAAGTTGATGGTGATACAATAATAATAAGGGACTTTAATACCCCCCCACTTACATCAATAGACAGATCATCTAGAAAGAAAATCAATAAGGAAACAGTGGCTTTAAATGACACATTAGAGCAGATGAACCTCATAGATATCTATAGAACATTCCAATCAAAGACAGCAGAATACACATTTTTTTTCAAGTGCACATGGAACATTCTCCAGGATAGACCACATGCTAAAATCATAAAACAAGTCTCAATAAATTTAAGAAGATTGAAATCATAGCAAGCATCTTTACCAAGCACAAATGTATAAAACTAGAAATCAATTCTAGGAAGAAAAATTTTAGGAAAAAACACTAACACATGGAGTGTAAACAACATCCATACCATCCAACAATTCCACTTTTGGATATTTATCCAAAGAAAATGAAAACACTAATTTGAAAAGATAGCCCTCCAGGAATTCCCTGGAGGCCCAGTGGTTAAGACTCTGTGCTTTCACTGCCAAGGGCCTGGGTGCAATCCGTGGTCAGGGAACTAAGATACCACAAGCCAGACAGCACAGCCAAAAAAGAAAAATAACGAAAAGATATATGCACTCCGATATTCACTGCAACATTATTTACAATAGCCAAGATATGGAAGCAACCTAAGTGTCCATCAATAGATGAATGGATAAAGAAGGTAAAGAAGATTTTGTGTGTGTGTGTGTGTATGTATGTGTGTGTGTGCACGTGTGTGTGTGTGTGTGTGTGTGTGTGTGTGTGGAATGGAATATTACTCAGCCACAAAAAGGAATGAAATCTTGCCATTTTCAACAACATGGATGGACCTAGAGGGTACTATGTTTAGTGAAATAAGTCAGACAGAGAAAGACACATACTGTATATTTTCACTTACATGTGGAATATGAAAAATGAAACAAGTGAATAAATACAACAAAAGAGAAACAGACTCATGGATACAGAGAACAAACTAGTTGTTGCCAAAGGGGAGGGGGATGGGAGGATGAATGAAATAATTGAAGGTGATTAAGAGGTACAAACTACCAGTTAGAAAATAAGTAAGTCATGGTGATGCAATGTACAGCAGAGAAAATAGCCAATAATATTGTAATAACTTTGTATGGTGTGTAATGTATAAAAATATCAAATCACTACATTGTATACCTGAAACTAAAATTGTAAGTCAACTTATACTTCAATAAAGTATAGGATGGCACAACTGATTGTCAGCAGGAAAGTTACTACAGAATAGGAAGTACCCTGAATTGCCTTTCAAATCTTATCCTTCTGTACCATTTTAAGGACATGCCACCATGTACCATGCCACCTTCTGTACCATTTTAAGGATAACTTTTATTCATCACGTAACAGTCTAATCAATGTAGTCATAGGCTGTTTGTTTTATTTTTAATTTACCCAACACACTGTGTGTGTGTGTGTGTTTGTGTCCATATGGAGAGAGAGAATGCACTTTCCCTAATCTGTTAACATTTCAACTTGGTAATACTTTTCTTGCTGAGTCATTCATATAGGTTTCACCCCCACAGAATTAAAACTGGTGACAGATCTTATTCTCAATTCCCTAGCTCTTCACTACTACCCACGACTACAGTTATCAAATGAGCTCATTAATTAATTTGTTAATAAACAATGGAAGAATTCAAATTTCAAAGAATAAGACTTCAGAAAGTGAGGGAAAGTGTTGAATCAATAACATGGGTGGGTCACTAAATAATATTCTGTTCAAATTTGATAATAACTGCCCAAACTTCTTATGAGTAAACTGTGACAGTCAACATACCAGATTCCCCAAATTAAGCATACTTCTCTATAATTAAATATCACAGCTTCATTGTTCCGATAACAAAATTGAAATATTTTCCACCATCATAATATCCTTAGCAGATAATGTCATTGGAATAGAATGATGTTACCACATGATAATAGGCTCTCAACGCCAAAGTCAAGTTATACTGTTTATTTTCAAAGCAGATCATTACACTGACTTTTTTTTCCATTACCAAGATTGATGTAGCTTTAAAGGTGACCAACAAAAATTTCAAAAAAGAAAAAAATATGACCTAACAGTGAGGTTATGTGCTGAATAATTCAAATACTGAGGGAGATGCCACATATAGCAGCATAGAATCCATTTAAAAATTAACCTTTGCCAAACCTTCAGCAGCAGTTTACTCTGAAAAATGAGAGCAGCTGTCAGAGGCCCCAGAGTGCCTCAAAACACAATAAAACTTTGTGTTAACATGGTCCATTTCTCGATAACTATGGAATTCTTGAAAAGAACACCCGCCAACAGAAGAACCTGGTGTGCAGTTAACAGACATGAGCCAGCTCATCTTGAAAAGCAGCCTGAAGAAAGGTTGTGCTACAAATACCAGGCCCTGCAAACAGGCTCTCACCACAAACCAAAGAAAAACCTTCCCACACGCCTCTGAGACCATAGCCATTTCAGTCACTTGGAGATACAACCCTATCGGTGAGGTCATCTTCAAATACTAGAGACGAACAATGACTACCTTTCTCTGAGACTCAAAGCACCTACACAAAGGCCTTTCAGCTGGAACATGCTCAGTACAAATGACTGCATTATCACATTTCATCTCACCCCTCCGGAAGAAGGCAAAGGGACAGGGGTACTATCTCTAAAATAAAAAAAGCTAGGTGATTCAACTTTCAAAATCAGATATGGCATTGGAAAGATATACCAAGTTCCATATACTTTTCATTTTAAAAAATATGAGTAAGGCACTCATAACTAAGGCACGGTGCTAACGGCTGCTGGAGGTAGAAAAAGAAAAAACAAAAAAAAGTCTACTCTACTCAGATCAAGCTGCCTGCTCACTGGTATTTATTTTCTCTGCATGAAATCATTTGAACTGGGTGGGTTCCAGTTGTAAGTACTTTGCACAGTCAGTGCTTACTGCTTGCATGAGATGTGTGACATGCACAATATTTTTGATGATGATGTTAATTGGTGTTGAAAATAACTTATTTATAATCCTAGAGAATTATGCATGTGTTAGGGATGCCTGAGGCTGCAAGGGCCTGAGTTAAATATTAAAGATTAAAAAGGACAGATTTCTCGACTGGACAGTCCAATAGGCTGACACTAACTGATTATTTGCAAGGATGGTAGCCATAGTATCTGAGAGGAAGTGTTAGTAAAAGAGAAAAAATTTTAATGACAGCACGTTCATGAGAGAAAGCACAGTAATCCAGAGCTCCTCAAACATATTCCAAGAAAGTATTTCTCAATGTCACATATTATCCTAGGAAAGATCTTGCCCAGGCAGGGCTAACCAAGAGCTCTTCAGCCCTGGTTGATGTAGCAGTCCCACAAAATCCATAGCCATGCCCCCAAGCATGCTTCTTCTACATTTGATTTTTCTGTAATGCCCTGTCTCAGTCTCTTGCTCCCAGTCTTTGTGCTAGTTTCTTAGCACCCTGTACATCTTCTTAGTACCACTTACCACATTTGTTATAGGTTTAATGTCTGTCTCTTTCATTAGACATTAAACACTGTGGTCTAGAAATTAGCATCTGATTGTTTGCTACTGTACTCCCAGTACTTAGCACAGTCCCTGGCACACAGTAGGTACCTACTAAATATATGTTGACTGTCTTGATCCCCACAGGCTCTGGAACCTGTTTTTGATCAAAGGGGAAACTGAATTCTGGCTTAAAACTCATGGGACTCATAAATAAGTCAAATTTGCTACCAAGGCCAGCTTTTATTGTGTGCTAGCTTGTACTAATTCAGCAACTGACTTACTGCTCAGAAAAAAGCCCTGATCCTAAACCCCAGTTTTGGTTCTCTAGGGCTGCGGCCATGACTTGCTTTTGCCAGTTCTCTCATGGTGTGGGAGGAAAGCTGACTGCTTGTTGACAACCTTCCTTGGTGGCTAATATTACCTAGTCTCCACCCCTACACTCTACCTATCTTTTAGACCTCTCAGAGGCTTTCTCTTGAACTTCCCTAATGCTGGTTTTTTTTTTTTTTCCATCTTTATTGGAGTATAATTGCTTCACAATGTTGTGTTAGTCTCTGCTGTACAACAAAGTGAATCAGCTAAATGTATACATATATCCTGATATCCCTACCCTCTTGAGCCTCCCTCCCACCGTCCCTATCCCACACCTCTAGGTCATCACAAAGCATCGAGCTGATGTCCCTGTGCTATGCAGCAGCTTCCCACTAGCCATCCATTTTACATTTGGTAGTGTATATATGTCAATGCTACTCTCTCACTTTGTCCCAGCTTCCCTTTCCCCTTGTAGTCCTCAAGTCCATTCTCTACATCTGCATCTTTATTCCTGCCATGCCACTAGGATCATGAGTACTGTTTCTTTAGATTCCATATGTATGCATTAGCATACAGTATTTGTTTTTCTCTTTCTGACTAACTTCACTTTGTATGACAGACTCTAGGTCCATCCACCTCATTAAAATAACTCAATTTTGTTCCTTTTTATGGCTGAGTAATATTCCATTGTACATATGTGCCACATCCTCTTTATCCATTAATCTTTTGGTGCACATTTAGGTTGTTTCCATGTCCTGGATATTGTAGATAGTGCTGCAATGAACATTATGGTACATGTATTTTTTTTGAATTATGGTTTTCTCAGGGTAAGCACCCAGTAGTGGGATTGCTGGGTCATATGGTAATTCTATTTTTAGTTTTTTAGGGAACTTCCATACTGTTCTCCATAGTGGCTGAAGCAATTTACATTCCCACCAACAGTGCTGGAGGGTTCCCGTTTCTCAACACCCTCTCCAGCATTTATTTTTTTTTTTTTATTTTTTATTTTTTTTTTCCAGCATTTATTGTTTCTAGATTTCTTTAATGATGGCCATTCTGACTGGTGTGAGGTGATACCTCATTGTGGTTTTGATTTGCATTTCCCTAATAATTAGTGATGTTGAGCATCTTTTCATGTGTTTGTGGGCAATCTGTATGTCTACTTGGAGAAATGTCTATTTAGGTCTTCTGCCCATTTTTGGATTAGGTTGTTTGTTTTTTTGATATTGAGCTGCATGAGCTGCTTGTATATTTTAGAGATTAATCATTTGTCAGTTGCCTCGTTTGCAAATATTTTTCTCCCATTCTGAGGGGTTGTATTTTCATCTTGTTTATGGTTTCCTCTGCTGTGCAAAAGCTTATAAGTTTCATTAGGTCCCATTTGTTTATTTTTGTTTTCATTTTCATTACTCTAGGAAGTGGGTCAAGAAGGATCTTGTGCTTTATGTCATAGAGTGTTCTGCCTACGTTTTCCTCTAAGAGTTTTATAGTTTCCAGCCTTACATTTAGGTCTTTAGTCCATTTTATTTTTGTGTATGGTGTTAGGAAGTGTTCTACTTTCATTCTTTTACACGCAGCTGTCCAGTTTTCCCAGCACCACTTATTGAAGAGGCTGTCTTTTTCCATTGTATATTCTTGCCTCCTTTGTCAAAGATGAGGTGACCATATGTCCATGGGTTTATCTCTGTGCTCTCTATCCTGTTCCATTGATCTATATTTCTGTTTTTGTGTACTACCATATTGTCTTGATTACTGTAGCTTTGCAGTACAGTCTGAAGTCAGGGAGTCTGATTCTTCCAGCTCTATTTTTCTTTCTCAAGATTGTTTGGCTATTCGGCATCTTTTTTTTTTTTAACATCTTTATTGGGGTATAATTGCTTTACAATGGTGTGTTAGTTTCTGCTTTATAACAAAGTGAATCAGCTATACATATACATATGTTCCCATATCTCTTCCCTCTTGCGTCTCCCTCCCTCCCACCCTCCCTATCCCACCCCTCTAGGCAGTCACAAAGCACTGAGCCGATATCCCTGTGCCATGCGGCTGCTTCCCACTAGCTATCTACCTTACGTTTGGTAGTGTATATATGTCCATGCCTCTCTCTTGCCCTGTCACAGCTCACCGTTCCCCATCCCCATATCCTCAAGTCCATTCTCCAGTAGGTCTGTGTCTTTATTCCTGTCTTACCCCTAGGTTCTTCATGACATTTTTTCTTTCTTAAATTCCATATATATGTGTTAGCATACAGTATTTGTCTTTCTCTTTCTGACTTACTTCACGCTGTATGACAGACTCTAGGTCTATCCACCTCATTACAAATAGCTCAATTTCATTTCTTTTTATGGCTGAGTAATATTCCATTGTATATATGTGCCACATCTTCTTTATCCATTCATCCGACGATGGGCACTTACATTGTTTCCATCTCCGGGCTATTGTAAATAGAGCTGCAATGAACATTTTGGTACATGACTCTTTTGGAATTATGGTTTTCTCAGGGTATATGCCCAGTAGTGGGATTGCTGGGTCATATGGTAGTTCTATTTGTAGTTTTTTAAGGAACCTCCATACTGTTCTCCATAGTGGCTGAACCAATTCACATTCCCACCAGCAGTGCAAGAGTGTTCCCTTTTCTCCACACCTTCTCCAGCATTTATTGTTTCTAGATTTTTTGATGATGGCCATTCTGACTGGTGTGAGATGATACCTCATTGTAGTTTTGATTTGCATTTCTCTAATGATTAATGATGTTGAGCATTCTTTCATGTGTTTGTTGGCAGTCTGTATATCTTTTTTGGAGAAATGTCTATTTAGCTCTTCTGCCCATTTTTGGATTGGGTTGTTTGTTTTTTTGATGTTGAGCTGCATGAGCTGCTTGTAAATTTTGGAGATTAGTCCTTTGTCACTTGATTCATTTGCAAATATTTTCTCCCATTCTGAGGGCTGTCTTTTGGTCTTGTTTATGGTTTCTTTTGCTGTGCAAAAGCTTTGAAGTTTCATTAGGTCCCATTTGTTTATTTTTGTTTTTATTTCCATTTCTCTAGGAGGTGGGTCAAAAAGGATCTTGCTGTGATTTATGTCATAGAGTGTTCTGCCTATGTTTTCCTCTAAGAGTTTGATAGTTTCTGGCCTTACATTTAGGTCTTTAATCCATTTTGAGCTTATTTTTGTGTATGGTGTTAGGGAGTGATATAATCTCATACTTTTACATGTACCTTTCCAGTTTTCCCAGCACCACTTATTGAAGAGGCTGTCCTTTCTCCACTGTACAGTCCTGCCACCTTTATCAAAGATAAGGTGTCCATATGTGCGTGGGTTTATCTCTGGGCTTTCTATCCTGTTCCATTGATCTATCTTTCTCTTTTTGTGCCAGTACCATACTGTCTTCATTACTGTAGCTTTGTAGTATAGTCTGAAGTCAGGGAGCCTGATTCCACCAGCTCCGTTTTTCATTCTCAAGATTGCTTTGCCTATTCGGGATCTTTTCTGTTTCCATACAAATTGTGAAATTTTTTGTTCTAGTTCTGTGAAAAATGCCAGTGGTAGTTTGATAGGGATTGCATTGAATCTTTAGATTGCTTTGGGTAGTAGAGTCATTTTCACAATGTTGATTCTTCCAATCCAAGAACATGGTATGTCTCTCCATCGATTTGTATCATCTTTAATTTCTTTCATCAGTGTCCTATAATTTTCTGCATACAGGTCTTTTGTCTCCTTAGGTAGGTTTATTCCTAGATATTTTATTCTTTTTGTTGCAATGGTAAATGGGAGTGTTTTCTTGATTTCACTTTCAGATTTTTCATCATTAGTGTATAGGAATGCCAGAGATTTCTGTGCATTAATTTTGTATCCTGCTACTTTACCAAATTCATTGATTAGCTCTAGCAGTTTTCTGGTAGCATCTTTAGGATTCTCTATGTATAGTATCATGTCATCTGCAGACAGTGACAGCTTTACTTCTTCTTTTCTGATTTGGATTCCTTTTATTTCCTTTTCTTCTCTGATTGCTGTGGCTAAAACTTCCAAAACTATGTTGAATAAGAGTGGTGAGAGTGGGCAACCTTGTCTTGTTCCTGATCTTAGTGGAAATGCTTTCAGTTTTTCACCATTGAGGATGATGTTGGCTATGGGTTTGTCATATATGGGCTTTATTATGTTGAGGAAAGTTCCCTCTATGCCTACTTTCTGGAGGGTGTTTATCATAAATAGGTGTTGAATTTTGTTGAAAGCTTTTTCTGCATCTATTGAGATGATCATATGGTTTTTCTCCTTCAATTTGTTAATACGGTTTATCACATTAATTGATTTGCGTATATTGAAGAATCCTTGCATTCCTGGAATAAACCCCACTTGATCATGGTGTATGATCCTTTTAATGTGCTGTTGGATTCTGTTTGCTAGTATTTTGTTGAGGATTTTTGCATCTATGTTCATCAGTGATATTGGCCTGTAGTTTTCTTTCTTTGTGACATCCTTGTCTGGTTTTGGTATCAGGGTGATGGTAGCCTCGTACAATGAGTTTGGGAGTGTTCCTCCCTCTGCTATATTTTGGAAGAGTTTGAGAAGGATAGGTGTTAGCTCTTCTCTAAATGTTTGACAGAATTCGCCTGTGAAGCCATCTGGCCCTGGGCTTTTGTTTGTTGGAAGATCGTTAATCACAGTTTCATTTCAGTGTTTGTGATTGGTCTGTTCATATTTTTTATTTCTTCCTGGTTCAGTCTTGGAAGATTTTACTTTTCTAAGAATTTGTCCATTTTTTCCAGGTTGTCCATTTTATTGGCATATAGTTGCTTGTAGTAGTCTCTCATGATTCTTTGTATTTTTGAGGTGTCAGTTGTTACTTCTCTTTCATTTCTAATTCTGTTGATTTGAGTCTTCTCACATTTTTTCCTGATGATTCTGGCTAATGGTTTATCAATTTTATTTATCTTCTCAAAGAACCAGCTTTTAGTTTTATTGACCTTTGCTATTGTTTCCTTCATTTCTTCTGCATTTATTTCTGAACTGATCTTTATGATTTCTTTCCTACTGCTAACTTTGAGAGTTTCTTGTTCTTCTTTCTCTAATTGCTTTAGGTGTAAGGTTAGGTTGTTTATTTGAGATGTTTCTTATTTCTTGAGTTAGTACTGTATTGTTATAAACTTCCCTCTTAGAACTGCTTTTGCTGTATCCCATAGCTTTGGGGTCATAGTGTTTTCCTTGTCTTTTGTTTCTAGGTATTTTCTGATTTTCTCTTTGATTTTTTCAGTGATCTCTTGGTTGTTTAGTAGCATATTGTTTAGCCCCATGTTATTTGTATTTTTTACAGTTTTTTCCCTGTAACTGCTATCTAGTCTCATAGCACTGAGGTGAGAAAAGATGCGTGATAAATTTCAATTTTCTTAAATTTACCGAGGCTTGATTTGTGACTGAAGAAGTGATCTATCCTAGAGAATGTTCCATGTGCACTTGAGAAGAAAGTGTATTCTGTTGTTTTTGCATGGAATGTCCTATAAATATCAATTAAGTCCATCTTGTTTAATGTGTCATTTAAAGCTTGTGTTTCCTTATTTATTTTCATTTTGGATGATCTGTCCATTGGTGTAAGTGTGGTGTAAAAGTCCCTTACTATGACTGTGTTACTGTCAATTTCCCCTTTTATGCCTGTTAGCATTTGCCTTATCTGCTGAGGTGCTCCTATGCTGGGTGCATAGATATTTACAATTGTTATATCTTCTTCTTGGATTGATCTCTTGATCATTATATAGTGTCCTTCCTTGTCTCTTGTAATAGTCTTTATTTTAAAGTCGATTTTATCTGATATGAGTATTGCTATTCCAGCTCATTTGATTTCCATTTGCATGGAATATGTTTTTCCATCCCCTCACTTCCAGTCTGTATGTGTCCCTAGGTCTGAAATGGGTCTCTTGTAGACAGCATATATATGGGTCTTGTTTTTGTATGCATTCAGCCAGTCTGTGTCTTTTGGTTGGGGCATTTAATCCATTTACATTTAAGGCAATTATTGATATGTTTGTTCCTATTACCATTTTCTTAATTGTTTTGGGTTTGTTTGTGTAGGTCTTTTCCTTCTCTTGTGTTTCCTGCCTAGAGAAGTTCCTTTAGCATTTGTTGTAAAGCTGCTTTGGTGGTGCTGAATTCTCTTAGCTTTTGCTTGTCTGTAAAGGTTTTAATTTCTCCATCGAATCTGAATGAGATCCTTGCTGGGTAGAGTAATCTTGGTTGTAGGTTCTTCCCTTTCATCACTTTAAATATGTCCTGCCACTCCCTTCAGGCTTGCAGAGTTTCTGCTGAAAGTTCAGCTATTGACCTTATGGGGATTCCCTTGTATGTTACTTGTTGCTTTTCCCATGCTGCTTTTAATATTTTTTCTTTTGTTAGTTTGATTAATATATGTATTGGTGTGTTTCTCCTTGATTTAATCCTGTTTCCTGAAGCTGTTTATATGGACATCTTTTCTGTTGCTTATCATCAAATTGTCATTCAAGTTACTTTAGCCTTGGGCAGTGATACTACTGTGTCAAATATATTAAAATTCTTCTATGGCCCTTGTTAGATATAATTAATATAACATTTTTCTGCAACATGTTTGAAAGAGTTTTATAATTTTGTTTTAGACATTATATGGTACACATAAATTCTCTGTAGTCAACACTCATCTTGAGAATTGTGGCAAGGTAAAAAAATTCAATCTCCAAATTGTTTCCAAATAAAATCAACTTTTAATTAAGAAGAAATTTAACAAGTAATAGAATAAATGATGTTATACTTTGTACAAATTGAATTAAAAATTTATTTTAATTTTGCTGTTGTTTTTTCATATTTGAAGCCAACATTTTTTTTTCAGCCCTCAAATATTTTTATGGGCCCCTGAAAATCTCAAAGTCCCTAGGCAATATTTACCATGCCAAAGGCACAAGGGTGCCTTGTCCTAAGAAAGCTTCTATTCCTCATTTTCCTGAACTAGTGCAGAGGCCTGGCCCTTGCCAACCTGCTAAGACCTACACAGTTGAACTCTTTAATGGGCAGCTATGTCATGGGCAACAAACTCCAATAAATTCTTAGGTTAGTGAAATCTCCAATATTTCCCTACCATTGTTAAACACTGCATAGTTTTCATAAAGACTTGGGAACCTAAATGATGATTTTCTCTGAAGGCTTGTCTCTGCCTATAAAAGCCCCACTTATACACCATGTTGTCAAACAAGTGATTCTTGAGGCTGTATCACATACGTTTAGAACTCCTCCCCCAGACAGCTGGTTACAACCCAGAAATAGGTTACTTTTGCCTCACATAGGACACATTCCATTCCCCAAACCAGCTTTAGTGCCAAGTTTGATCAAGTCACTTTCAAAAGTACTCTCAGAAGGGTGTCTAGTTCTTCTTCCCAGAATTGCTGCTGTCTCCCAACCTCCTTAGAGTGGGGTTGACTGACTGACTTTTTCATTCATTCAATAAATAGTTATTGAACATTTACTATGCATGAATGAGTGAGTGGACAATAAAGATGTGAGTTAGAGAGTCTGAGAGGTGCTGTGACCCACTTGGGGTCCCGTAGTCACTCAGTAATGCAAGCCTCCAAGAGGCTCAGAAAAAGCACTGCCTCCTGCATAACACAGAGCCCAGGGCAGACTTTCTCCTGGTAACCAGGCAGACACACAAGGACAAACATGCCATAACAACTGCAATTGGATATGGGTCACAAAATAGACACTTCTGATTATAATATTAATTTACTTCAAATTACATATGCATCTCTGAAGTATTACTAAATAATATGTTTTACAGATATTGTTGATAGGAAAACCCCACTAAATCATGCAAGTCTCTTTTTTCCTCTGGTAAATAAATGAGTTCTCTAGTACCCTATGATTAGTGGGATTTGGTTATGACCAAACTGTCAACCGTTTGGAAGCACTTACTTAATCATGTTAGCAAGGGACAGGTAAATATGTAAACTTAACTGAGTCTGTAATGTTTGCTGTTCTTTGGGCTTTATTTCTACCCACTGTGTTATACCTGACAAACAGAGGTTACTTCATTCTGTTTCAATACATAATATACTGTTAATGAGTCTTTCTAATCTAGTTAAGTCTTCTAAATATCTGAACATGGTTGATTATAGTTTATTTTAACTCTCTGGGAAATTGCTCCTCCATTCTTCCAAGGAGCCATCTGCTCATTTGCAGATTTATCAGTGAAACACAAGTGAACTGAATTGGCCCACCAAAGGCTCACAGTTCCTTTGGACCAGACTGCTGGATTTCCATGTGGCTGACTGCCATCTTCTTTGGGCAGGTGACTGATCAATAAGAGCAATTTTCTGAGTCTGAGAAACACAGAGGTTGAGAGTCTGGCATCTGCAGACTAGCTCAATTCAAATTCTGGATCTACTATTTACTATTTGTGAGACATTGGAATATTACTTAACCTCTCTCTGCCTCTCATCCTCATCTATAAAATAGGCCTGTAATAGAATGAGCCATAGGGTTGATTATAAGGATTAGATGAATTAGAGCAGAAAGCTGGTACATAATAAATGCTCAATAAGTGAAAACTGAGTTTATAAAAAGGTAATGAGAATTTCTCAAGCTTTCTCAAGTTTACTTTTTTGAAAATCCTTACTGAAATCCTAAGAGCAGAAGTTAGTATTTTCAATTTTTAGTGGAGGAAACCAAGCTTCACAATCATTAATCAATCATTTTTTCTAATATAATAACATTAGCAAGAACTAGAACCAGAATTTGACCTAAAGTTTCCTTGAAGGTAAAGTTTGAGTTCTTGACATTATACCAATAATAACAGTACAAACTAGAACATAGAAAACTCAATGTTCTTTTGTATTCCCTTATCCATTCAGCATTACTTGGTACATTCCATGTGTCAAAAGTAAAAAGACATGTCTGTCCTCAAGGATGAAAAAAAGTTAAAAAAAATCACTTCTAGCTAAAAATGAGGGAAGACTTCATGAAGAAAATGTCATTAAGCTGAGCTGAGAAAATTAATAAGACTTCTCCAAATCAAACAATCCAGAGTTGGCTTGGATGGAGGCTGAGAGTTCATCTAGTTCAGGTCATAGCTAAGACTTAAATTCTCTCCATTTTTAGTCCCTCTTATTTGACACATGGCTTCTGCTTGGATAGCTCCAGAGAGGAGAAAGATGGTTCACTGGTGACCCCTAAAGAGTCTTTCAATTCTCGGATTCTATGGTTCTATCATTTAATACCTTTGTTGAATTTCTTTCCAAAATGAGGATTGTATTATAAAGCAATATAAAGCTAGACTTTAGGTAAGAAAAAGTACAAATCTAAAGAAGTCAATTATGGGGAATGATCAAAGCAAGATATTAATATGGTCAGATTTGCATTTTAAAAGACCTCTCCAGCAGAAATGTGGAAGATGGAAGGGGTCGGGGGAGAAATGAAGATGAGATAAGAATTAAGTTAGGGTAGAGCTATAGGAATGGAGAGAAGGAAACCCAAAATATTATTGGGACATAAAACTGGCAATATCAGGGATTGATTAATAATAAAAAGGGATTAGTCAAAGATGACCTGAGTATCTGGCTTGGGAGATGGGATGAATAATGAAATGGGGAATTAAAAAGGATGAGCAAATTTTTTTATATAAATTTACTTATTTTATTTATTTTTGGCTGTGTTGGGTCTTCGTTGCTGCGCGGGCTTTCTCTAGTTGCGGCGAGTGGGGACTACTCTTCTCTGTGGTGCATGGGCTTCTCATTGCAGTGGCTTCTCTTGTCATGGAGCACAGGCTCTAGGCGAACGGGCTTCAGTAGTTGTGGCACGCAGGCTCAGTAGATGTGGCTTGTGGGCTCTAGAGTGCAGGCTCAGTAGTTGTGGTGCATGGGCTTAGTTGCTCCACAGCATGTGGGATCTTCCCAGACCAGGGCTTGAACCCATGTCCCCTGTGTTGGCAGGCAGATTCTTAACCACTGTGCCACCAGGGAAGCCCAAGGATGAGCAAATTTGTAGAGCAATGGTAGTTAGTTTATTTCCATAACTAAGGCATTTGAGGTGGCCATATGATGTACAAGTGAAATATTACTAGTCTAAGAGAAATGAAATAAGGTGTGGAAAGAGAGAGAGTGGGATGTCATCACCATTTAGGTGACAACGAAAGCCCTGTTAATGGGCAAGATTATCCAAGGAAGGGAGCTAGAGGAAGGAGAGCAGTAAACAAAGGAAAGAAGCCTAAGCAACACCAACATTAAGGGCAGGGAGAGGGGACTTCCCTGGTGGCACAGTGGTTAAGAATCCACCTTCCAATGCAGGGAACACATGTTCAAGCCCTGGTCCGGGAAGATCCCACATGCCGCGGAGCAACTAAGACTATGAGCCACAACTACTGAGCCTGTGCTCTAGGGCCCACAAGCCACAACTACTGAGCCTGCGTGCCACAACTACTGAAGCCCACGCGCCTAGAGCCCATGCTCCGCAACGAGAAGCCACCGCAATGACAAGCCCACACACCACAACGAAAAGTAGCCCAAGCTTGCTGCAACTAGAGAAAGCCCACGTGCAGCAACGAAGACCCAACGAGACCAAAAATAAAGTATAAATAAATAAGTAAATTTATTTTTAAAAAAGAGCAGGGAGAGGAAGGGAACTGGGAAAGGAAATAGAACTGTAGGAGAAGCAGGAAGAACACCAGGAAAATTTAACATATCTATTCCTCCCCAACTACGGTATGTATAAACAAACACAAGTTAAGAAAAATAATTGAGACATTATTTCCCTTATTTAATCATCCCCACCTAATTGAAGATTTTTTTCCCTAGTTTTGAAACAGTGTACCACTCACTGGATTAGGAAAAGCAGAGAAAACTGGTTAGTACTTATTTCTGTTTTCTGAGTCACCAGCACCAATTCCCTCTCCAGTTTTACACAGTAATAGGGTTTCCAAACTGTTGCCCTCTCCTGTGAATGTCCAATACATGGATATATGAGCTGAGGCCCTGGCGGCTAGAGATCCTTTCTGCATCTTACTTTTTCTCCTACACACAGCCTTGATTAAACACTTTTTTTGCTTCCTAGTAAGGAAATCGGTTCTTGAAAATGAAATGCAAACTCTAGATTTAAATTAACTAGTGATTGCCATGCCAATGGGTGAATTGTGCCTTTTTGATAAATGAGATTCTGAAAGAAAAATGAAGGTAATGAGGGTGGCAGCCAGGGCAAACTATCCTTCCTTATATTACCCTCTGCCACAATTTTACACTGTTCACATCAGGAGGAAGAAAAAAATTTTGGAAGGATTATATTTGGTAATCTTTCTTCATTAGCAAAAGTTAAATCAAGAAGGGCATCTGCGTCATTGACTCAGTTCCAGGATATTTAGTTTTCCTCACTTTCAAATCCTTGGTTTCACCACCCCAACACCCACCCCTGCCCCCTCCCCCCACCACACAGAACCTGTAACTGCCTACATTTCCTCTCCTCCTTTCCTGCTTGAATTTTTAGCACTAGCACAAACCATTATATATTTCACTTATGTATAAGTTTAGAATCTAGCTTCCACCACAGGAATGCAAAGTCCATGAAGGCTGGGATTTTCTTCTACTCTATTTTTCAGCTTAATTCCCAGTATTCAGAATAATTATTGACACAGAGTATATGCTTAATAAATGTGTTCAATAAATGAATTAATGTTGTCGTATCACTATCAGATTTAACTCTTCTGTTATTATATAATGCCTTAATAAAAAAATAATTTAGGATATAAAGTATCATAAATAATAACAATGATATTAACAAATGTGAGAGGCATATGTAGTACAAGTACTTCTAGTAATGTTCCTATATAGCTATGTAGCCTTGAATGTATCATTATATATTCTTCATTATATTTACCTATAAAAGAAGAGGGTGAGGTTAGATTCCTTATTGCTCCAGAAACTAATGGTTCTAGATTTAGGTTAAGTCAATGAAATCAAAGAAGAGAAGGGAAAGGTCAATATCTAAGAAAGCTTTTTATAATGGAATTGTGACCTAAAAAGTGGGATGAGTAAGGCCTAATAGTGAGGACAGGGTGAGGGTAAGTAGAAAAAGTTGGCAGTCAACTCTAGTAAGAGTAGGTCCAAGCAGGAAAGAAAATGTGAGTTCAAGAAGAGACAGTTCAGGACTTCCCTGGTGGCGTAGTGGTTAAGAATCCACCTGCCAATGCAGGGGCCACGGTTCAAGCCTTGGTCCGGGAAGATCCCACATGCTGCGGAGCAACTAGGCCCGTGCGCACACTATGGAGCCTGCGCTCTAGAGCCCTTGTGCCACAACTACTGAAGCCTGTGCGCCTAGAGCCCACACAACAAGAGAAGCCACCGCAATGAAAAGCCCACACACTGCAACAAAGAGTAGCCCCCACGCACCACAACTAGAGAAAGCAGTGAAGACCTGATGCAACCAAATAAATAAATAAATAAGAGACAGTTCATGAGGTATTGCATATAGATTTATATTTATATATATTGATAATATGTATATATATAATTATATATATTATTATATATGTAATTAGAGAGAAAGAACTATGCCGGAACAAAGATTCTGTTGGAATCGGTATGGCCACCAACCACTGAGCACCCTCAGTTTCATGGCTGAGTCCATACTGCTGATTAGCTTCTTTGGTTCTCAACTATGGAGGTAGATGAGCTGACAGTATGACCCAGATATATTCTTATACTTAACTGAAAAGTCCAAAGGGAATTCTAAGTGGGCCCTTATGGAAAATCTTAGGAAATGGTTCATCTATTCCAAGGCCTTTCCCCTCTGTCTTGCCTCTGCTCACCACCACAAATAAAATAATGTTTTTCTGAATACTTACATTGTTTACTTAGAGTTTTGCAAGGCCCTAACCTCAAAATGATATGCAGTCAAAACATAGAAATTGGAGGGTTTTTTCCTAGAGAAATTCAACTTTCTCAATAAGCACACATTTGTGCAACATTAAAAATGCCTTTAAATAAATATTTAGTTTCATTTTTACTATTCTTAAAAAAAACTCTCAACTAACACCATGACGTCCTTAAAATTTTATTACAGAAAAAAATCACTAACATCCAATATAATCAAATAAAACATACCCATTCCCCTAGCTTGTATAGCTATCCACAGTTCCAGTAAGTTTCCTAATTAAAACCAAAAAGGAAATAAACTCACTAAATCCCACTGGAATCCACTAACACAGCTATAAATTTAAAAAATACAAAACAATGTTATGAGGCATCTTTTTTGAATAAGTGTCTGCGTATTTTCCCTTGCTTATTTAAACTATAATTGCTGTGTTGAAATATTACTAAGAAAATAAACATACCCTTAATTGAAAAGAGTAAAAATAATTTTAAGTGACCCAATTAGCTCTACCAATACATTCAGCTACTGCTTTTTAGCCAGTACCAGTAGGAAACTATGACCTCCTGGATTTGAAATGATACACAACCTGAATGCGCTTATACAATATTGCTGCCTACTGTTTCCATCCAAATGAAACAACATTATCTTTATCCATTTTGTCTGAAACAAAATGTTGCATACCATCTCAATTTTTTTCAGTGATTTCTAGTAATATTTGAAAGAATATTCCAGGCATGTTTTAGGGGGCAGGAGTAGAAGGTAGACCTACTGGTTTTATTTCCATGAGAACTTTATGGACCTTATGGTAAAAAACATGGCTGGGCCTCTTGGCACTGAGGAGTAGACTCAGAACAGCCTGAGAATAATGGCTCCCGCTTAGCTTCCCAGGCAGTGTACTACATTGGAAAGGAATTTATTTGAAAGGAAAGAGAGTAAAGGCACTTCCTTGGTCCATTAGCTAGGGTGTTGTGAAGGTGAATGGTTTTGAGTACAGTACAGTATAGTATCACTGAAATTGTAGTTTGTCCAAGTTGTACAAAGAATGGGCCATGGAAGGGAGAGGAGGAACTGTAATTAAGATTTATCAAATGAAACCACACTTTACTAGACGTGCTGTAGAGTACATAGAACACACTGCTACTCTAATAAAGAATTTTATTCAGAGACAAAGAGAGTAATTTTTGCCCCACTGCTTCCCCTCACCTACCATCACCAGCAGTGGAGGACAAGTCATGGTTTCTAAGCATTTCACAAGTGAGCCAATTCTTCCTTCCATAAAAGTGGCATATTATGCAGATATAAGACAGATCAAAGGAAACTTACTGTATTAGTTTCCTAGGACCACCACAACAAAATACCACAAATTGAGAAGCCTAAAACAGCAATTTATCCTTTCAAAGTTCTGGAGACTAGAATTCCAAAATCCAGGTTGGCAGGTCATTCCTTTAGGAGCTCTGAGTGAGAATCTATTACATGCTGCTCTCCTAGCTTCTCGTGGTTGCCATTAGACCTTGGCATCCTTGGGTTGCAGACACATCACTTCAATCTCTGCCTCCACTTCAATCTCTGCTTACCATTTTCAGATGGTATTCACCCCCTGTGTGTCTCCTCTCTATGTTGAAATTTTTCTCTTATAAGGATCCATCATAGGATTAGGGCCCACCCTAAATCAACTTGACCTCATTTTAACTTGATCACATCTGCACAGATCCTATCTTCAAATAAAGTCACATTCACAGGTACCACGGGTTAGGAATTCAACATATCATTTTTTCGGGGGTGGGGGGTGTCACAACTGAACCTACAACAGCTACTGTGGTTAAAAGGTTGTCTCAAGGAGGAGCAGGGTCCCACCCATTAGGTATCTGACATCCCGGAGGTGCATACTGAAGCATTTTCAAGGAATCCTAAAGTTCTGCAGAGAAGTTTGAAAGGAGAGAAGCATTAGAGTAATTATAACTATGTGTATTAATAGCAGGAACATCTCCAGGCAACCTCCAGAGTAGCTGTGACTATAAAGAATAATAGCATCATGCCCAGAAAATGATGATTATAGACTCAGTAATTAAGGAGGGGATTTAGTAGGTCTGGGATAAGGCATGAGATCTTCCATTTCTAACAAGTTCCTTTCATGCTGCTGATACTACCAGACCTTATTAGGGTCAGGCTTTGAATAACATATGTTTAGGGGAAGATGACTGTCCAGTATGAAGAAAACCAATAAGAAGGAGGTTGGCACACACTCTGATATTATCCAAGGCTTGTTGGAGCCATAGAGACATGCGCGTGCACACACATACACAAACACACACACACTTAATTGATATCACAGTTTCTGAACTAAAGAGTTATTGAACTGCTCTCTCATCATTACCACCTTCCTTTCATAGAAAGGTAGGAAAATGCTAAAAAGGGATTTTATGTTTGCTGTTGTTGTTCTTTTTTTTTTTCTTTAATGTGAAAGGTGGTTGGGAGGGAAGGATATTAAGTAAACATTGGTAACACTGGGAAAAATCCACTGAATTAAGGGAAAAAGTATCAAAGTTAATTAGCAAACCTCTGGCCTAAGGAACCCAGAAGAGGGCAGAAATGGCCCGGACCTGGAGGTTATGTGGCCACTCACAGGGGAGTATTTGCCACTTTGCTGAATTCCCTAGACTGTCACCTGAAGGAGGCCCTGCGAGGAATGAGGGAGAAAGTCAGATAAGACCTGGTGAAAGAGAAGGCGTGTTCCCAGCTATGAGGACAAAATGACAGTCCCAGACAAGAGAGAGGAGGAGGTGGCTTCAGTGAGAAATTCTCAGAATGCCTTCTACAAGGGAGATTGAAAGTGAACCCAAAATGTCCCATAATACCAGTAGTCCTTTATGAACCTGACAGCAAAATGACCTCAGGTTGGGTTTCTCCTGCTTACATGCAAGCATTAATGAGTCATGCAAAGTTTCAACCTTTAGTATCACTGGTTCCCCAGAAAATTGTTAATCTGAAGAAGTTAAATTCCTGGGAATCCCTTGAACAGTTCATAAAGAATGAATTGCTGGCTCTGGATCCAACCAGTATAAGTAAGACGTCCCAGAATCTGATCATCTGTTTGAATTTTGGCAAAAGCATTTCCCACATTTGATGATTTTCTTAGTTACTCTCCATCAAGTTACCCATACTAAAAGTGGCTGTGTTTCATCTATGTGGTAATTACTCACAATACAAAATGGTGATAAAGACATGGCAATAATTTGAACATTTGCCCTAACTTTTTCTATAATTGATTCACATTAAATTTTCTGTTTTTGTTTTATATAGGAATAAAAGGTCTGAAGATAGGCCAAAGATGACAAGAAGTAACTTGTATATGGTTTGTGATCTACCTAAATATATTTACAAATATAAAATTATACACTATATAAGATATTTATATACTTATAAATATAAAATATAAAAGTATAAGTAAAATGTGTTATGATCCAATGCACTGATTTTCTGTCTTTTAAAAATTTATTCCTGTGGACCCCAGTCACTGTTGTGAATATAGGAACCCATACAAGTTTTTCCTCTTAAATATTGTGGATGAAGTTTTTAAAGTCTCCGGCATTTCTTATTTTTACTCTCATTAAATTATCTGACAGGGGCTTCCCTGGTGGCACAGTGGTTGAGAGTTCGCCTGCCGATGCAGGGGACATGGGTTTGTGCCCCAGTCCGGGAAAATCCCACATGCCGCGGAGCGGCTGGGCCCGTGAGCCATGGCTGCTGAGCCTGCGTGTCCAGAGCCTGTGCTCCGCAACGGGAGAGGCCACAACAGTGAGAGGCCCGCGTAACGCAAAAAAAAAAAAAAAAAAAAAATTATCTGACATATTTATTTGACTTTTAAAATTATAGACAAGTATCTGTATTTATCTAACTATTAAGAAAACAAATGCTTAACATTAAGTTTCCTAAACTACAAGTAAATAAAGACACTGGTGCCCATAAATAAAGAGATAAAAGAAATTTTGGCAAAAATCTCAAAAGAACATATGTTTTGGTCTTTTAAACTAGCCCTTAATTATTTTAAAAAATAATTCATTTTTACAAAAGACAGAGAAAATACAATTTCATGTTTGGGCAGAAAAAATCATAATAAACCTGGGACATTTTGTTACCAAAATACAAGATGCATTCAAAGATACCTGATAGTAATATACAAAATGATTAAAAAGTTCAACCTGCAGAGAAGACCACAAGTGAACAAGTAGTGACAACTTGAATATAAAAAAAAGATTACACATCACTATAACTAGATCATTTATTCATTCATGGATTCATTCATTCAACAAATGTTGAGTATATACTGTGTCCCAGGCACTGCTTTATGCTGAAGATAAAACATAAATAAAACATGAAAATTTGTGGTGGGTGAAGCTTACTTTTTTTTTTAATTTATTTAATTTATTTTACCTTTGGCTGTGTTGGGTCTTCATTGCTGCATGCGGGCTTATTCTAGTTGCTGTGAGCAGGGGCTACTCCTCCTTGTGAAGCTTATTTCTAGTCTTAAGAGACAGAAAATAAATACATAAACACATGAATAGATAATAAATCATGTTCTGACATGAAGAGCACAGGACAAAAAAACGAATGACAGTGAGGGATCCTATTTTATATCGAACTGTCAGGGAGGGCTTCTCTGAAGACGTGGCACTGTAGTCACTTAAAGGGTAAAGGATTGCACCATAAATATCTGGAAGGAGCTTGACCCATGCAGAGGAGCCTGAAAGGTAAATCTCCAAGGTGGGAGGATGTTGGACAAGTTGGAGGAACATAGCTACTGTGGCTGCAGAAGAGAGGGAGGGAGAGATATGAAATGAATTCAGAGAGGTAGAGAGGGTCAGGACATGTGATGCCTGATAGGCCAAGGAAGGGATTTTGGAATTTCCTCTGAAAGGGTTAGAGGGTTTAACCGAAGGACTGACAAGTTCTGGCTCATGTTTTAGAAGGATCACTCTAGCTGCTGTGTTGACAGCAGCAGGGAAACCAGTCACGAGACTATCAGTACAGTTTAAGGCTAAGGTGGAAGTGGTAAAACTGGTAAGGAGTGACTGGATTTAGGATATATTTTGCAAGTAGAGTTGACATAATTTGCTGAAAAATTGCTATAAGAAATGACTTCATTAGATGTTCATGTGGTAAAATATATATAACTATATATAGTTCTTTAGGTTGAATCATTGAATCATTTCAAATTACCATCTTTATATATCAAAAAGAGGTCAAGTTTCAGAAATTTTATATGGTTCAACCAAAAAAATATATTCAGGAGTAATTACCATACAGCTGCTATTTAAAATGATAGAACTTAATGACATTGTATAGGAAGTAGAGAAAATAGAGAATAATTACAAGAATTGAGCTCCGGGATACTACAACATTTATGTCAGGAAGATGAGGAGGAAGCAACAAATGAATGAGTATCTAAGAATGTAGGAGGAAAATAGGAAGAAAATTATCTCTTGGAAATCAATTGAAGACAGCATTCCAAGAAGGAGGGGTTATTCAACTTTGTCAAATTCTTTAGGTAGGTTAAGTGACATGAAGACTCAGAAATGACAACACAAGTGAAACCAGTTATGTCTACAAAAGGCTATTTACCAATATTGTTGTAATATATTTCAAATTGAATGACAAGGAAAGAACTAAATGTCAAAATTTGAAACAAAGGTTAAACTGCACTTAGAAGAATATTTAGAGCTTTCAGTAAATCTATTTAAAATATGAAAGATATAAAAAAAACTGAAGTAATCATCCCACCATAAATTAGAAAGACGGCAACATAATAAACCAGAGGGAAATGAAGGAGAAAAACAAGGATAAGGCCAGAAATTAATTACATATAGCTTATTTATAATAAAGATGGTTAATAAAGCCGAAAAACAACTCCTTGAATAGATTAATAAAACAGAAAAGTCCCTGGAAATACTGCTTTTAAAAATGTAAAAAAAGATAGCCTCATTCGCCAAGGGCAGACAGCAGAAACAAGAAGAACTACAATCCTGCAGCCTGCAGAAAGAAAACCACATTCACAGATAGACAGACAAAATGAAAAGGCAGAGGGCTATGAACCAGATGAAGGAACAAGATAAAACCCTAGAAAAACAATTAAATGAGGTGGAGATAGGCAGCCTTCCAGAAAAAGAATTCAGAATAATGATAGTGAAGATAATCCAGGACCTCAGAAAAAGAATGGAGACAAAGATGGAGGAGATGCAAGAAATATTTAACAAACACCTAGAAGAATTAAAGAACAAACACCTAGAAGACTTAAAGAACAAACAGAACAATATGACCCAGGAATCCCACTACTGGGCATATACCCTGAGAAAACCAAAATTCAAAAAGAGTCATGTACCAAAATGTTCATTGCAGCTCTATTTACAATAGCCCAGAGATGGAAACAACCTAAGTGCCCATCATCGGATGAATGGATAAATAAGATGTAGCACATATATACAATGGAATATTACTCAGCCATAAAAAGAAACGAAATTGAGCTATTTGTAATGAGGTGGATAGACCTAGAGTCTGTCATACAGCATGAAGTAAGTCAGAAAGAGAAAGACAAATACCGTATGCTAACACATATATATGGAATTTAAGAAAGAAAAAATGTCATGAAGAACCTAGGGGTAAGACAGGAATAAAGACACAGACCTGCTGGAGAACGGACTTGAGGATATGGGGAGGGGGAAGGGTGAGGTGTGATAAAGCGAGAGAGAGGCACGGACATATATATACTACCAAACGTAAGGTAGATAGCTAGTGGGAAGCAGCCGCATAGCACAGGGAGATCAGCTCCATGCTTTGTGACCGCCTGGAGGGGTGGGATAGGGAGGGTGGGAGGGAGGGAGACGCAAGAGGGAAGAGATATGGGAACATATGTATATGTATAGCTGATTTACTTCGTTATAAAGCAGAAACTAACACACCATTGTAAAGCAATTATACTGCAATAAAGATGTTAAAAAAAAAAAAGAACAAACAGTGATGAACCATACAATAACTAAAATGAAAAATATACCAGAAGGAATCAATAGCAGACTATCTGACGCAGAAGAACAGATAAGTGACCAGGAAGACAGAATGGTGGAATTCACTGCCACAGAACAGAATAAAGAGAAAACAATGAAAAGAAATGAAGAAAGCCTAAGGCACTTCTGGGTCAACATTAAATACACGAACATTCTCATTATAGAGGTCCCAGAAGGAGAAGAGAGAGAAAGGACCCGAGAAAATATTTGAAGTGATTATAGTCGAAAAATTCCCTAACATGGGAAAGGAAATAGCCAACCAAGAGGCAGGATAAACCCGAGGAGAAACACGCCAAGACACATAGTAATCAAATTGACAAAAATCAAAGACAAAGAAAAATTATTAAAAGCAACAAGGAGGGCTTCCTTGGTGGCGCAGTGGTTGAGAGTCCGCCTGCTGATGCAGGAGACACGGGTTCGTGCGCCAGTCCAGGAAGATCCCACATGCCGCGAAGCGGCTGGGCCCGTGAGCCATGGCCGCTGAGCCTGCGCGTCCGGAGGCTGTGCTCCGCAACAGGAGAGGCCACACAACAGTGAGAGGCCCGTGTACCACACACACACACAAAAAAGCAACAAGGGAAAAACATATAACATACAGGGTAACTCCAATAAGGTTGACGGCTGATTTCTCAGCAGAAACTCTACAAGCCAGAAGGGAGTGGCAAGATATATTTAAAGTGATGAAAGGGAAGAACCTACAATCAAGATTACTCTACCTGCAAGGATGTCATTCAGATTCAACGGAGAAATCAAACGCTTTAGAGATAAGCAAAAGCTAAGAGAATTCAGCACCACCAAACCAGCTCTAAAACAAATGCTAAAGGAACTTCTCTAAGCAGGAAATACAGGAGAAGAAAGGGACCTACACAAACAAACCCAAAACAATTAAGAAAATGGTCATAGGAACATATATATCGATAATTACCTTAAATGTGAATGGATTAAATGCTCCAACCAAAAGACACAGGCTTGCTGAATGGATACAAAAACAAGACCCATATATATGCTGTCTACAAGAAACTCACTTCAGACCTAGGGACACATACACACTGAAAGTGAGGGGATGGAAAAGCATATTCCATGCAAATGGAAATCAAATGAGCTGGAATAGCAATACTCATATCAGATAAAATCGACTTTAAAATAAAGACTATTATAAGAGACAAGGAAGGTCACTACATAATGATTAAGGGATCAACCCAAGAGGAAGATATAACAATTATAAATATATATGCACCCAACATAGGAGCACCTCAATACATAAGGCAAATTCTAACAGCTATAAAAGACGAAATCAACAGTAACACAATAATTGTGGGGGACTTTAAAACCTCACTTACCCCAATGGACAGATCATCCGGACAGAAAATTAATAAGGAAACACAAGCTTTAAATGACACAATAGACCAGATAGATTTAATTGATATTTATAGGACATTCCATCCAAAAACAGCAGATTACACATTCTTCTCAAGTGCACATGGAACATTCTCCAGCATAGATTACACTTTGGGTCATAAATCAAGCCTCGGTAAATTTAAGAAAATTGAAATCATTCCGAGCATCTTTTCTGACCACATGCTATGAGATTAGAAATAAATTACCGGGGAAAAAACGTAAAACACACAGACATATGGAGGCTAAACAATACGTTACTAGATAACCAAGAGATCACTGAAGAAATCAAAGAGGAAATCAAAAAATACCTAGAGACAAATGACATTGAAACACGACGATCCAAAACCTATGGGACACAGCAAAAGTAGTTCTAAGATGGAAGTTTATAGCAATACAATCCTACCTCAAGAAACAAGAAAAATCTCAAATAAACAATCTAACCTTACACCTAAAGGAACTAGAGAATGAAGAACAAACAAAACCCAAAGTTAGCAGAAGGAAAGAAATCATAAAGATCAGAGTAGAAATAAATGAAATAGAAACAAAGAAAACAATAGCAAAGATCAATAAAACTAAATGCTCGTGCTTTGAGAAGATAAACAAACTTGATAAACCTTTAGTCAGACTCATCAAGAAAAAGAGGGAGAGGACTCAAATCAATAAAATTAGAAATGAAAAAGAAGTTACAATGGACACTACAGAAATACAAAGCATCATAAGAGACTACTACAAGCAACTCTATGCCAATAAAATGGATAATTTGGAGGAAATGGACAAATTCTTAGAAAAGTATAACCTTCCAAGACTGAACCAGGAAGACATAGAAAATATGAACAGACCAATCGCAAGTAATGAAATTGAAACTGTGATTAAAAATTTCCAACAAACTAAAGTCTAGGACCAGATGGCTTCACAGTTGAATTCTATCAAACATTCAGAGAAGAGCTAACATGCATCCTTCTCAAACTCTTCCAAAAAATTTCACAGGAAAGAACACTCCCAAACTCATTCTACAAAGCCACCATCACCCTGATAGCAAAACCAGACGAGATACTACAGAAAAAGAAACTTACAGACCAATATGACTGATGAATATAGATGCAAAAGTCCTCAACAAAATACTAGCAAACAGAATCCAACAACCCATTAAAAGCATCATACACCATGATCAAGTAGGATTTATCTCAAGGATGCAAGGATTCTTCAATATATGCAAATCAATCGATGTGATACACTATATAAACAAACTGAAGAATAAAAACTATATGATGATCTCAGTAGATGCAGAAAATGCTTTTGACAAAATTCAACACCCAATTATGATAAAAATTTTCCAGAAAGTGGGCATAAAGGGAACCTGCCTCAACATAATAAAGGCCATATACAACAAACCCACAGCAAACATCATTCTCACTGGTGAAAAACTGAAAGCATTTCCTCTAAGATCAGGAACAAGACAAGGATGTCCACTCTCGCCACTATTATTCAACATAGTGTGGAAGTCCTAGCCACGGCAATCAGAGAAGAAAAAGAAATAAAAGGAATACAAATTGGAAAAGAAGAAGTAAAACTGTCACTGTTTGCAGATACATGATACTATACATAGATAACCGTAAAGATGCCACCAGAAAACCTCTTGAGCTAATCAATGAATTTGTAAAGTTGCAGGATACAAAATTAATGCACAGAAATCTCTTGTATTCCTATACACTAACAACAAAAGATCAGAAAGAGAAATTAAGGAAACAATCCCATTCACCATTGCAACAAAAAGAATAGAATATTTAGGAATAAATGTACCTAAGGAGACAAAAGACCTGTATGCAGAAAACTATAAGACACTGATGAAAGAAATCAAAGATGACACAAACAGATGGAGAGACATACCATGTTCTTGGATTGGAAGAATCAATATTGTGAAAATGACTATACTACCCAAAACAATCTACAGATTCAATGCAATCCCTATCAAACTACCAATGGCATTTTTTACAGAACTAGAACAAAGAATCTAAAAATTTGTATGGAGACACAAAAGACCCCAAATAGCCAAAGCCATCTTAAGAAAATAAAAAGGAGCTGGAGGCATCAGATTCCCTGACTTCAGACTGTACTACAAAGCTATGGTAATCAAGACAATATGGTACTGGCACAAAAGCAGAAATATACGTCAGTGGAACAGGAGAGAAAGCCCAGAGATAAACCCACACACCTATGGTCAAATAATCTATCACAAAGGAGACAAGGATATACAATAGAGAAAAGAAGTCCCTTCAATAAGTGGTGCTGGGACAACTGGACAGCTACATGTACAAGAATGAAATTAGAACACTCCCAACACCATACACAAAAATATGCTCAAAATGGATTAAAGACCTAAATGTAAGACCTGACACTATAAAATTCTTACAGGAAAACATAGGAAGAACACTCTTTGACATAAATCACAGCAAGATCTTTTTTGATCCACCTCCTAGAGTAATGGAAATAAAAACAAAAATAAACAAATGGGACCTAATTAAACTTAAAAACTTTTGCAGAGCACAGGAAACTATAAACAACACAAAAAGACAACACTCAGAATGGGATAAAATATTTGCCAATGAATCAATGGACAAAGGATTAATCTCCAAAATATGTAAACAGCTCATGCAGCTCAATATTAAAAAAACAAACAACCCAATCCAAAAATGGGCAGAAGATCTAAATAGACATTTCTCCAAAGAAGACATACCAATTGCCAACAAACAGATGAAAGGATGCTCAACATCACTAATCATTAGAGAAATGCAAATCAAAACTACAATGAGGTAGCACTTTACACCACTTAGAATGGGTATCATCAGAAAATCTACAGACATCAAATGCTGGAGAGGGTGTGGAGAAAAGGGAACCCTCTTGCACTGTTGGTGGAAATGTAAATTGATACAGCCACTATGGAGAATAGCATGGAGGTTCCTAAAAAAACTGAAAATAGAATTACCATATGACCCAGTAATCCCACTACTGGGCATATACCCTGAGAAAACCATAATTCAAAAAGACATATGCACCCCAATGTTTACTGCAGCACTATTTACAATAGCCAGGTCATGGAAGCAACCTAAATGCCCATCGACAGATGAATGGATAAAGAAGATGTGGTACATATATACAATGGAATATTACTCAACCATAAAAAGGAACGAAATTGGGTCATTTGTAGAGGCGTGGATGGACCTAGAGATTGTCATACAAAGTGAAGTAAGTCAGAAAGAGAGAAACAAATATCGTATTAACACACATATGTGGAATCTAGGAAAATGGTACAGATGAACCACTTTGCAGGGCAGAAATTGAGACACAGATGTAGAGAACAAATGTATGGACAGCAAGGGGGGAAAGCAGGGGTGGTGGTGGTGGTGGTGGTGGTGGGATGAACTGGGAGATTGGGATTGACATATATACAGTAATATGTATAAAATAGATAACTAATAAGCACCTGCTGTATAAAAGTATATAAATAAAAATAAAATTCAAAATAATCCCCCCCCAAAAAAAACTAGTAATAAGCTATAGATGTAACAGAGACTTTTTAAATAATAGACTATTAACAACTATATGCCAAGACATTTGAAAACCTACCTTAAATGGATACATTTCTGGAAAAATGTAAGAGTCCAAGATAAACCCAAGAAGAAATATAATACTTGAACAGATGAATCACCATTGAAGACTGGATATCAGAATCAAGAACACCACCCTCCAAAAATGACCAAACTTTGGTCCTACATGGTTTTTGCAGTTGAGTGCTACCAAGCATTCAAGAACAGATCATCCCTTTCTCATACAAGTTGTTTCAGAAAAACAGAAGAAAGGAGAAAGCTGCCCAATTCATTTTATGAATCTAATGTAACCTTGAGTTTAAAAATGGATGAACAGGGAATTCCCTGGCAGTCCAGTGGTTAGGACTCCACACTTTCACTGCCAAGGGGTCTGGGTTTGATCCCTTGCTGGGGAACTAAAACCCCACAAGCTGTGTTAAAAAAGACACAAAAAAACAAAGATGAACAAAGCATGGAAAAACAGAGACAACAAAAACAAAATGATATTGTTTTCATACCCATGAGAGTAATTGATGGGGGCATCCACCTCTCCCATAGATTTTGGATCTGACCTCTAAGATCAGTTTCAAGTTATGTGACATTACACTCCCAGTGGTTGTGCAAGAGAAGACAGGAATAGAAAAGTACTGAAAGAAATAATGGCTGAAAACTTTTCAAGTTTAGCAGAAGACAAAAACTGACAGATTCAAGAGGCTACGTGAACACCAAACAAAGAAATCCACACCAAGATTCATCATAGTCAAACTATGAAAGTGAAACTTAAAAGCAGAGAGAGGGAGAGAGGAATAATGAATAGGGAAAAAATTCAAATAGCAGACTTCTCATCAGAAAATATGGAGGCCAGAGGAAGTGGAACAATATTTTTCAAGTGCTGAAAGAACTGTCAATCCAGAATCCTACACCCAGTGAAAATATCTTTCAGGAATGAAGGGAAATCAGACATTCTCAGATGAAAGAAATCTAAGACAATTGGTTACTGGAAGGCTTACCCTAAAAGAATAGCTAAAAATAGTACTCTAAACAGAAAGAAAAAGGGTTTGTTTTTTTTTAGTCAAGAAGGAAGAAAGAATATGGTAAGCAAAAATATGGGTAAATACAATAGGTCTTCCTTCTCCTCTTGAGTTTTCTGAATTGTCTTTGAGAGTTGAAGCAAAAATAACACTGTCTGACGTAGTTCTAAATGTATGTAGAGGAAACATTTAAGATAATGGAGGAGAGTAAAGGGACACAAAGGGAAGGAACGTTTTTATACTTCATTCTCACAGGTCAAACGATGACATCAGTAGACTGTTAAGTTAGGTAAATGTAATACCTACAAACCCACTAAGAAATGTTATACAAAGACATATTCAAAAACACAAGAGGGGCTTCCCTGGTGGCGCAGGGGTTGAGAATCTGCCTGCTAATGCAGGGGACACGGGTTCGAGCCCTGGTCTGGGAGGATCCCACATGCCACGGAGCAACTAGGCCCGTGAGCCACAACTACTGAGCCTGCGCGTCTGGAGCCTGTGCTCCGCAACAAGAGAGGCCGCGATAGTGAGAGGCCCGCGCACCGCGATGAAGAGTGGCCCCCGCTTGCCACAACTAGCGAAAGCCCTCGCACAGAAGCGAAGACCCAACACAGCAAAAATAAATAAATTAATAAACTCCTACCCCCAACATCTTCTTTAAAAAAAAAAAAAAAAAAAAAAAAAGCTTTAAAAAAAAAAAAAACACAAGAGATGCATCAAATGGAATCCTAAAAAACACTCAATCCTCAAGTACCCACAGAAGGTAGGAAAAGAGAAACACAGAGATAAAAACAGAGACAACAAAAACAAAATGATATTGTTTTCATACCCATGAGAGTAATTGATGGGGGCATCCACCTCTCCCATAGATTTTGGATCTGACCTCTAAGATCAGTTTCAAGTTATGTGACATTACACTCCCAGTGGTTGTGCACTATAACATCAGACTGCTACATAAAGGCAGGGATTTGGGCCAGCTTCTGGGCATTAAACACAACTCACTAAGGCCAGCTTCGTTCATCCTGGACTCCCTCCTGCACATTTAGCACGGGAAGACGAAACTGCGCTGAACCAAGGTTCCTCTGCCCTCAAACAATTCATTATCCCTTGGACACATCCTGGAAGGTACTTTGTCCTGGATTTATTTCACAGTCTGGGGAGGGTCTGAAAAGTATCTCTTTTTCTCAAACTGTATAGCCGTGACGGAGTAGACATACACTGATTACAGATAAGATACTAAGTCCATGCTGTGAAATACCTACAATAATAAGAAATCAAATCAACCATGTAGGAAAACCCAGAGTTTTAAGTATGGTGTTTCTAGAATCCGAATTCTCAAAATGGTTCAATATTTTCATTAAAAAAATTAAATAAAAATGCTTTTAGAATTTTGATACTGCAAAATTGATCTTGTTGACAGAAAACATGAGTGAAATAACCCCTAGTGACATTCGTGCTGTTCCCTAGGATTTGCAGTGATGACAGGCACAAATGCTTGGTTTTGTTGAGGAAGTTGGTAGATGGGATTTGGCAGGTTTACAGAGCACTTAACTATATAGATAATAGCCCAGGGCCCCTCTAAATTATAAAAACATGTTCAGAATCATAATCTCAGTTTGGGTGGTCTAGTAAGATTATCACATCATTATTTCTTAAGATCCCTTAAAACTAGTGGCTACTTACTCCCTTGGTCACCTATGATTTTGAGTATCTTGATAACTGGTTATTTATATCACTTATAGGTTATTAACATCACTATGATGGAACTTGAATTCTGTTCTTCAAAGATGTCATACTGACTTTAAGCAGATATTTGCAATGTCAGACTGAAATTCACATACTTTGCCTCTACAGTCCAAAGATATTGACAGGAGATTTGAAGTTAGGTTAAGAACACTTTAAACTGACCTTTTATAATCAGGCACACCAATTGTAAAATTTGATCCCAATTTTTTAAAATCTAAAGTTTTCTGTTTTTTTCTACAGTCCTATTGAAACTAATTACAACTAAGCAGTATGGAAATATTAAAAATAAAAACGTGAGGTGAGTGGAGCTTGGGAACAGACATTTCCTTCCATCTAGTTGAGTTCCCAGACTCTTAATTCTCAGTATGATTTTTCAGGTAGGACATAGAGGTCAAAAGCTAGACCTAAGATCTCAAAATGGGCTGTGATGCAGGACTAAATATTTCTAGTGTTTTACAGAAAGAAAACTTTTAAAAAATGAAAGAACCCTGTTTCCCAAATGGCAAGTCAAAAATATTTGGGTTTCTTCTAAGGAATTTTAGGTGTTTCCATGCCCTACTTTTACTCCCTCTTCTTTGCCTCCCTTTTCTTTCACTTTTATCTAGGAAGGGGGTGGCAGAAGTGTTAATTCTTTGGTAGACTGAGGAGAGTAGAATTCATGGACATGCATACGCCCACATAACCAACATATACAGATCCAGAGCTCCCACCCCTTGCACACCTGCTTTGTCTACTTATTTCCTTCTCTCCCTACTCCTCCAATACCATCCAAGGAAAAAGTGATGTGACTGGATTGTTGAGAAAAGCATTCATTATGGAAGAAATGTTCCACTCCTCACAGCTACTGGTCATGACAGAGAAGACATAATCTGTTAGGACATAATCTGCATGACTTCACATTGTCCAGGACAGAATGGCATGGATAACAGCTGTTTGTTACAGATGAAGACAAGGCTCCCAGGATTTGAGGGATAACAGATACTAGAGAGGATACAATGTTTTAATATAACTGTGGTAGTTTATCTTCTTAGACTTCCATAAATTTTTGTGAGAGATGCAAGGAAAGATTGAATTTCCTGTCTATACTCTGTTTATTGAAACTCCAACCTTGCCCTTGGGGTGGAGGGAAAGGTTATATATAAGATACTGAGTGAAAGCCAATGGAGGTAACTGTGAAAGAGATGAGGAAATGCCAAAGCTTCAGAGAGTTTTGTTATGTCAGAGAGACATTTAAAATATATAATTTAATATAATGTAAACAAAATTAAACTTTTTAGATGTTTTTATTCACTGAAACTTTATCCATCTCTATGCTGGAATCTTGAATCCTCATGAGTACCTAGTTTATTCCAATTGATTGAGAGCTAGAGAAGAATTTATGGATTTCTAGGTACTTTTTCTTATTCTTAGACTCTGTGTCACTAGAGAGTACCTTATTGCTTCTTTCCAGAATTCATATTCAGGAAGCAACCTGACATTTAGCTAATATGCCTCAAGAGTTTCCATGGAGGTATGGCTCAATACTCTGTGTCAAAATTCCCTTTTTCAGCACTCTTTCTCATCTGCTTCCAATAGTATACGGTGTTTTCAGATGGCAAGCTCTACTCTGATGTGGCATCAGGCAGTCCATCACTTCTTTCTTTACATTCTTCCTGTAATGTAATAGTTAACAATTCTTGGTAAAGCAAATTTGTTTCTCCTATCAGGTACTGAATACAGGAAATGGGAAAACTCAAATTAAAAATGAACATCCTGAATCAGTAAGAGAGTTCAAGAAATTTAGTTTTAGATTCATATTAGGAAGAGAGTCAGCACCCACCTGATACCAGTGACTAGAAATATTAGATTGTACTATAGGTTTCTTTAAAAAAAAAAAAGGAAACAATTCATCCAGAGGTTATTTTTTAATGTATGGTTTAAAGTAAGAACTTAATTTTATTTTTCTGCTTCAGAGTCAATGTAGCTGAGACAGCTGTGTAGTATAGTGGCTAAGATCATAGACACTGAATCCAAACTGCCTGGGTTGGAATCTCTGTTTGGGAATTGTCAAGTTATCTAATCTTTCTGTGCTTGTGCCTCAATTTTCTCATCTGTAAAGCAAAACTATTGCCTACTTCATATGGTTATGAGATTGAGTGTGTATGCCAACATTTGAAGCAGGGCTGGAACATAGTATGTGTCTAATAAATATTGATTGTTGTTGTTCTTATTATTATATGTCAATGTTACTTTTTAAATAATCCATTATTTCATAATTGATTTAAGTAGCTAATCTATCCTTATCAGTTTCCCTGTGTACATAGGAATGGTTTTGGAATCTCTATTCTAACAGTTTATTTGTCTGTTCCTGGGCCAGTGCTAGAGTAATTTAATTATTACATATTTGTAATAAACCTTTATAACTTATGGGTAAGTCTCTCATCTTCGCTTTACTTTTCCAAAAACATAATGCTGAATGAAAAGAGTAACAATGTATCAAATAAGACCATTTCTGTAAATTAAAAGCACATACGTAATACTTAATATTGCCTATGGACACATATTTGCAAATATATATATATGATGGCTTGGAAGGACTCACATTAAATACATTAAGAATAGGGACTTCCCTGATGGTCCAGTGGTTAAGACTCTATGCTCCCAATGCAGGGGGACTGGGTTTGATCCCTTGTCAAGGAACTAGATACCTCATGCGGCAACTAAGAGCCCACATGCCACAACTAAAGATCCCGCATGTCACAACTAAAGATGCTGCACGTGGCAATGAAGATCCCATGTACTGCAACTAAGACCTGGCACAGCCAAATAAATAAATAAAATAAAATATATATTTTTCTAAAATAAATTTTAAAATACATAAGAATTGGTGTCTACAGGAGGGAAAATGGATTTGGAAATGGGCAATACAGCAAATAATAAAATTAGATGAAGAAATTAAATATAAAAGGGAAGTTGAGCATGGATCAATGATGACACTTGACTATATACTGAGAATCATGACAAAACAATTCTATGAATGTAAGATCAAAAAACTTGAAAGGGAACAAGCGAGAAAGGAAGGAAAGAATAAGTGAAAAAAGAAATGAATAGCTATATTGAAGGCTCTGAATAATGCCAAGAAGCCAAAAAAAAAAAAAAAAAAGGAAAGAAAGAAAAAAGAAAACATGAGCTTCAGCTCTCAACCAGAGAGTGGGTTCTGTTAAGTAAACTTAAAGGATCTAATAGAACTGTCCACAGAAGATCTAAAGAACTGTTGGAAACTTAGGCACATACATCTCCTACCCCCTACTATAGCTAGCTTGCCAACTCTGAAAATATGGAGGTCTTCTGCCTAAGGAAATCTTTGGAGACTCTTTCAACTATTTTTTTTAATGGATAAATAATACATGTAGTACTGTACTTCAGACAATGATTCAAGTTTGCTGAATCACAGTGATTTTCTAATTTCAGTCATCAGTAGCATTGTTTAGTGGAATATGCACTAATGTGACTGATGTTTTCCCAGGAGGATGTTGTCCAACCCCTATGGAAGCTCCCCTGAATCCTTCCTACTCTTGAAAAGAAAATCTGGTTGACTAAATTATCTTATTTCCCTACAGTCAGCTTTAGGCTCATAACAGGAAAAATATTTATGCAACTGTGGTTAAGCTTTTGGAAAACACACATATGTGCAGAGAAAAAAAAAAGGGCTGGGTGAAAGTACCCTTGGCTAGAGGGATAGGAAGAAGTTATGCTGGCTTTGTTAGGAGTCATGAAGAGACAAAATGCAGAGACTGGTAATGGCTTAATTTGATGCAGTCTGAGAAATTAAAAGTTTTCAAGCCAGTAAGAGTGGCAGTCTCCCAAATGAGGAGCATTCATGTAATCTTGTTTGGCCTTTGTGAGACCTACAATGATTATCTCTAAATGAGCAAGACTGAATAAAAGCCACAAAATGTTCTTGCCTGTCCTGACCCATGTCATGTCCATACAGTAGGAACTCACAAGGATGAAGAACCTGTATCGTCTCTTTTGATACGACACAATGCATAGTAAACCTTTCATTCACCAACATTTACTTCAAGGTCCAGTTCCAAAGCCAGGGCCTTGACTTATAGACTCTGTATCCTCCTCCCCTTCACTCCGCATGCACACAAACACTCAAATGGAAAAAATTAAGGTTATATGAGGCAGTGTGTGCCCTAGATCTCAAGTGTCAGGTGTCCTATGGCTTTTAAAGGAACTGATAAGGACTGGGAAAGAAAGGACCTAAAATTTTTTGAGAGAGCCTCTCAACTTTGCCATTTCCCAAGCTCCACGTTATCTCAGTGGATCCTTACAACCACAACAACTCTGTATACTATGTGTCATCATTATCACCCCATCGTAGCATATGAGGAACCAAAGCTCAGAGAGGAAATGCTCACAATCAGAAAGCAAGTAGCCAGGCCCAGCACTTCCACCCTCTTTCTGGTTTCACATGCTGTGCTATTTCTGCTGTAAAATGCAAAAAAAGTTTCAATGGAGCAGCAGACACAAAAGTAAAATCCCTTCTCCAGAAGAAGTAAATTGAAATTATAGATTGCAAGTTAACAATCTCTGGCTATTCCTTCTTTGATGGGTCACCAAATGACACAAGTGTTCCTTGGGCAGTAGTGATCCTGAATTGGTATTTTGTTCACCAATAAAATGAGAAGTTTTTGCAGAAAATGTTTAAAGTTTTTCTAGATCTAACCCAATTTGTTGTGTTTCCTTCCCAAAGGACACCCTCTTTCCCATTCTCAATTAAGACTCATGCATTGTGGCTGCTGAATAATGGCCTTTACAGGGTGGCTTATTAAACAACAGACTTTGCCTTGTTTCAGGACCAAATAAAACAGCTGTCCACTGCCTTTATTCCCCAGGAAATCTTCCCCAAATTGCCTGGTTTAATTTAATTCATAGTTTCTGAAATGTCTCCAACTATTGATTCTTTGGGGGTAATCAGACTCTTCTTAAAATGCCAACATTCTAGAAGTAATAAGAAGTTATCAATTATTCATACTTAAATGTGAATTAGTTCAGCCAGCAGGCTGTTCTCCTAAAATTCACTTGAAATTTCTCTGAGAGGAAAGTAGGGGAGGCATGACTGGAGGGGAAGAGATACTATTTGGGAATAGTAGAAGGCAGAAATCATCATAACTAGGGTTTTAAGTATCTGGAGAGCAATAAGAGGTATTACCCCTCTAGAACTATAGTGGAAAGTATGCCAGTAGGTAACAAAATAGAATGATAAACAGGTAGATGAAGAGATGAAAAAGACAGAGGGTAGTTTTTGCCTCCATGCCAACTCTGCCTATTGAAGTGAACAACCCAGATCTTGAGATTTTCCATGAAGGCCATGAAATCCATTCCCTACTTCTCAGGAGCTACTCCTTTGCAGAGGCACAGACTACAAACCAGGACACCATTCCTAGCCTGTTCCTGTCCAGCTGACCAGGGAGGGAATCTTCTGTACTCAAGTTGCAAAGTAATTGTTCCAAAGGACTGTGGCTCCTATTCTTCCTATCTAATGATAAAACAAAAGACACTGGAATCAAACTGCAGCACATCTGAAATTGGTTAATGTAGGAATGAATTACTGATGACTAGACGTTCACCTTTATAGCTCCATATCTCTAGTTTGAGTGGAGAGGTTTCTGCTTTGTGTCTTACAGGAAGCATATTATGGGAGGGGATGTTTTCCATGATTGTGGATTTAGGGTTGAGCTTTTATCACTGTTAATTGCAATAGAGAGAAGAGGAGGGGAGGGGAGGGGAAGGGAGATCAAAATGTTTTTGATATGTCCTCACACAATATTTCTGTTCTAATAAATGAAAATGGGAAAAAGAGGTGAGTGTTCCCCCACCCTATTGAAGTCTTTGCAAATCCTTTCAGAGTCTTAGCAAGTGGGTAACAGCTTAATTCTTTCCTTTTACCCTCCCTTTGGTTACCAAGAATAACAGGCAATGGAAACGTATTAGAGTGTTTGTGGAAACACTGTGCAGGGTGTGTTCATTAGCATTCTCCTATAAGCTTCTAATAAATGTGTGTGGTTACAGAGAGATGATATAATCAGTTTGTGGGGAGTGCTGCTCTGAATGCATCACAGCTGGATCACGCCCAGCAGTGCGTTATGCTACCTCTAAGAAGTATGAGACTCCAAATAGCCTGAGGATTATTAACGATAGTGAGTTTGTTGGCACAAAGGAAAAATGCAGAATTTTGTCTCAGAATAAGATGGTTTTTTGTAATGCTCATTCCCTAGACAGAGATCAAACAAGTGCCTTGAACATAGATGATACTGGTAAAAATTATACTCTACAGGGTCTTATCAGAATTAAATAAATGAGATCATTTTAGAGGGGTAGGAAGTATAGTTGCAATTTTGGGGAAGAAAATCCTACAAAATTCAGACCTTGACTCTTGTCACAGCAAACCCAGCTATAATTTTTCTTTCATATTCAAAGCAGGCTGAACAGTCTGCCTCTTACTTGCATAGACCAAACAACAGTGGGGATCTTTAGAGAAGATAAGGTCCAAAACAGCTGTTCACATGTATGTGACAGGAGTTTTGGAAATATTCCTACGTCAGGTCCTCTTTAGAATCTGACGCTTCATGGGTTTGTGGAAATGTAAAAGCTTTGTCATTGGTCCTACTTTGCTTTCTTCTTCTGCCTACTTTTTCAGTCATCTACACAGGGCAGTGTTTGTTTGCAGGATCTGGAAATGAGAGAACTAGTAGGGAGCAGATAATCTGTGGGATGGGTGACAGGAACAAGCCATGGGATGATATCCAAACAGAATCTTCCAGCCTTTGCTTCCTTCAATGATCCATTTGTGTAGGGGCATTATAGTTTGTGCAGGGCCAAACCCTTAGGAGGGACTCTTCCAGGAAATCTGGGTTTCACGCATAAGAATAAAACCTCAGGACACTCTATCTTCATTGCTAAAGATCTCCTTTTGGGTAAATTTTTCTTTTTTCACCAGCGTGGTCTTCTTGGCCTCATTCATGCCTGTTTCTTATCCCATCTTGAGGAAGCAGTTCTCGTCACCCAATTATTACATTCACTGAATTGTAGATTGTTATGAGATGAAAACTCTTCCAACTTGTACTGAGTTCCAATGAGTTAAACAATAGTTTGTGATTCTTATAAGAGAATACAGAAGAAGGAGGCAGATAATTAAGTAATTATGGAAACAGAGCCCAGAGAACCTCTCAAGGTCCTCCAATTGACACTGAATATCTTTTTAGTAAACACAAACTAAGCCCTCTATGTTTCAGAATTAATGAAGTAAAGTAGCATTTTTGCTACTCACTCCAAGATGAAAATAATACCATACTAACAGCTGAAGATACACAAACCCCAGATTTCAAATACCAGCTCTGAGTCACAAAAATAATTAACAACTAAGAAAGCATCTGCAGAATCATAGGTTTCACATATTTCAATCACCCAAATATAATGAATAAACAAATACTGAGATCCTATAACATATTCAGCACTGTGGGGACAGGGGAAAGAGAATTAGTTAATACTATGTATGCCTTTGGAGTGACAAGAACTTCTATGAAACCACTACAAAGGATACCTCCAACACTTTGTGTAGAAGAGGTCATGGATACTCTAAAGAAAATAATCAACACTGTGGCAAAATTTTCAAGAAAGGAGACAGGAACTTAGCTGAACCTTGAAGAATAGACAGAAGAAGCGTCTTTTGTTTTTGATGAGAGGAAAAAAGGCAAGTTCAGGCAAAACCAAATTGAATTCAATTATTCAGGAAGTATGCATTGAGCACATTATTACCAAGAATTGTGGAAGTATAAAACATCAACCTATCTTTCCTTTGTCCTAGGGGTTTGTCAGAAGAAGCCAATGCTCAATCCTTTCTTTTCTTTTTTTTTTTTTTTTTAATAGCTATGCTTGTTGCTTATCTATTTTTTTAATTTATTTATTTATTTATTTTTGGCTGTGTTGGGTCTTCGCTGCTGCATGTGGGCTTTCTCTAGTTGTGGCGAGTGGGGGCTACTCTTTGTAGCGGTGTGCAGGCTTCTTCTCATTGCGATGGCTTCTCTTGCTGCGGAGCATGGGCTCTAGGCATGTGGGCTTCAGTAGTTGTGGCACATGGGCTCAGTAGTTGTGGTTCGTGGGCTCTAGAGTGCAGGCTCAGTAGTTGTGGTGCACAAGCTTAGTTGCTCCACGGCATGTGAGATCTTCCCAGAGCATGGCTCAAACCTGTGTCTCCTGCATTGGCAGGCAGATTCTTAACCACGGCACCACCAGGGAAATCCCTCAATCCTTTCTTGATGACTTTCACACTTAAACATGGAACTCTTGCTTAAACTTCTCTTTCTGCCCCACTACCTTGGTGTACATAACAAAAATATAGCTGAAATGCTGATTGCCAGATTCAACAACACAAATAGAAGTCAATTCAAAAGATTCAAACTAAATTCAAAGATATTTTTATTTTAAGTCTTCCATCTGAAGGTATAATAGTCTCAGTGAAGTGAGATAAATATTCTGATTCTGGAGTAGGCAGTTAAATGGACTGGTACTAAATTTTCTATATGAATCTTTATTAAAGGGACAAAGGGTCAACATAATTCAGTGTTTTCAACCTGAGTTAAGAAACCAGAGAGTCCATGGTCATATTTCCCAGTTTCTGTAAATGTATGAATAGAAATTAATTTTATAAATATAATTTAAATAACTTTTAAAATTATAGTAAAAATCCGTTTATTATACACCAGATTATGAAACATGAAAGACCAGCAATCCCAAACTTGCTGGACTAAATTGTATATTGAAGAATTCTTTCATAGGACATTTTTCATGGAAAGAGCTTTCACTGAGTTACTTGTTCTATAGAATTGCAATGTCATTGTAATAGCTAACATTTATAGAGCGTTTACTAAATACTTATGCTAATATTATGCTAAGCATTTTATATGAGATGCAAATCATTTTAATGTTCACATCAACCCTATGAAATAGACACTATTAATCCCATTTTGTGATGGGATAAACGAAGCTTAGGAAATAGCAAACAATGGGCCTAAAGTCACAAACTAGAAAACAGTGAAGCCAGGATTGGCCCCTAGAGAGTCTGACAGCAGAGCCCAAACTCTTGGTAGGTATCACAATACTGCCCCTAAAGATAACTCTATGGCAAAATTTAGCAAATTTGGCACAAACTAAATAACTATCATAAATTATTACAGTCAGTGGCAATAGAACAATGTCTCCCACCAGCCCCCACCACACCAACTATGTATCTGTAACTAGATCGGCTACAAGTAGTTTTGTTATTTTTCACATAACAAATTACTTTTTCATCCTCAGAGATGTTCAGAGCACTTTGCCTCTCACATACACTGCTTATCATGCACACTGATTATGAAGAAAGTAGAGGAATTAAGATGCACCTTGCTTATAATTCTCCATTTTTTACCTAAACGTTATTAATTTTCATGTTATTTATGATCAAGTCATTTTTTTTCCACACTGCTGAAAAGATGAGCCATTTTGCGTGTGTACCAAACTTCAAGTTCCCCAATAAGGAAACTTCTTGATATAATAGCAAGGTGGAAGTTATATTTTAAAAGATAAAATAACAGAACGCTGTGTCAATAGCTTCTAGGTTGCCTAGACTAATAAAAATGCCTTGATTTTAGTCCAGCCAGGATGTATCACTGGCAGCTTCAGAAGTCGTTTAACTTTTTCCTCAGAAGCTTTGACCTATCTTATCATCTTCCAAAATCTACTGTCTGGAGAGTCAAGAATGCATACTGCATCTCATATCCCTTACACCTCAAGTTTACCTCCTCTGTTTAGATGATGTGATATTCTGCCAAAATTGTAAGACTTGCTAAATGCATTTGGCAGCCCAGGTTCAAGTAGCTAATTTTCTCTAAGAGGTTTTTTTGTTTTTTCTTACATCAGACATCAGTAGGACATCATTGCATAAATATAAACTGTTAAAGAGAGTTTTCAGATTTCAATGACATCATTTTTATGCACCACTTGGAAGGTTTTGTTTATTTTTGAAAATCATTTTATTTTTAGTCTGATAACCAGTCACATGGTTTTAAGTTTCCAGTTCAGAGTAGAAAATTGGACAATATTTATTAAACATTTCACTCTTATAAAACTAGATGTTTAAAGGATTTATATGTCCTTGAATAGGATTCCTTTGTATCCTTACCTTGGAAAGGTGGTAAGAGTATAGCTGAAAGTCCTGGCTTTCATTTATTTTGAGTTCCACAGACCTCCCAAGAACATCAAAATGTAATTTTTGAATTATTAACCTACTATGGGCAGAAATGTGGTTTTGAATAGACATAAGCCTATAAAAGGGAAGCCATTACAGAACTTGCAATTTATAACCTCAAAAGACCTAAGAGAACTCAAAGATACATGAATCTACCTTTTTTTCAGGGATGGTGGTATAGGTTCAACTTCAACATTAGACCAGCATGGCAGAGCCAGTACCTATTAGATGCACTATTCATTTCTTTCTTGTATTCTTCTCTTTGTACTTCCTTTTGTCTTACCCTCATCTTATAGTTAATTTCAGATTTCTTATCCTACAAGGCATTCCCCTAGTACATGGTACTTACCTAAGACTATTGTACCCACAATTTGCTTCCTATGCTTTGTACCAGATAGAGTACAGGCTGTGATTCAAATGAGAAAAGTGTAAGGTTTTAGCAAAATGACTTCTTTAAAATTCATTCATTTAAAAAAAAACATAAAAGTTTGTCATGCTAGAGGGAAAATGTATTTTAGAGTTAAGAAGTAAGGAAAGTCAGACTTGGAGAGGGTGGGACAAAACCCCAATGCTCTTTTCTCTATAGCTCCTATAACCAGTGGGCCCCAGATGCAAGTACAGTCAATGGGAAGTGAGCAGGGCAGCAAAGCAAGTTAAATAAAGTCCCAGATTTCTAGCCAGAAAATCAACAATGGGAACACCAGGAAACTGGAAAATTCTGAGGACAGGAAGGAGCTTGGGAAAGTAACACCATAAAATTTTTTTTTAATACCTGAGCTCACACCCTAAGTTGCACGTGAATGGATCATATCTTAAACAGCATAACAAAGACTGTGGGAACTTAACTGAGAGACAAGTCTCAGACTGGACACTGAATGGTGTGTACATGGGACATATATGAGTAATATGGCAAAGGCTTTGAAAATGGAACTGACATTGAAACCACAACCCACAGAAGACTGGACAGAACTTGTGACATACACTAACTGGGTCAGTTCCCTGCTAACACAAAAATATCGACATTCTCCATAGGATTTAAATAAGACAAAGAGTCTCATAACATTCAAAATATCCAGGACAAAATCTAAAATTATTTGGCATATAAAGAACTAGTAAAATCTCAACTTGCATGGAAAAAGACAAGCAATAGGCATGAACACTGAAATGACACAGATATTGGAATTATGTGGCAAGGACTTTGTATCAGCTATTATTAAAATGCTCCAACAAGAAAGGGAGGATATGCTAGAAATGAAGGGATTTAAAATACAGAAAAGATATTCAAAGTCTCAGCAAAAAAAAGAAGGTATAAAGAAGAGCTAAATGGAAATTTTAAAACTGCAAAAACCAATAACCAAAATTAAAAACTTACTGTGAAGGCTCAATAGCAGATTAGAGATGACAAAGAAAACACTAAGTGTACTTGAAGATAGATCCATTGATATTTTCCTAACTCAAAAACAAGTTGGGGAAAAAAAGGTAACAAAGCCTCAAGGATTTATGGTAATGTATCAAAAGATCTAACATTTTTGTCAATTGGAGTCCCAGAAGAAGAGAAAGCCCAGTTACTCAAAAAGCTTTGAAGATGTAATGGCTGAAAACTTCCAAAATATGGTAAAAAATATATACCTACAGATTCAAGTAGCCCAGTGTACCCCAAACAGGAGAAACTCAAAGAAATCCATGCTTAGAAACATCATAATTAAACTGCTGAAAATTAAGACAAAGAAATTTTTTGAAAGTAACCAGAGTAAATAACAAATTATTTATAGGAAAACAACAATTCAAATTCATCAGAAAACATGTAAGCCAGAAGCAAATTGAACATTTTTAAAGAGCTGAAAGAAAAAAATTGTCAATCCAGCACACTGCACACAGTGAAAATACCCTTCAGGAATAAAAAAGTGAAATAAATACTTTCTTAGAAGAAGGGAGACTAAGAGAATACATAATCAGGAGATATGCTCTGAAATAATAAGATAAGGAATTTTTTCACAGAAGGAAAATGATAGCAGAAGGAAATGCAGAACATCAAGAATATAGGAAGAACAATAGAAATGGTAAATATCTGTGCAAATATAATATTCTTCTCTGTAAATATGTTGCCCTTTCCTTTAAATTACTGTTTTAGGCAGCATTCCAACAACTCCAAATGTGATCCCTTCTCCCTGATATTCACAGCCTTGTGGAATTCCCTCCCCTTGAGTGTGAGCTATACTTAGTAACTTGATTCTAAGAAACAGAATACAGCAAAGTGATGAAATGCCATTTCCATGATTAGATTATCAAAGAGTATGACCCTCCCCCCACCTTTTTTCATTCAGCTGTACTATTCTGCATTCCCATCAACGATGTATGAGAGTTCTACTTTCTCCACATCCTTGTCAGCACTTGAAATTGCCAGAATTTAAAATTTTAGTCATTCTAATACTAATATGTAACTAATTTTGGTTTTAAAACCAAGATACAAAATGGTATGGCTAGAAGGTGATTTTCCAGTGTCTCTTAAAGTTAAATACAATTTATAATATGGCCCAGTAATGCTACTCCTGGCTAACTACATTAGGGAAAGGAAATTTATGTTCACACAAAAACCTGTACACAAACGTTTATAGCAGCATTAGTCATAATTGCCAACAATTATAATCAATTGTTGTCATTGAACAGGTAAATGGATAAGCATATTGTGGTATATTTATATAATGGAATATTACTCAGAAATAAAAGGCATGAATTATTGACATATGGAACAACTTGGATGAATTTCAAAGGCACTATTCTCAGGTAAAATACAGCAGCCTCAAAAAGTTACACACTCCATTTATACAGCAGCCTCAAAAAAATAAAACTATAGGGACAGAGAACAGATCAGTAGTTTCCAGGGGCTAGGCAGGAAAAGTGTGCAAGTAGCAAGGAGGAGATTCTTGAAGTGATGAAATGGTTCTGCATCCTGACAGCAGTGGTAGTTACTGAATCTACACACGTGTTAAAATTCATATAACTGCATAGCAAAAGAAAGTCAATATTACTATATGTTAATTTAAAAAATAATTTTTTAATTAAAAAAAATGTATAGTCCTTGTCTCAAAATGCTTATAAGCGTACCTATCAATAATTACTTTGAACATCAATAGACTAAATGCTCCAATCAAAAAATATACAGTGGCTGATCGGATTAAAAAAACAAGAACCTGCAGTATGCTGCTTACAAGAGACTCACTTCAGGGTGAAAGACACATACAGACTAAAAGTGAGGGGATGGAAAATATATATTTCATACAAATGGAAATGACAAGAAAGCAGGGGTAGAAATACTGATACCAGAAAAAAATAGACTTTAAAACAAAGGCCATAAAGAAAGACAAAGAAGGGCATTATATTATAAATTTCGGATCAATACAAGAAAAGGATATTATACTCATTAACATATACACACCAATACAGGAGCACCTAAATATATAAATACTAATAGACATAAAGGGAGAAACTGACAATCATACAACAGTAGCAGACTTTAACAGCCCACTGACATCAATTGACAGATCTTCCAGATAGAAAATCAATAAGGCAAGAGAGGTTCTAAATGACACAATAGACTAGTTGCACTTAATTGATATCTACAGGACAGTACATCCAAAGAAAGCAGAATACGCATTGTTTTCAACTGTACATAGAACGTTCTCTAGGACAGACCACCAACTAGGTCACAAAATAAGGCTCAACAAAAGTAAGAGCCTAGAAATTCTATTAAGCATCTTTTCTGACGACAATGTTATGAAACTAGAAATCAACTACAGAAAGAAAATCAGGAAAAGAAGGAAAACGTGGAGAATGACCAACATGCTACTAAAAAACCAATGGGTCAATGATGAAATCAAAGAAGAAATCAGAAAATACCTCAATACAAACAGAAATGAAAACACAACTTTACAAAAATCTATGAGATGCAGCAAAAACAGTTCTAAGAGGGAAATTCATAGCCATATAGGCTTTCCTCAAGAAACAAGAAAGATCTCAAATAAATAACTTAACCTACCACCTAAAAGAATTAGAAAAAGAAGAACAAGCAAAGTGCAAAGTCAGGAGAAGGAAGGAAATAATAGAGATTAGAGAGGAAATAAATAAAAGAGATTAAAAAATAGAAAAAAATTAATAAATCACAAAGCTGGTTTTCTGAAAAGATAAACAAAATTGACAAACCTCTAGCCAGACTCACCAAGAAGAAAAGAGAGAGGACTCAAACAAAATAAGAAAAGAAAGAGGAGACATAACAACCAATACCACAGAAATACAAAAAAAATCATAAAAGAATATTATGAACAGTTATATGTGAACAAATTGGACAACCTTGAAGAAATGGACAAATTTCTAGAAACTTACAGCCTGACAAGACTGAGGTAAAAAGAAACAGACAATTTGAACAGACTGATCACTAGACATGAAATAGAATTTTCAATTAAAAAAAAAAAATAACCAAAAAAACTCCCTACAAACAAAAGTCCAGGACTGGATGGCTTCTCTGTGGAATTCTACCAAACATATAAAGAATTTATACCTATCTTTCACAAATTATTCCAAAAACCTGAGGATAAGGGAACACTCCCAAATTCATTCTAGGAGGCCACCATTACTCTAATACCAAACCTGACAAAGATACTACAAAACAAGAAAATTACAGGCCAATATATTTGATGAATATAGATCCAATAATCCCCAACAAAATGTTAGCAAACTGAATCCAACAATACATAAAAAAGATCATACACCATGATCAAATTGGATTCATTCCAGGGTTGCAAAGATGGTTCAACATACACAAACCAATCAATGTGACACACCACATTAACAAAAGGAAAGATAAAAACCACATGATCATCTCAATAGACACAGAAAAGCATTTGACAATATTCAACATCCATTCATAATAAAAACGCTTATCAGGGCTTCCCTGGTGGCGCAGTGGTTGAGAGTCCACCTGCTGATGCAGGGGACGCGGGCTCGTGCCCCGGTCCGGGAAGATCCCACATGCCGTGGAGCAGCTGGGCCCATGAGCCATGGCCGCTGAGCCTGTGAGTCCGGAGCCTGTGCTCCGCAACGGGAGAGGCCACAACAGTGAGAGGCCCGCGTACCGCAAAGAAACAAAACGCTTATCAAAGTGGGTATAGAGGGAACACATCTCAACATAATAAAGTCCATTTACAATAAACCCCCAGCCAACATAATACTCAACAGTGAAAAGCTGAAAGCCTTGCCACTAAATTCAGGAACAAGACAAGGATGCCTACTCTCACTGCTTTTACTTAACATAGTATTGAAAGTCCCAGCCCCAGCAATCAGATAAGAAAAAAAAAAAAAATATATTCACATCAGAAGGGAACAGGTAAAACTTACTATTTTTTTTCACATCTTTATTGGAGTATAATTGCTTTACAATGGTGTGTTAGTTTCTGCTGTACAACAAAGTGAATTGGCTATATGTATACATATATCCCCATATCCCCTCCCTGTAAAACTCACTATTTTTAGATGACTTAATACTTTGTATAGAGAACTCTAACGTCTCCACACAAAACTATTAGAACTGATCAATGATTTCAGCAAGGTAGCAGGATACAAGATTAATATACAGAAGTCTGCTATATCTCTATACACTAATAGTGAAATATCAGAAAGAGAAAGTAAAAAAACAATCCCATTTAAAATCGCATCAAAAAGAATAAAATACCTAGGAATAAACTTAACCAAGGAGGTAAAATACCTATACTATGAAAATTATAAAACATGGATGAAGGAAACTGAAGATTACACAAAGAAGTGGACAGATATCCCATGCTCTTGGATTGGAAGAATTAATATTGTTAAAATGGCCATACTACTCAAAGCAATCTTCAGATTTAATGCACCTATCAAAATACCCATGACATTTTTCACAGAACTAGAACAAATAATCCTAAAATGTACATGGAACCACAAATGACCCAGAATTGCCACGGCAATTCTGAGAAAAAAAGAACAAAGTTGGAGGTAAAACCCTTTCAAACTTCAGACTATACTACAAATCTACAGTAATCAAAACAGCATGGTATTGGTACAAAAATAGACACATAGATCAATGGAACAAAGCCAGAAACAAATCCATACACCTATGGTCAATTAATCTATGACAAAGGAGGTAAGAATATACAATGGAGAAAAGACAGTCTCTTCAACAAGTGGTGTGGGGAAAGGTGGACAGATACATACAAAACAATGACATCAGACCATTCCTTCACACCACATACAAAAAATAACTCAAAATACTTTAAAGACCTAAATGTAAGACTTGACACCATAAAACTCCTAGAAGAGAACATAAGTGAAACATCCTTTGACATAAATCATAGCAATATTTTTAGATCAGTCTTCCAAGGCAAAAGAAATAAAAGCAATAATAAACAAACGGGGCCTATTCAAACTTAAAACCTTCTGCACAGCAAAGGAAACCAGCAACAAAATGAAAAGACAACCTACAGAAAGGGAGAAAATATTTGCAAACAATGTGAAAAAAAGGGGCTAATATTCAAAATATATAAATAGCTCACACAACTCACTATCAAAAAGACAAACAACTCAATCAAAACATGGGCAGAAGACCTAAATAGACATTTCTCCAAAGAGGACATACAGACGGCTAACAGGCACATGAGAAGATGCTCAACATTGCTAATTATTAGAGAAATGTAAATCAAAACTACAATGAGGTATCACCTCAAACCAGTCAAAATGGCTATCACCAAAACGTCTACAAATAATAAATGCTGAAGAGGACGTGGAAAAAGGGAACCTTCCTATACTGTTGGTGGGAATGTAAATTGGTGCAGCCACTGTGGAAAAGAGTATGGACGTTCCTCAGAAAACTAAAACTAGAACTACCATATGATCCAGCAATCCCACTCCTGGGTATCTACTTGGAAAAAACAAAAACTCTAATTTGAAAAGATATATGCACCCTAATGTTCATAGCAGCACCATTTACAATAGCCAAGACATGGAAGCAACCCAAGTGCCCATCAAGAGATGATTGGCTTAAGAACATGTGAGATAGAGAGATATATATACACATAATGAAATATTGTCATTTGTAGCAACATGGATGGACCTAGATAGTATAATGCTTAGTGAAATAAGTCAGACAAAGACAAATACCACATAATATCACTTACATGAAGAATCTAAAAAATAATACAAACGAATCTATATACAAAATAGAAACAGACTCACAGATACAGAAAACAAATTTGGGTTACCAAAGGGTAAAGGGAAGGAGGGAGGGATAAATTAGAAATATGGGGTTAACAGATATAAGCTACTATACATAAAATAGGCAAGCAACAAGGATTTACTGTAGAGTACAGGGAATTATATCCAATATCTTTTAACAACCTATAATGGAATATAATCTGCAAAAAAATTGAATTATTATGCTCTATACCTGAAACTAATACAATAGTATAAATCAACTATACTTCAATAAAAAAATAAAATACTTAAGAAAAAAACCAAGCACTTATAGGCAGATAGATTTTGAAGAGTACCCTAAACACCGATAGAATGCTTTCTACCAAGTTGGTGCTGAAAAACTAATCAAGTGGAATTACACATGCCTTTAACTTAAAATCATTTACTCCTACTTTGATATGACAGAGAAGTTTTATGCTGTCAGGGATCTTCCTCCCCTTAACTTCACTTCCTCTACATTCTTAAAACTAGACATTGGTCTCTGCTGCCCCCAAAGAAAAGTGAAATCTCATCAGAAATACAAAGAGAAACAAAATAATATTGACTTGGGAACATCAAGAACTCAAGCTCATCAATGAGGATATTTCTGGGATAATTTAGCTTAACTGGATTTCTGCTTTACCCAACTAGAGTACCCACCCCCATCATAGCTACACTCCTGCCCCTTCCCTATCCGTCCCCAAATAAGAAGATTCCTCTGTATTGGCCTGGAATAGTCTCTATGTTCCACATTCCAGCTCCCCATCTCTAGGTGGAAGAATTAGACTACCTCTAACATACTTATGAAGATTTCCCTTTGGCTTTAATTTGGTTCTCTTTCTTTTCTTTTATCTTCTTTTTTTTCTTTTTGGTTGGGGTATAAGAAAAAAATTACCATAAAAATGGCAACATTTTGCTTTTCTTAAATAGGCAGAAAAAAGAAAAGAGAAAGCCTAACTGATTTTCACAGCTTCTAAAAACATAACCAAACTCAGGCTTTATTTTTCCTCTATACTATACCAATTTCACACCTCAGTTCACTCTTCAACCTCTGCAATTCGGTTACTAAAAGAGATCTTAAGGTCACTAATTCATTCCATGTTACAAAATCTATGAATATGTTTCAGTCCTCATCTATGATCATATGTGTTAGTCTCTCCTTTTGAAATCCTTTCTTACAACAGTCACTTCTGTTTTACTCTTTGAGCTCTGGTCATTCCTGTATATCCTTTTGCAGGCTCATCTTCATCCACCCACCCAACAGATGGGGGACTTCCAAAAGCCTGGGTAGTAGACAACTTTTCAGTCTCACCCTCTGTATTTTTCTGAGAAAAATCACATCCACTGCTTTAATCATCATATATACTATGATCATCCCCTCCCCCATATTTATATCTCTCATCCAGGACTATTCTCTGAGATTTATTTATTTATTTTCAACTTTTTATCCTACATTTCCATTTGGAAGTCTCAAACTCAGCATATTCAAGTCCAGCATATACAAAAAGCAAGGTTTTGATCTTTCCCCTAAAATATGATTCTACTTCTGTTTCCCTATTTTAGTGACCCTTACAGAACTAAGAGCTCTACTTGAACCTTTCTCACTTAACCACTCACATCCAGTCCATCACAAAGTCCCATTGATTTAAATTCTAACTCAAAGCCATTGACTATTCACCCTCTAGATTATTACTAATCTACTGTAAGAATCACCATCTTTCACCTGGATTACTGCAGTAGCCTCCTAACTGATCTCCCTACATTCATCTAGCTTTTCTCTAACCTGTTCTCCATACTGCAGCCAGTGTGATATTTTCAAAATGCAAATGTAGTTATTTCCCACCTACCATTCCCAACCACCCTCAAAGCATCTGAGTCCAAGATTGTCAATAGACACAAACTAATCCAGGCAAGTGTGAATGCATGTATGTGTAGGTGGAAATAAAAAAGAAAGATCTACAGAAGCAAGTCTGAGAATATGTCTGATTGTGTATGCCTAATTATGTTTCAAAGCCTCCCCCAAAATTTCTAGGCTTGTCCACCATTTGAATTCATGTATGCCTTTTCACAGGAAATGCCAAGTTTTCTGTACGGTAAAAATTTTCATCACTTTCCATTTTTATTTTTCTCTCTTCATGGCACACAGAAGTCATATAACATGGCTGAATTTCAGGAGCTTTGCTTTTTTGAGAGGCAGCATGGTGAAGCAGTAAGAGCTTGGATTAGAAAGTCGAACAGATGTGGATTTAAATCACAGCTCTGCAACTTATTATAATTTGAGCTTAGTTCCTTATTTATTTTTATTTTTTAGTTCCTTATTTTGAAATGAGAATCTCTCATAGGTTTTTTTGTTGTTGTTGTTTTCTGGGGGTGGGTAAGAATTTGATGAGTTCCTCTATGCAAATATTCTAACATATTATCTGATGTGCAATAGGTGGCCAGTGAATGTTTGTTCCTTCCTACCAGGATGGGTGGTGCCAAAATATTCTCATTCAAATAAAATCCCCAGATCATTTGCAAATTTCTCCACAGCCTAAGTTTGCTTCAGAGACACTTGGAAGTGAGTGTTGAGTTGAAATTTTATTTTTGTTGATTCATTTTAGCTAACATATTAAGCATTACCTACATGCTAAGCTTCATGCTATGCAATTTACATTCATTATTTAATATCCACAAATTCTCTGTGATGTATCATACTATCCAACTTTATGGCTAAAAAGTGCCAGAGCTCAAATTTGAACTCAGGTCAACTGACTCCAGAGCTTCTGATTTTATCTATAGGATTCTGACATCTCTCACAGAGAGAACAAATCCAGAAAACTCAGAGGAGAAATAATGCCTTTATCTAAGTTTCAGCAAGGACCTATAGAACCCTTCATTTTGCTAAAATCCAGAGCCAGAAACTCAAACATATGAACTTCTTTACATGAAGCAATTTTACTTCATTACATTACATGGCAATTCTAAGATTACAGACCTAAAATGTACTTAATCTTTCCATGCTCGATATTACACAAATAATCTTTCTGGAGTTATCACATTTAATACCTCTTTCTGGCTGTATTGAATATAGATACCTTAAAGGATTATTCATGCAGCATTAAAGATAGGAATTTGGCAAGGAGAGAGAATTTTAACTGTGATCTTTATAGAATCAAGAATAGATTAGGAGCCTGATTTTCACAGCACTGTGTATGAAAGAATGTAAGCCTCTATCTTTAAAAAAACTGGTATGTTTTCAAACAAACTTTCTCTGAAAGGAAAGTTCAAACCCTAGAAAGTATTCCAAATATACAGGGCTGTGCACCCAAAATAGTTATGCAACATGATATGTAATAAGTTCATATATAAGGAAATATTTTTTTCCCCAAGGCTGACTAAGGGTTGAAATCTATCCCATAAGGGAGTTCTATGGCAGTACCCAAAGAAAAACACATGTCTGTCTGATAGTCCACAAAGAAATCCATAGGAAAATATGAGAGATGTGTCTGGAATATTAGTTCACAAATCTGACTGCATTCGTAGTATTTGTGGAAGTTTGGATTCAAAAACCAACGTGAAAACCACAGAGTACCTATAGCTAATAGAGTCATTGCTTTACTTTGTTGGTTCCTGCTAACCCTGAACTGCTGTTCTGTAAAATCTAATAAATATGACGGAATCTACTAATGTTTTGTGTAAGTATATACTACATAGAGGAATCTAAGGGCAAAGACTTTGCTGGCTGACAAGTCTCAGCTTGCCTTTGTCCATGTCATTTTATCATTTGAAATAGTGAAGATGTACTAAGGTATACTTAACAATCTTGTACAATGCTCTGAGTATATGATAGAGTTGCAATGGTATATTAATCAACTGAACAATATCTCTAAGAGCACTAATGATTTTTGTTTTGTTTACTCATTTCGCTATCTCTTAGGAGTCACAAAGGGACTTTTTTTTAACATCTTTATTGGAGTATAATTGATTTAAAAGGTGTGTTAGTTTCTGCTGTATCACAAAGTGAATTAGCTATACATATACATATGTCTCCATATCTCCTCCCTCTTTCTTCTCCCTCCCACACTCCCTACTCCAACCCTCTAGGTCGTCACAAAGCACAGAGCTGATCTCCCTGTGCTATGTGGTGGCTTCCCACTAGCTATCTATTTTACATTTGGTAGTGTATATATGTCCATGCCACTCTCTCACTTCGTCCCAGCTTATCATTCCCCCTCCCATTTCCTCAAGCCCATTCTCTACGTCTGCTTCTTTACTCCTGTCCTGCTCCTAGATTCTTCAGAACCATTTTGTTGTTGTTGTTGTTTTTTAGATTCCTTATATATGTGTTAGCATACGGTATTTGTTTATCTCTTTTTGACTTACTTCACTCTATGAAAATCTCTAGGTCCATCCACCTCACTAAAAGTAACTCAATTTCGTTTCTTTTTATGGCTGAGTAATATTCCATTGTATATATGTGCCACAACTTCTTTATCCATTCATCTGTCAATGGACATTTAGTTGCTTCCATGTCCTGGCTATGTAAATAGTGCTGCAATGAACGTTGTGGTACATGACTCTTTTTGAATTATGATTTTCTCAGGGTATATGCCCAGTAGTGGGATTGCTGGGTCATATGGTAGTCCGGTATTTAGTTTTTTAAGGAAACTCCATACTGTTCTCCATAGTGGCTGTATCAATTTACATTCCCACCAACAGTGCAAGAGGGGTCCCTTTTTTCCACATCCTCTTCAGCATTTATTGTTTGTAGATTTTTTGATGATGGCCATTCTGACTGGTGTGAGGGGATACCTCATTGTAGTTTTGATCTGCATTTCTCTAATAATTAGTGATGGTGAGCATCCTTTCATGTGTTTGTTCGCAATCTGTATATATTCTTCGGAGAAATTTCTATTTAGGTCTTCTGCCATTTTTGGATTAAGTTGTTTGTTGTTCTGATATCGAGCTGCATGAACTGCTTGTATATTCTGGAGATTAATCCTTTGTCAGGTACTTCATTTGCAAATATTTTTTCCCATTCTGAGGGTTGTCTTTTCATCTTGTTTATGATTTCCTTTTCTGTGCAAAAGCTTTGAAGTTTCATTAGGTTCCATTTATTTATTTGTGTTTTTATATCCATTTCTCTAGGAGGTGGGCCAAAAAGGATCTTGCTGTGATTTATGTCATAGAGTGTTCTGCCTACATTTTCCTCTAAGTTTTATATTGTCTGACCTTACATTTATGTCTTTAATCCATTTTGAGCTTATTTTTGTGTAGGGAGTTAGGGAGTGTTCTAATTTCATTCTTTTACATGTAGCTGTCCAGTTTTGCCAGCAGCACTTACTGAAGTGGATATCTTTTCTCCATTGTATACTCTTGCCTCCTTTATCAAAGATAAGGTGACCATATGTGCATAGGTTTATCTCTGGGCTTGCTATCCTGTTCCATTGATCTATATTCTGTTTTTGTGCCAGTACCATACTGTCTTGATTACTGTAACTTTGTAGTATAGTCTGAAGTCAGGGAGCCTGGTTCCTCCAACTCTGTTTTTCTTTCTTAAGATTGCTTTGCTATTCGGAGTCTTTTGTTTTTCCATACAAATTGTGAAATTTTTTGTTCTGCTTCTGTGGAAAATGTCATTGGTAGTTCAATAGGGATTGCATTGAATCTGTAGATTGCTTTCAGTAGTACAGTCATTTTCACAATGTTGATTATTCCAATCCATGAATATGTTATATCTCTCCATCTGTTTGTATCTTCTTTGATTTCTTTCATCAGTGTCTTATAGTTTTCTGCATACAGGGGTATTTTGCCTCCTTAGGTAGGTTTATACCTAGGTTATTTTATTCTTTTTGTTGAAATGGTATACGGGAGTGTTTCCTTTATTTCCCTTTCAGATTTTTATTCATTAATCTATAGGAATGCAAGAGATTTCTGTGCATTAATTTTGTATCCTCCTACTTTACCAAATTCATTTATTAGCTCTAGTAGTTTTCTGGTGGCATCTTTAGGATTTTCTATATATAATAACAAGCCATCTGCAAACAGTGACAGTTTTACATCTTTTCCAATTTGTATTCCTTTTATTTCTATTTCTTCTCTGACTGCTGTGGCTAAAACTTCCAAAACTATGTTGAATAAGAGTGGTGAGAGTGGGCAACCTTATCTTACTGGAAATGGTTTCAGTTTTTCACCACTGAGGACGATGCTGGCCTTAGGTTTGTCATATATGGCCTTTATTATATTGAGGTAAGTTCCCTTTATGCCTACTTTCTGGAGGGTGTTTATCATAAATGCGTGTTGAATTTTGTCAAAAGCTTTTTCTGCATCTATTGAGATGATCATATGTTTTTTCTCCTTCAATTTGTTAATATGGTTTATCACATTGATTGATTTGCATATATTGAAGAATCCTTGCATTCCTGGGATGAATCCCACTTGATCACGGTGTATGATCCTTGTAATGAGCTGTTGGATTCTGTTTGCTAGTATTTTTTTGAGGATATTTGCATCTATGTTCATCAGTGATACTGGCCTGTAGTTTTCTTTTTTTGTGACATCTTTTTCTGCTTTTGGTATCGGGGTGATGGTGGCCTCGTTCAGGAGAGTTCTTCCCTCTGCTATATTTTGGAAGAGTTTGAGAAGGATAGGTGTTAGCTCTTCTCTAAATGTTTGACAGAATTCGACTGTGAAGCCATCTGGCCCTGGGCTTTTGATTGTTGGAAGATTTTTAATCACAGCTTCAATTTCAGTGCTTGAGATTCGTCTGTTCATATTTTCTATTTCTTCCTGGTTCATTCTTGGAAGGTTGTACTTTTCTAAGAATTTGTCCATTTCTTCCAGGTTGTCCATTTTATTGGCATATAGCTGCTTGTAGTACTCTCTCATGATCCTTTGAATTTCTGCAGTGTCAGTTGTTACATCTTTTTCTTTTCTAATTCTGTTGATTTGAGTCTTCTCGCATTTTTTCCTGATGATTCTGGCTAATGGTTTATCAATATTGTTTATCTTCTCAAAGAACGAGCTTTTAGTTTTATTGATCTTTGCTATTCTTTCCTTCATTTCTTTTTCATTTACTTCTGAACTGATCTTTATGATATCTTTCCTTCTGCTAACTTTGGGGTCTTTTTGTTGTTCTTTCTCTAATTGCTTTAGGTGTAAGGTTAGGATGTTTATTTGAGATGTTTCTTGTTTCTTGAGGTAGGATTGTATTGCTATAAACTTTCCTTTTAGAACTGCTTTTGTGGCACCCCATAGGTTTTGGGTCATCATGTTTTCATTGTCATTTGTTTCTAGGTATTTTTTGATTTCCTCTTTGATTTCTTCAGTGATCTCTTGGTTATTTAGTAGTGTATTGTTTAGCTTCCATGTGTTTGTATTTTTTACAGACTTTTTCCTGTAATTGATACCTAGTCTCACAGCGTTATGGTCAGAAAAGATACTTGATATGATTTCAATTTTCTTAAATTTACCAAGGCTTGATTTGTGACCCAAGATATGATCTATCCTGGAGAATGTTCCATGAACACTTGAAAAGAAAGTGTATTCTGTTGTTTTTGCATGGAATGTCCTATAAATATCAATTAAGTCCATCTTGTTAAAGTATCATTAAAAGCTTGTGTTTCCTTACTTATTTTCATTTTGGATGATCTGTCCATTGGTGAAAGTGGGGTGTTAAGGTTCCCCACTCTTATTGTGTTACTGTCAATTTCCCCTTTTATGGCTATTAGCATTTGCCTTATGTATTGAGGTGCTTCTATGTTGGGTGCATAAATATTTACAATTGTTAAATCTTCTTCTTGGATTGATCCCTTGATCATTATATAGTGTCCTTCTTTGTCTCCTTTAATAGTCTTTATTTTAAAGTCTATTTTGTCTGACATGAGAATTGCTCCTTCACCTTTCTTTTGATTTCCATTTGCATGGAATATCTTTTTCCATCCCCTCACTTTCAGTCTGTATGTGTCCCTAGGTCTGAAATGGGTCTCTTGTAGACAGCATATATACGGGTCTTGTTTTTGTATCCATTCAGCCAGTCTATGTCTTTTGGTTGGATCATTTAATTCATTTACATTTAAGGTAATTACCAATATGTATGTTCCTATTACCATTTTCTTAATTGTTTTGGGTTTGTTTCTGTAGGTCTTTTCCTTGTCTTGTGTTTCCTGCCTAGAGAAGTTCCTTTTGTTGTAAAGCTGGTTTAGTAGTGCTGAATTCTCTTAGCTTTTCCTTGTCTGTAAAGGTTTTAATTTCTCCATCAAATCTGAATGAGATCCTTTCTGGGTAATCTTGGTTGTAGGTTTTTCCCTTTCATCACTTTAAATATGTACTGCCACACCCTTCTGGCTTGCCGAGTTTTTGCTGAGAAATCAGCTGTTAACCTTATAGGGATTCCCTTGTATGTTATTTGTTGCTTTTCCCTTGCTGCTTTTAATATTTTTTCTTTGTATTTAATTTTTGATAGTTTGATTAGTATGTGTCTTGGCATGTTTCTCGTTGGATTTATATTGTATGGGACTCTCTGCACTTCCTGAAGTTGATTGACTACTTCCTTTCCCATATTAGGGAAGTTCAACTGTAATCTATTCAAATATTTTCTCAGTCCCTTTCTTTTTCTCTTCTTCTTCTGAGACCCCTATATTTCAAATGTTGGTGCATTTAATGTTGTCCCAGAGGTGTCTAAGACTGTCCTCAATTCTTTTCATTCTTCTTTCTTTATTCTGCTCTGTAGTAGTTATTTCCCCTATTTTATCTTCCAGGTCACTTATCCGTTCTTTTGCCTCAGTTATTCTGCTACTGACTCCTTCTAGAGAATTTTAAATTTCATTTACTGTTCATTATTGTTTGTGTGTGCTTTAGTTCTTCTAGATCCTTGTTAAACGTTTCTTGTATTTTCTCCATTCTATTCCCAAGATTCTGGAGCATCTTTACTATCATTATTGTGAATGATACTTTAAATCATTACTGTGAATTTCTTTTCAGGTAGACTGCTTATTTCCTCTTCATTTGTTTGGTCTGGTGGGTTTTTACCTTGCTCTTTTATCTACTGCATATTTCTCTGTCTTCTCTTTTTGCTTAACTTACTGCACTTGGGGTCTCCTTTTTGCAGGCTGCAGGTTCATAGTTCCCATTGTTTTTGGTGTCTGCCCCCAGTGACTAAGTTTGGTTTAGTGGGTTGTGTAGGCTTCCTGGTGGAGGGGACTGGTGCCTGTGTTCTGGTGGATGAGGCTCTATCTTGTCTTTCTGGTGTGCAGGACCGTGTCTGGTGGTGTGTTTTGGGGTGTCTGTCAAGTTATTATGATTTTAGGCAGCCTCTCTGCTAATGGGTGTGGTTGTGTTCCTGTCTTGCTAGTTGTTTGGTGTGGGGTGTCCAGCACTGTAGCTTGCTGGTCATTGAGTGGAGCTGGGTCTTAGTGTTGAGATGGAGATTTCTGTGAGAGCTTTCACTGTTTGACATTATGTGGGGCTAGGAGGTCTCTGGTGGACCAATGTTGTGAACTCAGCTCTTGTACCTAACAGGCTCAGGCCTGACACCCAGCTGGAGTACCAAGACACTGTCAGCCACATGGCTCAGAAGAAAAGGGAGGGGAAAAAAGAAAGAAAGAAAGAAAGAAAATTAAATTACAATAAAGTTATTAAAATAAAATTTAAAATTATTAAAACATAAAAAAAAGAAAGAGAGAAACCAAAGCAATAAACAAATCCACCAATGATAACATGCACTAAAACCTATACTAAAAACAAACAAAAGACAGACAGAACCCTAGGATAGATGGCTAAAGCAAAGCTCTACAGACAAAAATCACACAAAGAAGTGTACACATACACACAAAAAGAGAAAAAGGAAAAAATATATATACATATTTAAAAAAAAGAAAGAGAGCAACCAAATCAATGACAAGAAGCTCTAAATTCTAAACTAAGATAAACATAAAACCAGAAACAAATTAGATACAGAAAGCAAACCCCAAGTCTACAGTTTCTCCCAAAGTCCACTGCCTCAATTTGGGATGATCTGTTTTCTCTTCAGGTATTCCAGAGATGCAGGGTACATCAAGTTGATTGTGGAGATTTAATCTGCTGCTCCTGAGGCTGCTGGGAGAAATTTCCCTTTCTCTTCTTTGTTCGCACAGCTCCTGGGGTTCAGCTTTGGATTTGGCCCCGCCTCTGCATGTAGGTCACCTGAGGACGTCTGTTCCACACCCATACAGGATGGGGTTAAAGTAGCAGCTGATTAGGGGGCTCTGTCTCACTCACGCCGTGGGGAAGGAGCCTGCAGCAGGCGGAGGCTGGTGTGACATTGTAACAGCCTGAGGCATGCCGTGTGTTCTCCCAGGGATGTTGTCCTTGGATCATGGGGCCCTGGCAGTGGCAGGCTGCACAGGCTCCCTGGAGGGGAAGTGTGGATAGTGACCTGTGCTTGCACACAGGTTTCTTGGTGGCCGCAGCAGCAGCCTTAGCGTTTCATGCCTGTCTCTGGTGTCCGCGCTGATAGCCACGGCTTGACCCATCTCTGGAGCTTGTTTAGGCGATGCTCTGAATCCCCTCTCCTCATGCACCCCGCAACAATGGTCTCTTGCCTCTTAGGCAGGTCCAACCTTTTTCCCGGACTCCCTCCAGGCTAGCTGTGGTGCGCTAGCCCACTTCAGGCTGCGTTCACACAGCCAACCCCAGTCCTCTCCCTGGGATCTGAACTCCAAAGCCCGAGCCTCAGCTCCCAGCCCCACCCCACCCCAGTGGTTGAGCAGACAAGCCTCTCAGGCTGGTGAGTGCTGGTCGGAACAGATCGTCTGTGCAGGAATCTCTCCGCTTTGCCCTCTGCACCCCTGCTGCTGCACTCTCCTCCGTGGCTCTGAAGCTTCCCCCCTGTGCACCCCCTGTCTCCACCAGTGAAGGGGCTTCCAAGTGTGTGGAAACTTTTCCTCCTTCACAGCTCCCTCCCAGAGGTGCAGATCCCATCCCTATTCTTTTGTCACTGTTTTTCTTTTTTCTTTTGCCCTACCCAGGTACATGGGGAGTTTCTTGTCTTTTGGGAAGTGTGAGGTCTTCTGCCAGCATTCAGTAGGTGTTCTGTAGGAGTTGTTCCACATGTAGATGTATTTTTGAGGTATTTTGGGGGAGGAAGGTGATCTCCACGTCTTACTCCTCTGCCATCTTGAAGGTCCTCCCCATTAATGATGTTTTTAAGAGGGCAGTGTTTAGCTAATAAATGTCTCTGTTTCTCTTTTTTATACTTTCAAAGGATTGACTAACTTTCATCTTCAGAACAACTTGTAGCCAAAGTATCAACAAATCCATTTAAAAAAAACAATTAAGAGCATAGAAAATATTGAGTGGTAGACTTTAAAGAGCCATCATTAAAAAAATATTAGGCACAATGAATCTTTTTATTAAAATATCTTTTCAGATAATTTTAAAATAATTAGAAATGGTAAAGAAAGTTAGATAGGGCTGCTTAATTCAACTCCTACATAATAGAAGGGTCCATTCTCACAAAATAAGATAAACTTGCATTGATGTGGCAGGTACATCCTAAGGTGATCCCAGTGAGTTACCTTGTATAATCCTTTCCCCTTCAGTGTAGGAGGAATTTGTGACTCGCTTCCAACCAACAGAAACAGCAAAGATGATAGAATGTCAGTCACTTCCTTGATTTGGTTATGTTATATAGAAATGGTAATGTGATATTGTTATTCTTGTGATTATATAATGTTATTGTATTAGTTTTCTAGGGCTGCCATAATAAAGTCCCACAAATTTGGTGGCTCAGCAAATAGCAGAAATGTATTTTCTCACAGTTTTGGAGGCTAAAAGTCTGCAATCAAGGTGTCTGTAGGCTGAAGGCTCTAGGGGAGGACTCTTTTCTTGCCTCTTCTAGCTTCAGTGGTTACCAGAAATCCTTAAGGTTCCTTGGCTTATAGCAGCCAAACCCCAATCTTTGGCTCTGCTGCCATATGACTGTCTTCCCTCTGTTTGTCTGTATGCCTCTATTTTCTTGCAAGGACAAGTTATTAGCTTAGGACCTACTCTACTCCAGTATGACCTCATGTTAACTTGACTAATTATATCTGCAAAGACCCATTTCTAAATATGGTCACTTTGTAAGGTTTCAGGTAGACATGAATTTGAGGGGACACTATTCAACATAGTATGGTTATATAAGACTTAGTCTTAGCAGACAGGAGGGACAAACTCCTTCCCATTGGCTTGAAGAAGTAAGCTTCCAGGTTTTGAAAGGGCTTATGAGGGAGCCACAGAGCAAGAAACTGCCAGCAACCTCTAGAAGCTGAGAGCTGCCCCTGGCTGACAGCCAAAAAGAAAATGGGGACCTCCATTCTACAACCATAAGAAAAGGAATTCTGCCAACAACCAGAGCTTAGAAAAAGACCAAGCCCCAGAAATGAATTAGCCTTGACTGCAGCCTTGTGAGACCCTGAGCAGAAGACCCAGCTACACCATGCTGAGACTCCTAACCCATGGAAACTGTGAGATAACAAATACGTATTATTCTAAGCCACAAAATCTGTTGTACTTCATTATACAGCAATAGAAAACTAATACAACTGGCATAGTGCTTTAAAGGTTTCATTCACTGTACCTCACTTATACTTCCCAAAGACAAATCCAAAGGCATTTCTTTCAGACATCACATGGATCATTGTGAATGACCTACAATACTTGAGGATGTTTAGAATATCAGTACTCAGAAGAACCTCAGAGATCAGACATTTCATTCCTCTCATTATGCAAATGAAAAAAACAGAGCCAGGACATAGAAATTGACTCTTGACCACCAGAGTACCAAGTACAAAAACAAACACGAATTCACAGTTCCCTTGGGATCAAGTCCAACATTTTTTCACCAACTCACTGGGATCCCTTGAGATCCCTAATGTCAAACAACAGAAGAGTTAAAAATAAATCAGACTTTTAGAAGATGTAAATAAGTTATACAACTTAATAAATGTCAATATTCACAATTAGCACAATTAACTCCTAGAAAAGTGCCAGTCATATTACAGCACTCAATAAATATTTGATAAATTAAAAAATTAATATATTTTTTTATATTCTGAATCATAAAAGACACAAGCCCATCCCCACATATCTTAATCTAGAGGCAGAACACCTTTGTGGGCAAAAGTCATGTTGCAATGTTGATGTCAGACCCACCTGAGTTTGAATGTGAGCTCTAAGTAATATTCATTTGTAAACTTAGGAGATTTCCTCAAAGTCTCAGCTTCCAGTTTCCTCATCTGCAAAATGAAGGTAATAACAATGACCTCTCACTGTTGTGCTCAGGTTCAAACAAAATAATAAATGAGAATGCTTGGCATTTACAGAGTACTCGATAAACGTCACTCTCTTTCCATGCACTGACGAATTTTGTTTTAAATGAAGAACAATTTTTCCACTTACCTTCAGATAATTCTCTGAACCATAATCTGTGTCAGAGGCATTTAATACAAATGTACTTTTAATTCTATATTAGGAGACATTTGCTTTGAAAACAATTTTCTGTTGTATGGATTTATTACTCTTTTTGGTTCTAACCACCTATCTTTTGTCTCCTCAACAAACTCAGTAGAAAATAAAGGTCTAAAAGTCTAGGGAAGAAAAAAATTTTATTTGACTAGGCCTGAATTTATTGACACTTAGGAACCACATAAAAAAAGAAAAAAGGCAGCAGCCTGAAGATTCTTAAATTAATCATTGATTAGTAGTTTACATAACTTAGAGGTAGTAATCCAAAACCTGTTTCAAATTAGATGACAGCAAAAAAGTGATGTGGAAGTAGTTACTGTTAAACTGGAATTCTTCTGATTGCACTATTTATCAGGTAGTATTTCAGATAATTAAATAGAACTATGAGTAACATGAAAGATTATAGTTATGGTTCATTTTTGCACAGGTCTGTTGAGACTTAGAAATTATGTGCAGGCAGAGTTGGAAAAATTCCAAAATGGACCATATTAAATTAGGCAACAGCTGGTGAAGAAGGTTTAGTTTAGGGACTGTCCTGACAGCTGGAAAAAAAGTGATATGTGGTCCATACTGAATGTCATATTAAAAATTAGCAGTAAATAATTACAAGTTAACTAGAAATGTACTGTCTTGATTTCAAAGCTTAAACAATCTTCCTTGGGCTATATTAAGACCATTTTAAAGTTCTTTAATCTCTGCTCAAGAGAATTTATTTTCTAGCAGGTGTGCCTTAAAACTAAAAATGTAGACATGACTTAAAATCATTTCCATGAGCTTCAAGCACTTCCACATGTTTAAAAAAATAGTCATTTCAATGTTGCTTGAAACTCAGGGAAGGTCATGGGGAGAGGAAGCTGTGAAAACCTTAATCCTGCAAATCCCATGACACACGGCATGATGCAATGGGGTATGGAGCCAGAAGGGTTGGGTTCAAGCCTCTGCTCTGCTAATTACTAAGTAGGAGGTTTGGGGTAAATTCATGCCCTTTTCAGATCTTAGTTTTCTCGTTCAACTTGGCAATAATAACATCTACCTTCCAAACTATTGTGAGGAGTAAGTGATCTATATATAGTACCTAGGACAATAGGCCCATGGTTCCCAAACTGTGCACTGAGGTACCCCTGGGGACTGCAGCACATTTATAGAGGCAGTATGGGATATTTTAAATTTTCAAGGAAACTACAGCAATATTTGAAATCTGTCAGCCACTGTGTGAACTACTAGCTCCAGGTAGTTCACAGTTTCAACATTAGATCATACTACATTCCTTTCAGTGACATCATATCTTTGTGAAGCTGAGTTTTGTTGGTTGCTGGACAAAAAGTAAATAAGCATGAAAATCAACGTAGAACAGGAAATGAAGGTAGTGGTATCTAATCTGATTTCAATGTCTGAGAGGTACGCAGTGCCCAAGAGGCCCACACATGTTGCTGGTAAGTGACTTGGTTAAAACTAAAAATTTTTTTCCTTCAACTATGTGTATTATTTTTTTTTCAAAAAACTACTAAGTTGTTAGTATATAAATACATTTTAAGTTGTTTGGACCTAACCACTCAAATCGACAGTACAGTTATTTACTTTGGTCTAGGAATTCTGAGGATGTCATAAATCAAAAAAATTGGGGGACTTCTGCAGTAGGTACCTAGTTAATATTCATTTCCTCTCAAACTTGATGTACTTTCACATGATTGAACCCTTTCTCTCAAAATTTAGATAAATTTACTTCTGTTCTCATTAGTAATGATTACCAGTATTCTCTGCCTTTGTAGTTTGATGGGGCCCTGTGATTACCTCTGGCCAGTGGGATTTGAAGAAGTTATGAACTCTCCATTCACTCGTCCCCTGTTGATACATTCTACTATGATGAGGAGAAAAGAGAGCCTCAAGATCTAAGTAGGTTCAAATGTCAAGTTACTGTATGGAAGATAAGTTTTCCTGGAGAGTCACCTGGACCCACTGAGTCAAGCCAGTGATATTTGGTGGTTTGTGTGCTATGAAGCATAGGCTTGTACTATCATGACTAATACTCAAACTTGTTTCTTTCTATTGCCCTGTCCACCATTCTCCTACATATGGTTTTCTGACTCTTTTTATGGCAAATTCTAAAAGATAATTAGGTAAAAACCTGTACTGTAGAAAATGTTGCCTGAATAATAGAAGACTAGATGGAGGAAAACTCAAGAGAATAGTTACTAACAGTTTCAACTAAACAGCCTGATGACAATGTGATGCCCCAGATCACGAATAAGAGTCAAGAAGACATTCAGTTAATGTCAAGCTGTGGTTTATAACATCTTAAGGGTTAAAAAGAAAAATGCAAACATTTTAACAAAAGAGTACCAATTAGGTACAAGGAAATATACAGTAAGATAAAGCCACTTTTATATAAAGTATTGGAACCAAGGATGTTCAATAAGAAGTTATTTTCTCTATTCTTGGGAAATTGGCCTTATATCACAACTGGAGAAGCAATTCAAACAAGCACACATTTCTAGAGTGGGGAAATTTCTAATTGGGCTAGAGGGTATAGAAGTCATCTTTTCCAGTGGTTACATAATGCAAGTAGGAGGATGCTGCTTTGAAAGGAAAATTTAAACAAGTTCCCCAGTACCTCAGATATTAGAAAGAAGATGAGAATGGCTAGGATGAAATCAGGAAAAGAAAGAAAATTATATCCATTGATTCATCAGTATTTACTGAATATATTAATATGCATTCCATAGATGCAGGTAACTGGGACTTAGTACCTGATTCTAAAGGGCTATTAATCTAGCAAGGAGACAGACTTGGAAAGCATAGTCACAACATGGTGTGTCAATTACTCTAAAGGGCAATGCTCTGGAAAATCACAGATCTGCAAAAATGTTTTCCTGGAAGAATCAGCACAGTTTTCATCAAAGAGGAAATATTTAAGCTGGATCTTGAAAGACAAATAGTGTCAAGAACTGTGAAGTGTTGAGATTTTATCCTATTAGCAAACTAACAAATTATCCTGCAACAGTTTCATAGAAGCTGGCAAAAAACATGAAATTCCTTAATCAAACAGAAAGATCTTTACTACTCACAGCTATCATAGCCAGACTATTAGCACTTTCTTATACCAATGCCTGGGTCCCAGTTCCCACGAGTGACCCAACAAGGGCCAGGTAACACTTGCACATACAGTGGGCTGCATTACAGGGGAGAAACCCCAAGCTTATGGAGCCCAACTTTTTTTTACAACAGGCAATAAACATGCTGGCCCTTTGCTCCAGAGGAAGACACTATCCAGTCTTCCAAGACTGCTTGCCATACAAACATCCTGGAAAAGATAATCCAGAACAAAGGCAGTGAGTACCTCTGCTCAGAAGAAATGCAAAAATGTAAGTGATCCATGGAGAATTGTCCCTCAACAAGCAGAAGTCATCAGGATAATATAGCATGATAACTTAGCAGGATGTATAATATATCTGAATAGCTGGAGTACAGAATACCTTTTAAAGAATGAACCAGTGGGAGATATAGACATGGGGGGAGGGTGTGTTGGGAAGAAAAAAGTTAATCCATAGAATTACATTAGAATTAGATTATTAAGTAGAGGAAAAACATAGAGAATATTATACTTCATTAACCAATATTTATTCAGTGTCAGCCTCATGGTAGGTATTCACTATATTAATTGAATGAATGAATGAAAAACCTGCTTTGTCTCATAAGCATAGGAAGCCATCATAACTTTAAATGAAGAAGCAAATGATCACATCTGGCAGCACTGTGACAAAAGCATCATTGTTGAAAGAGAACAACTGAGGCACTTTGCCTATATTTAGTAGGTTTTTGCAATAAGATGGATTAGGGGAGGTGAAGGTTTAAACTAAAAGATAACGTGTGGAAACAGTGGGGAAATGGGAAGGTGGGATGAATTGGGAGATTAGGTTTGACAAAAGTACACTACCATGTGTAAAAGAGATAGCTAGTGGGAACCTGCTGTATAGCACACAGAGCTCAGTGCAGTGCTCTGTGTTAGCCTAGTTGGGTGGGATGGGGGGGAGGTCCAAGAGGGAGGGGATGTGTGTATGCATATGGCTGATTCACTTTGCTGTGTGGCAGAAATTAACACAACATTGTAAAGCAATTATACTCCAATAATAAATAAATAAATAAATAAATGTGGCCCTGTGGCCCTTGTGGGCGGGGGGGGGGGGGGGGGAAGAAATGAGGATTGAGAGAAGTTGTTGAATTAATTTTAGGAGAACCAGCAACATCCAGTCAACTGGATGTGGAAGTGAGAGTTCAAGGATAAATGAGTTATCAGGCAGGTTTAGGAGTGGAAGGTTGTTGAATAAATGGTGATGTCACTAACTGAGATAGAAAATGCAAGAGAAGATTCAAGTAGGAGATAATGAGGGAGTGGTAGGCATTGAGATAATAGCTAAAGACAAAAGAGTGGAGGAAATAAAAAGGAGAAACTCCATAACTAATACAAAAGAGGCTTGCTTATATATGAGAAGTATCAACATTACTGTGTGAGAAGAAGAGAAAAAGCTCGAAAAAATGGGAAAAAAAAAGTATTGGGAGATGGGGAAAGGGAATCAAGAGAAGAACACGTTGAAACCAAGGAAAGGCAGTTTCATAAGGGAAAGATTAGCAAGGAGGTGTCAAATTGGATGGGTGCTAACAAGTACCCATTGGATTCAGCTTTTGGATCATCACAGATTTTAAGAAAATAATAGGCAGAGGCAGATTATACGAAGAAGCCTTAATTCAGAGAGGGGAGAGATCGGTTCAATTAAGTTGGCATCAACTTATCTGCTGTGATAAGCTGTGAAAAGAAAGTATTTTTCCAAATATACACCTTAAAAAGAACTTTCCAAATAGCACTTATAGGTCATCACCTAAAATCCCCTCCATTATACATTGCTACTTTGAGTTATAAAGATTTATTCCTTTTCAAACATCCCCCTAATAAAATGCAATTACTCCTGAAAATATTAATGCCTTAAACTCTTGCTTTGAAGTGTTAGTTGACAAGGCTTTAACAGAGAAAATGTTCTTCACTAATGACACATCAGAGTGGTCTTAGTATTCTAGAAGCAGAATGACAGAGGAAAGGGCCTATTAAAAGGGGAACTGTGAGATTGGTTAAAGATGGTGGAGAAGAAGGACATGCTCTCACTCGCTCCTGTGAGAACACAGGAATCACAGCTACCTGCTGAACAATCATCAACAGGAAGACACTGGAACTCACCAAGAAAGATACCACACATCCAAAGACAAACAAGAAGGCACAATTACATGGTAGGAGGGGCGCAGTCACAATAAAATCAATACCGATAACTGCTGGGTGGGTGACTCACAAACTGGAGAACACTTATAGCACAGAAGTCCACCCACTGGAGTGAAGGTTCTGAGCCCCATGTCAGGCTTCCCAACCTGGGGGGCCGGCAACAGGAGGAAGAATTCCAAGAGAATAAGACTTTGAAGGCTAGTGGGATTAGATTGCAGGACTTCGACAGGATTAGGGGAAACAGAATCTCCACACTTGGAGGGCACACACAAAGTAGTGTGTGCATCGGGACCTAGAGGAAGGAGCAGTGACCCCATAGGAGACTGAATCAGACCTACTTGCTAGTGTTGGAGGGTCTCCTGCAGAGGCGGGGGGTGGCTCTGTCTCACTGTGAGGACAAGGACACTGGCAGCAGAAGTTCTGGGAAGTACTCCTTGGTGTGAGCCCTCCCAGAGTCAGCCATTAGCCCCACCGAAGAGCCTGGGTAGGCTCCAGTGTTGGGTCGCCTCAGGCCAAACAACCAACAGGGAGGGTACCCAGACCCAACCATCACCAGTCACGTGGATTAAAGTTTTACTGAGCTCTGCCCACCAGAGCAACAGCCAGCTCTACCCACCACCAGTCCCTCCCATCATGAAACCTGCACAAGCCTCATAGATAGCCTCATCCACCAGATGGCAGACAGCAGAAGCAAGAAGAACTACAATCCTGCAGCATGTGGAACAAAAACCATATTCACAGAAAGACAGACAAGATGAAAAGGCAGAGGGCTATGTACTACATGAAGGAACAAGATGAAACCCCAGAAAAACAACTAAATGAAGTGGAGATAGGCAATCTTCCAGAAAAAGAATTCAGAATAATGATAGTGAAGATGATCCAGGACCTCAGAAAAAGAATGGAGGCAAAGATCGAGACGATGCAAGAAATGTTTAACAAAGACCTAGAAGAATTAAAGAACAAACAAAAAGAGATAACAATACAATAACTGAAATGAAAAATACACTAGAAGGAATCAATAGCAGAATAACTGAGGCAGAAGACCAGATAAGTGACCTGGAAGACAGAATGGTGGAATTCACTGCTGTGGAACAGAACAAAGAAAAAAGAATGAAAAGAAATGAAGATAGCCTAAGGGACCTCTGGGACAACATTAAATTCAACAACATTCGCATTATAGGGGTCCCACAAGGAGAAGAGAGAGAGAAAGGACCTGAGAAAATATTTGAAAAGATTGTAGTCGAAAACTTCCCTAACATGGGAAAGGAAATAGGCACCCAAGTCCAGGAAGCACAGAGAGTCCTTTACAGGATAAACCCAAGGAGAAATATGCCGAGACACATAGTAACCAAATTGGCAAAAATTAAAGACAAAGAAAAATTATTGAAAGCAGCAAGGGAAAAACGACAAATAACATACAAGGGAACTCCCATGAGGTTAACAGCTGATTTCTCAGCAGAAACTCCACAAGCCAGAAGGGAGTGGCATGATATACTTAAAGTCATGAAAGGGAAGAACCTACAACCAAGATTACTCTACCCTGCAAGGATCTCATTCAGATCTGATAGAGAAATCAAAAACTTTACAGACAAGCAAAATCTAAGAGAATTCAGCACCACCAAACCAGCTCTACAACAAATGCTAAAGGAACTTCTCTAAGTGGGAAACACAAGAGAAGAAAAGGACCTACAAAAACAAGCCCAAAACAGTTAAGAAAATAGTAATAGGAACATACATATCAATAATTACCTTAAACGTGAATGGGTTAAATGCTCCAACCAAAAGACACAGGCTTGCTGAATGGATACAAAAACAAGACCCATATATATGCTGTCTACAAGAGACCCACTTCAGACCTAGGGACACATACAGACTTAAAGTGAAGGAATGGAAAAAGATATTCCATGCAAATGGAAATCAAAAGAAAGCTAGAGTAGCAATATTCATTTCAGATAAAATAGACTTTAAAATAAAGAAGGTTACAAGAGACAAGGAAGGGCACTACATAATGATCAAGGGACCAATCCAAGAAGAAGATACAACAATTATAAATATATATGCACCCAACATAGGAGCACTTCAATACATAAGGCAACTGCTAACAGCTATAAAAGAGGAAATTGATAGTAACACAGTAATAGTGGGGGACTTTAACACCTCATGCACACCAACTGACAGATGATCCAAACAGAAAATTAACACGGAAACACAAGTTTTAAATAACAATATAGACCAGATAGATTTAATTGATATTTATAAGACATTCCATCCTAAAACAGCAGATTACACTTTCTTCTCAAGTGCACACGGAATGTTCTCCAGGATAGATCACGTCTTGGGTCACAAATCAAGCCTCAGTAAATTTAAGAAAACTGAAGTCATATCAAGCATCTTTTCTGACAAGAACGCTATGAGATTAGAAATGAATTACAGGGAAAATAACATAAAAAACACAAACACATGGAGGCTAAACAATACGTTACTAAATAACCAAGAGATCACTGAAGAAATCAAACAGGGAATCAAAAAATACATAGAGACAAATGACAATGCAAACATGATGAACCAAAACCTATGGGATGCAGCAAAAGCAGTTCTAAGAGGGAAGTTTACAGCTATACAAGCCTACCTCAAGAAACAAGAAAAATCTCAAATAAACAATCTAATCTTACACCTAAAGGAACTAGAGAAAGAAGAACAAACAAAACCCAAAGTTAGCAGAAGGAAAGAAATCATAAATATCAGAGTAGAAATAAATAAAATAGAAACAGAGAAAATAAAAGCAAAGATCAATAAAACTAAAAGCTGGTTCTTTGAGAAGATACACAAAATTGATAAACCATTAGCCAGACTCATCAACAAAAAGAGGGAGAGGACTCAAATCAATAAAATTAGAAATGAAAAAGGAGAAATTACAACAGACACTGCAGAAATACAAAGGATCCTAAGAGACTACTATAAGCAACTCTATGCCAATAAAATGGACAACCTGGAAGAAATGGACAAATTCTTAGAAAGGTATAACCTTCCAAGAGTGAACCAGGAAGACACAGAAAATATGAACAGACCAATCACAAGTAATGAAATTGAAACCGTGATTAAAAATCTTCCCACGAACAAAAGACCAGGACCAGATGGCTTCACAGTTGAATTCTATCAAACATTTAGAGAAGAGCTAACACCCATCCTTCTCAAAACTCTTCCAAAAATTTGCAGACGAAGAAACATTCCCAATCTCATTCTATGAGCCCACTATCACCCTGATAGCAAAACCAGACAAAGATATTACAAAAAAGGAAACTTACAGACCAATATAACTGATGAATATAGATGCAAAATTCCTCAACAAAATACTAGCAAACAGAATCCAACAACATATTAAAAGGATCATACACCATGTTCAAGGGGGATTTACCCCAGGGATGCAAGGATTCTTCAATATACGCAAATCAATGTGATATACCATATTAACAAACTGAAGAAGAAAAACCATATGATCATCTCAGTAGATGCAGAAAAAGCTTTTGACAAAATTCAACACCCATTTATGATAAAAACTTTCCAGAGTGTGGGCATAGAGGGAACCTACCTCAACATAATAAAGGCCATATATGACAAACCCACAGCAAACATCATTCTCAATGGTGAAAAACTGAAAGCATTTCCTCTAAGATCAGGAACAAGACAAGGATGTCCACTCTCACCACTACTATTCAACATAGTTTTAGAAGTCCTAGCCACAGCAATCAGAGAAGGAAAAGAAATAAAAGGAATACAAATTGGAAAAGTAGAAGTAAAATTTTCAGTCTCTGCAGAGGACATGATAATATACATAGAAAATCCTAAAGTGCCACCAGAAAACTACTAGAGCTAATCAATGAATTTGGTAAAGTTGCAGGATACAAAATTAATGTACAGAAATCTTTGCATTCCTCCATACTAATGATGAAAAATCTGAAAGAGAGATTAAGGACACAATCCCATTTACCATTGCAAGAAAAAGAAAAAAATGCCTAGGAATAAACCTACCTAGGGACACAAAAGACCTGTATGCAGAAAATTAAAAGACACTGATGAAAGAAATTAAAGATGATACCAACAGATGGAGAGATATACCATGTTCTTGGATTGGAGGAATCAATATTGTGAAAATGACTAACCTACCCAAAGCAATCTACAGATTCAATGCAGTCCCTATCAAATTACGAAAGGCACTTTTAACAGAACTAGAACAAAAAATCTTAAAATTTGTATGGAGACACAAAAGACCCCAAATAGCCAAAGCAGTCTTGAGGAAAAAAAGCAGATCTGGAGGAATCAGACTCCCTGACTTCAGACTATACTACAAAGCCACAATCAACAAGACAATATGGTACCGGCACAAAAAGAAAAATATAGATCAATGGAAGAAGATAGAAAGCCTAGAGATAAATCCACACAACTATGGTCAACCAGTCTATGACAAAGGAGGCAAGGATATACAATGGAGAAAAGACAGTCTCTTCAATAAGTGGTGCTGGGAAAACTGGACAGCTACATGTAAAAGAATGAAATTAGAACACTCCCTAACACCATACACAAAAATAAACTCAAAATGGATTAGAGACCTAAATGTAAGACCAGACACTATAAAACTCTTAGAGGAAAACATAGGAAGAACACTCTTTGACATAAATCATAGCAAGATCTTTTTTGATCCACCTCCTAGAGTAATGGAAATAAAAACAAAAGTAAACAAGTGGGACCTAATGAAACTTCAAAGCTTTTGCACAGCAAAGGAAACCATAAACAACACGAAAAGACAACCCTCAGAATGGGAGAAAATATTTGCCAATGAATCAACGGACAAAGGATTACTCTCCAAAATATATAAACAGCGCATGCAGCTCAATATTAAAGAAACAAACAACCCAATCCAAAAATGGGCAGAAGACCTAAATAGACGTTTCTCCAAAGAAGACATACAGATGGCCAAGAAGCTCATGAAAAGCTGCTCAGCATCACTGATTATTAGAGAAATGCAAATCAAAACTACAATGAGGTATCACCTCACACCAGTTAGAATGGGCATCATCAGAAAATCTACAAACAACAAATGTTGGAGAGGGTGTGGAGAAAAGGGAACCCTCTTGCACTGTTGGTGGGAATGTGAATTGATACAGCCACTATGGAGAACAGTATGGAGGTTCCTTAAAAAACTAAAAATAGAATTACCATATGACCGAGCAACCCCACTACTGGATGCGCATATACTCAGAGAAAACCCTAATCCAAAAAGACACATGCACCCCAATGTTCATTGCAGCACTATTTACAACAGCCAGGTCATGGAAGCAACCTAAATGCCCATCGACAGTCGAATGGATAGAGAAGATGTGGTATATATATGCAATGGAATACTACTCAGCCATAAAAAGGAACGAAATTTGGACATTTGTAGAGACCTGGATGGATCTAGAGACTGTCATACAGAGTGAAGTTAGTCAGAAAGTGAAAAACAAATATCGTATATTAATGAATATATGTGGAACCCAGAAAAATGGTACAGATGACTGGTTTCCAGGGCAGAAGTTGAGACACAGATGTAGAGAACAAATGTATGGACACCAAGGGGGGAAAGTGGCAGGGAGTGGGGGTGGTGGTGTGATGAATTGGGTGATTGGGATTGACATGTATACACTGATGTGTATAAAGTGGATGACTAATAAGAACCTGCTGCATAAAAATTAAATTAAATTTTAAAATTTAAAAAATAAAGGGCAGGGGGGACCTTTGAGGTTCTAAACAAACACAGCTTCTATTTGATGATTTGGTTAGAATCTGGCTAGGCTATTCTTTTTGCTGGCATGCTCTGCCAAACATTTTTTTTTTCTTTTTTTTAAACTATTTGAGAACACAGAGCAGTTGAGAAAATGTAAGTACAAGTAGATTTCTGAAAGCACATAGTCAACTGGTGAAAAGTTACTGAGGTGTTAACAGTTGCTGTTGGGACCCAGAATATCAGTTAAGATTTTAAGCTATTGCACTCCCTTTGATTACATTAAATATGCTTTTCTGGTACCAACAAAGAGTATTTTGCTACTAATCTTCACAGCAAGTAAGATTCCATAATAAGAATCTTCAACTTATTAACAGCTACTTTCCAGATTAATGAATTAATCAAGCATTTACTAAGCATCTACTATGTACCTAGCATTTATCAAGATAGTGTTTGAAGTAAGTAAAAAAAGAAGTGGAGTTGGGAATTATTTTAATTGAAAGGTAAGTTTGTGGCATGTAAACCTGTAACAATGAATTGTATTAAACAAAACTGAGAGTTCCAAGTTGGCCATAATGCTCATCTTATTAGAAATGTAAATGCCACTGTGGGAATAAGAATTCTCTGGTAGCCAGTATGTTCAAGATCTCTTCCACTAAGCAAATTCTCATGAATATTTAATTCTCATGAAAGAAGAGACGGGGAGAAGAGAATAGAGGAGAGGGGAGGGAAGGGGAGGAAAGCACGAAATAATAGAATAAATACATCACCTTTTCTACTTTGTCGTCTAGTTTCGTTTAGCTTCACCATGATTTAAGTTTCAAAAGCTAATGAGAATATGCTTATGTTTTAGGCTACTATGAAATGATAGATCCTTGATGTAAGCAGTCCCAAATGTTAACCAATTATAATATTACCTTCTAATAGATTAAAAGGAAAAAAATAATCATTCTCTTTCACTTCAAAAATATACATCTATTTATGTCCCGATTTTCCTTTTTCTTTTCTTGTTTCCTTTTTGTTGTAATTATAAAATGCTTAAAGTTTTCTGTAAACCTAAAACTACCCAAAAAATTGAAGTCTATTAAAATTTTTTTAAATGCTTGAGGGCCAGGTATTATGCTTTTCATGTCTAATATGGATAAAATTTTGTCTGTTCTTTCACTTTATGAATTGAAAAATCGATACATTTGGATCTACCAGTGATTTTAAAAATGGATTCTTAACACAAATTTCACAAGACCTTTCCAATTCCAAATTTTAACTCTAGTGTCTAGAATAAGAGAGGTAACTGGTACATTGATTATTTACAAGGTACTTTTACACCATAAGGAAGAATCACAACTAACAAATTTGGGAAGAGGAGCACACCCAGTGTGGAGATCTTGCATACAACTCACATGCAGCTTCCTGAGTATCACCTGTATTGCAAAAGGAACTTGAATTGTGGCCATGTACAATTTAGCAACACCCTACAAAATTTAAGGCTTTTGAATACTCTATGTACCAAAGAGTTTCTAGGAAGTTATCCAAATGAAATAGTCATGGATGTGAGCAAAGATGTATTTACAAAGATAGTCATAACAGTCATGGCTATTGAAAAACTGAAAACTCAAATATCCATCAATAGGGGATGATTCGGTAAACTACTATATTATTCCCCCATGAAGGAATATTATGTGGCCATTAAAATTTAAATGAATGGTAAAAAATGTTCACAATAGATTGTGAAGTTAAAAAATCAGAGTTTAAACAGTATATATGGTATAATCAATTTTATAAATATACGTATTTACATACAGCTATAGTTATAGGTAGATACAGATATAAATAGAACGAAGACCTGAAGAACCATGCTAGTCAAAGTTATCATTCACCTGGTCTACTACAATAACCTCCTAACTGTTTTTCATCTACTCCTGTCTTCTAATAATCCTACTTCTTCTTCTAGACTGCAGCCATATTGTTTCAAAATGCAAATACTATCATATCATTCCCAGTTAGAAATACTTAAAAGTGTTCCTTCTACTTTTAGGATAAAGAACAATCTCCTTCTTGTAATTTGCAATGATTGTTCCCTGCCTGGTTCTCTGTCTCTGTCTCTGTCTCTCTCTTTCACCTCTTGCCACTCTCCTCCAGGTCCCTCTTAACTACACTGTCTACATGGACAACTGTACCCCAAAATTCAGTTCAAGCAGACACATGTGAGGTATTCTTATCCTCCTGGAACTAAGCATTGTTTTCATCCTCCCTAATTTGTACAGTACAAGAAACTTCAAATACCCATTCCTAAAGAGGAATTCATATTTCCTATCATACCGAAAAATAGGCAGAAGGGTTTTCAATCAGCCCTGAAGCAAGGTCTTGGCTAGAGAATAAACAAAAATGCACAAAGGCTGTTGGCCTCTCTCTGAAGGGTTTCTCTGGCAAGCCATTCAGTTTACCAGAACAAGAGCAGGGCTGCCATCATTTGGGTATAGAAAGTGGAGGATCTACCTTTTTGTCTTTGTCTCTGAATCATGGTCATAGAAGAATATTGATACATTAGCAACACACACATCCTTCCTCATCACATCTACCTCTCACACCAGCTGTGTGTCTTTAGGAAAATCCTTTAACTTCTCAGCACCTCAGTTTCCTACACCACAAAATGGGAGCTGAACTCAGTCATAAGTCTATTGCTACAATTTTGTCCTGATAGCTGTAACTGTAAGATTTGCTGGCTTTGGTGTTCACCTTGTATACAAAATTAGACATGAAGAACATATATAGCTTTTCCTGGCCCTATAAAGCCCTGGGAATCGATTTGGCCAATAGATGCCACAAAGAAAAGATTGCTGGAGATAGCACGTGGCATTGGAAGACAAGCCAAAGCTTTTAGCCACATACATTCAAATCCATAGATCAAACCTGGGCAGCCCAAATGCTTCATGAATTTCAGCAGCTGGATGAACCTCTGAACTTGTACTGTGTGTGTGTGTGTGTGTGTGTGTGTGTGTGTGTGTGTGTGTGTGTGTGTGTGAGAGAGAGAGAGAGAGAGAGAGAGAGAGAGAGAGACTTTCTTGCAAAGGAAACCCCCCAAAACTGCAAACAATCCTCCTTGTGTGCCTGAGGTCTAGATTGTTCATGGCTACACTGAGATAAATTCAACAACAGGTTGTGTAGTGGGGCACCTCAGGAGGCTGATAGGCTTATAGACCCTAATCGTCACAGTACTCCACATTAAAATTCCTTTGAAAACGGCATTCATGAAAGGGAAATAGCACGTCCTGCAAGAAGAAACCAAGGTAGACAGTGAACTCTTTCCCTCATAATTTTTCTTACTAGTCTTTCTGATTTTACAGCATGATATGTTCTGAAACTTTTAGTAAAATGGAGGTTTCTCATTTCAGCCTAACTGCTGTTAATCTGTTCCAAATGTTAAAGTTGCAAGTAAGGTCTGGTAACCATCGCTGCATTGAATTGATAATAGGAATAGAGCTGATCACCATCTGGTTTGGTTCAGAGTACAACTTGCTGCCTAATATTGCAGAATTTGAGCTGGAAGTCCCTTGTATTTCATGAATGCCACAAAAAAAGAATTTAAACAAATAGCACTCCCCAATAGTCATATGTCCTTATTTATTGCTCTATAGGTTTGCTAAATATGGAATATCATATTACTAATTTTGGCAAATTCCAGGGTACATAAACAGGCCAAAACCTCTTAACATAAATTATGCCAGAGCTGCCTAATGATAATTTGAAAAATTCATGGTGTTGGTTTTCCAGAGTTATGACAGAAAACAATTTCAGAAATAGGAAACAAAATTTGAAATTGGTTTCTTATTGCATGCCTCCCTTACCAATCCTGCTGTTGCAGATCTATGAAAATATACTTGATTCTACCACTTTATGAATAAATTAGAAAATCTGATTTATATAGAACTACCAGTGATTTCTAAAATGGATTGTTGACTCAAAAGGGAACATTTTACAAGTCCTTTCCAATTTTAAAATTCTCTGTTGTAAATATTGCAATAATTCTGGCAAAAATCTGGCTTTATAAAAAGGAAACTTTCTTCTAATTACATAAAGTTATTACTGGGTATGATATTCTCTGAAGAGTTTGAGTGTCCAGACAATGAATATTTAATGACAAGGACTACATCAAGCTACTCCCATTGTATTTCCAATGTTTTGAATTACACCTGGCACAAAGGAGTCTACTTAATGAATGGAGCCCAAGAGACCAATATGGGAGGGAACAAGTCTTTGAATAACAACTTCCTATTCGCTTCAAATTTCTACACTTTAATGAGGAGATTTTGCAAAATATAATCAGAATGTAACGTCTCCATAAACAATGCAATAGCACGCAATGCCCCTTTCAGGTATAACATCTATACTGGCAGGAGACCCCGATTTCCTAAAGGCTCATTGCTCATTTATTTAGGAATGCATGCCCCAAAATACAAAAGCAAGGCAGAGACACAGGAAGGGACATAGCCCTCCTTGACAGACTTTTTTCTTTATATGGTTGTTATAAATACAGAATATCTCAAGGCACTCCCTCTACTGCAAGGAAACAAGATTTATTTAGACATGACTTTCTCAATTAACAAAGGCTTTAGGAATTCCTTCTGAAACTTCTGCCCAATTTTTAAACTGTATTAATAATTGTGTCATTTCATTTTGATAAGATAGACCTTCTAATATGTCCCAGTTAAATACTTACAAGTATCTAATGGCCAATGGTTAAATGACTTGAATGTAATCAAAGATTTGCAAGGCAGGAGTAGAGGTCATCTAGTCCAGCTGTGTACATCCATTTGTAGGCAGAATCATATGAAAAAGTATCAAAGAAGATATGAATGTGCCACTCCTGTTTTTAGAGACCTTCCAAGTAGATTTTAACATCCATTGAATGACCTTCCAAGAATCCTCCTAGAATCAGGCAGTTCTTTAAACTTCACTTTCCTTCGACACCTTCTGGCTTACCTGTGTGCTAAAAGAATAGCTCTCATCTACTTGCCAAAAGCTAATGTCTATGAACTATGGACTGTTTTGTTTTTTTAACAGTATGATTTCCATAATAAGAGCAAGGTTGAGGTAAAAGAGCAAATTTATCTTCCTGTTCTTTTTCTCCTTCCTTTCCAATCTCGAAACTCCTTTCTTTTCAGGTTCTGCACATCATACCTCTGAAGCCTACTGTGTATTTGCTTTGTCACCCATCAGACATAACTCTACAGAGAGAAAAAGTGCCTCTGTGGCACATTATAACTTGTGCCAATAAATCCCCACAATATCAAGAAAATTCCTTTGTACCGTGATAAAGATGTCTTCTAACAGCCAAGAAAGGAAACACCAGTCCACATGTGCACCTTAAAAGAAACTTCATGTACTTTGTTTATCCTGTCCATCTGACAGCCCTGCAATCTGGGAAGCTAAGCAGAATTGGGTCTGCTTAGTACTTGGAAAGGAGACAGTTTGAGAATACCCAGTACTAGAGGCTTTCTCTCTTCCCACCCCCATTACCCATACCCTATCTGCCCAGAGCAGTGTGGTGGTGCAGAAAGCAAACTGAATCCCAGATAAGCAATAAAGTGATTCAATAACTTTCTATGAATTACAAATCTTCACTGTGCCCAAATTCTCAGGACAAGTTTTTAAAATTTCTTTCAGCTCTAAAAGTCTAAAACCAATTTTCCTAGTAAAAGTCTATTTAGTCAGGAATGGGGTATGCTGATGGGGTACTAAACTTGAAGAAGAAATATAAAGTTAAATGTGTGCAACACTGAAAATATTCTGAACTTACACTCTGCTTTTCCCCCTGCATTAGTTTGCTCTGACTTTTCCTCCATGACTGAATTGCATTTTCCCTCCACTCTGCCTATGCAAGTTCCATTTCATCCTCAAGACCTAGTTCAAGTCTAACATTCTGCTTGAAGCCTAATTGCTAAAATCCTTGTTAAACTCTATCCTCTGAATATTATACCCACAGTCTTGACCATATGGTTCTGGGTTTAATTATTCTCTATTTTTAAAAATATTTCTATTTTTTCTTATCTGCCCATCCAGATTGCCAACTCCTTGAGGAAAGTTAAACTACTGTGAGCTTTGGTACTACTTCTCCTTTCAACACTTTCTAAGCAAAACCTCGAGCAGGATCTTGAAACTGTGCCTGAGTTTCCTCATCTCTAAGACAGAGCTAGCCATACTAAGCATACTTGGTTGTTGAGACATAGTAATAAATAAATACTTGCTGATAATCAATAAATACTTGATCATTAAGGAAATCAATGTTTCCTTAATGATTTGGAAAATTTTTTTTTAATGTATTTCAGGATCATCATCATAAAAATCAGTTTCCATTGGACAGCATTTTAGACCTCATGATAGGATGGTCAGGTGACTCATTGCTTTAGATGTTGATGTTTGAAAAAACATCCCTCTTAATAGTTATACTTGCTTTGTCTCTTCCTCTATCAAAAAATAAAAATAGTGGGCCAAAGAGACATCTGAGCTTTGGTGAATGTTTCTATTCAAAATAAAGATCCTCTGCTTATTCACTGGATATGTCTGCTGAAACTCCATAAGAGGCAAGAAAAGCATGTTGAGAAAATCTGTTATAGGCAAGGGTTTAGATACCCCAAGCTTTTGATACACCACTCAAAGGAGAGGTGAGTGTAAACATCGCCAAATGAACATGATTAGGCCAGGCCAAAAAAATCACTCATCTCAGCTGTCCTTTCCCCTGGTATAGTACAGAATAGCCTCTTGGGGATAACGGATTTAGCTCACTAGAAAATATATTATATTATATATATAAGAAGGAAGTTGGGCTTCCCTGGTGGTGCAGTGGTTGTTATATATATGAGAAGGAAGTTGGGCTTCCCTGGTGGCGCAGTGGTTGAGGGTCCGCCTCCCGATGCAGGAGACACGGGTTCATACCCCGGTCCGGGAAGATCCCACGTGCCGCGGAGCGGCTGGGCACGTGAGCCATGGCCGCTGGGCCTGCGCTTCCGGAGCCTGTGCTCCGCAACGGGAGAGGCCACAACAGTGAGAGGCCCTTGAACCGCAAAAAAATAAATTAATTAATTAAAAAATAAATCATTTTGAAATAATGAAAATTCACTGTTAACGTTCTTTTCTTTTCTTTTCTTTTTTGCAGTACGCGGGCCTTTCACTGTTGTGGCCTCTCCCGTTGCGGAGCTCAGGCTCCGGACGCGCAGGCCCAGCGGCCATGGCTCACGTGCCCAGCCGCTCCGCGGCATGTGGGATTTTCCCGGACCGGGGCACGAACCCGTGTCTCCTGCATCGGGAGGCGGACCCTCAACCACTGCGCCACCAGGGAAGCCCAATGTTATTTTCTTAATAAGCAAAACTAAAAAAATTTCCACGTTTAAAGCAATTATTTCAAATTTTAAAATATGCCCAATGTTTGATAACTTAAAAATAATCTCATATTTTCCCAGCTATACCTGAAGTTTAAACAAGCAAACAAAATAGCTCAACTAGCAAAGGGAGAGATTTAGTTTAGTTCTTTGTGCAATGATGGTCATTTTTTTACTTGAGATTTCCAAAAAGTCTAATGTAATAGAGACATCTTTAATTGGACAACTTCAAATGCCTTCTGTGTATGTCAAGGAAATGAAAATGCCAAATGATCCATCAGAAATCCCTATATGTCAGGCACAATTAGGAATAAGAATAGCCTTATTAGGAATAAGAACAGCCTTGTTAGGAATTGTTGACTGTGGACCCCTCTACTATTGAAGATTTTTCTTTGCTGACTGAAGGGCTCTTTTGTGGCAGCCCTGAGTCAACCTGCTTTAATACATTATTTCAAAAGCCAACATAAAACAGAATTTCTAAAAAGTCTTCTTGGAGAAAAATCTTGAGGAGGAATGAAGGAATAATTGAAAAATAGTACAATCAGCTATGGAGCATTTAAGAATCAAGTCTATATGCTCCCAGAAATTTTGCACACCACTGGGAGACTTTCTTCCTTCTCTTTCTTACTTGCCTGAAACTTAGACCAATTAATATAATATCATTTAAGCATCTATAATTCATGAAGCCAAATATAAAAAATGCAGAGAAAAAGTACAAAATACAGAAAGCAGTTATTTCACATGGCATTTTAAAAGCCTATGAAATAAAGAGATGAGGATAATAAATATGAAATAGTTAAATAAAGCTAAGTATGTAATAAATTATTAAGTCTGGTAGTTATATGCTTTGATACAGAGTTTTACCAAAACTGAGACAGGACTTAAGTTGTCCCTGAGGCAAAGTATTTAGAGAATAGGAAAGGCATCCCAAACCCCTCAAATAGTAGGCCAAGAAAAACAGTCAAAGGAATTCTTATGAAAGATTTTGAAATAGTGAAAACTTTTCTCCAACTCTTTCTTTTGATGAAAAATCACTTGAAATCCCTAAGGAAATTTATAATAAGGACCCATGTTTCATCATTAGTAGTAGAATAGTAGTAGTAGTATAAAACCATTATTTTAACTCAGTACCTGCCACCCATTCTGTGCTTCATAAGTGCCAATTACTGTTTATAATTATTATATGATTAATCCTGACAACAACCTTAGAAGTAGAAATTCTTATCCCCACTTTGTAGATTAGGAAATTGAAGCTTCTCCAAATCATGCAAAATCTGAAATGACCCACATTTTAGTTCTTCTCAGAAGAAATAAACTAGAAATATATTTATGTTGCTCAGTTTGTAACACTTCAGTTAATTCACCAATAAATGTTTATTGATAACCTAACATATGAAAGTACAATGCTAGGAATTTACATTCTATGAAAGACTTCTTCAGGATGATGGAACTGATCGAATGCATGATGTATCGAAATGTCTTGAGATAAGAACTGGGCAACTGGGAAGAGTTTGGATTTGAATTAATAATAATGGCAAGAAAATAAAAGAGCAAGATAGAGAACACAAAATTTTTCCAGTAAAGTAAAATCAATTTAATTTAATATTTGGACCAGCTGTAACAGTATTTTCATAGTCAAAATTATGTAAAATACTAAATGTTAATATGATCAAAATTACAATGTTAACTGTAGTAGGAAGAGAGGGATGTGGGAAGGGTGTTCATATGTGGTAGGGATGGAGAAAGAGAGCTAAATCCTCATCTTCCATAAAGGAAAATCAATGATTAAAATTGAAAAATCAAGAAGAAACAACACAAACCTGTTAAGTAAAGACATCAATATACTGACAAAAGTTAAATGGACGTAAGTTAAAAGGATGAAGAAGTGACCTTATAGAACTACTTGACTCCTTAAGCTATGTGTATGTATAATTTGATAAAAATGAACATCCATGATTTATAGAGCATGGTGAATTTTTGAGTGGAAGAATAACAAAACTTGCTCTAAATGTATTAAGCAATACAATGTATTAAGAGAGAGAGGGAAATCAGTTGGAAATCTATTCCCCTAGGTTAAAGGGAATGTAATAAAGACTTGAACCAAGTTATTGTCAGTGAAGCCAGAAGGAAAGGGGACTATTTAGAAGACAGTTCAGACAGAATCACAAGGACTTGGGAGATATTGGATATAGATACACAGGGGGGATGTTTAGGATAATTCAGAGGCATGTTTAAGATAATTTGGAAGTTTATAACCTGAATTACTAGATGGAGCTGCTCTCTGTGTAGTTTTCTGATTAATTCACAATAACATGTATTATTCTCTACTATATAAACATATTATAATTTTTATTTTTATTATACATACTAGTATATACATGTTATATATGTATTCTGGAGAGATACTAATCCCTTGTTGGTTATATGGATTGCAAGTATTGGCTCCCAGTAACTTATCTTTCGATTTCTTTATGGTGATTTTTGATGAAGAGAAATTCTTAATTTAATCTTGGCATTTATTTGGTTTTCTTGATTTGAGTGAGGATTACTGTCTTTCAATAATTCTGAGGAATTCTTTTTGAATACTCTTTCCCATTGACTCTATAATCTCCTTCTAGAACTCTGATAAAAAGTATATTCTTCCTTAATTCTCCACAGCTATTAACTTCTCTATCATGTTTTTCACTTCTCTCTGGACTGTAGTTTAGATAAGTTCTTCAGAAATTACTTCACCAATTCTCTTTTCTGCTGCGTCTAATCTGATGGTTAATCTTTTCACTGTTTTTAATTATTATGTTAATAATTTCTAGAATTTCTATTTAGTTATTTTCAAATCTACTTGTTACCTATTTATGTTTTCAAGCTTCTATCTCTTTAATCATATTAACCATGATTGTACATTCTGTCTCATAATTCCAGTGTTTATAGTTTTGGGAGGTCTATTGTTTTGATTGTTTTGGTAGATTCTCATTTATGATGTCTTGTCTCCTTGGGTGCTTTATGATTTTTTTACCATGAAAGTTCATTTTCCTTGGTGGTTGAGGCCTAAACTGAAGTTGGAATTCCTCCAAATAATTTTCATTTGTTTCCGCCAGTCATCTGGGGGCATTACCAGCTGGAAACATTCTAAGCTAAGCTCTCCACTAAACTCCTTGAGGCTTTTCAGACCCATTGAGGGGCCAGTTTGTACTTATATATTCTCAAGGAAATGTTTACTTATTCTTCACTTACCTAGCATTACTGGAGAATTTCCTTGGTGTTTCCATCTTTATTTCACTCCTATACATCTCAGCTTTGTGTAGGGGTATCCTATTAGGTAGGTTTCCTTCCATAGGTGGATCTTCAGTTTTAACTAGTATCCCCCATGGCCCAAGAAGCTGTCAAATGGAAACCCAGTATTTCAGGATTCAGCAGAAATCCTCAGAACAAAACTAGGTTTGGCACTTATCTTTTATGGTTCCTGGTTTACTCTGTTTTTGGATTTGGCTGCTTTGCCAGGTCATCAATGCAAAAAAAAAGTATATACATAATACATGTAATATATATAAAAAATATACATAAGATTTTATTTTATCCAACTTTTAAAAATCTGTTCAAAGGGTGGTTTAGAGTAACTAATCTCCAGAAATATACATCCAGGTCTCCATCTTCCTTTAATGGTAAACTCAACTTTCTTGCTTTCCACGTTGTAGAATACATCCTGTTTTAACTCTGTTCCACTGCTTATAGATCTGTGATGTTGAGTCTGCAGTTCTATACTGTGTATGACTATGCTCCTTTGCTACAGTGAAAGGCTAAACTGATTTAGTCAGTACATGTTGCTAAACCAGGCCTACACTGCTTATCTGGCAGTACATTGGTACAGGTACACTGTCTCAAGCTTCTGAAAACCAACAAACGAACAAACAAAACCAGTAAATGGCCTCTAATAAACCAAGGGTTGCTATATCTAGCGTAGAACAAAAGGACTGTCAGGGAATCACTGAAGTACACAATGCTTTTATTTATCTCCTCTGTCAGTGTTTTTTTAGATGTTGTTAGAAGGCTGATTTTTTGAGAGGTAAAGCTGTATTGTACATAAGAAGCAATTTCAATAACTAGGGTTCTGCTTAGTTATCGTAACAAGTCTCATCTATTTGAAATCAAATGTATTGATTTAATAATAACTGATTTTATAAGTAAACACACATGTGAATGTCCAAAGGTGACTGTTTCTGATGACTGTTATTTCACTAAAGGAACAAAGTTCTGACAAAAAGCACATTGCTGATTCCTATAATTAAGGAAAGGTTAACAATTAGAAGAGATAAGCAGCTGGGAGAGAATTAAAATCAGAAAAACGAAAAGTGAGGAGAGACCTGCCACTTGAGAGGAAAAATAGACTGTGGTTTTTCGTGCTACCAAAAGCAACAGTAATTCATCATGAGTGTGATAATAGATCTAGCATCATGGGCATGGAGAAGCTTTATTTTTTGTGCAGAGTAAAGCTGGATGATTTTCCCAGCTATAGGGTATTACAGTAAAGAATTACTTTAAACGTCACTAGGTAGAGGCCCCATATTGAAATAGAATCATTGGCAAATTGAGAAAATCAAAATCAAATCAATAATTTGCATGCCTAACGTAAAATTTTATGTCACAAAAATGTGCCACTGAGGTCTATCCTTAGCACAGACTTTGGGTTGAGCCATAGCTTTTTTTCCCCTGAATCAATCTTTCTCCCTTAATCATAAGAAAAAAAGAAACTATAAGAGCTAGCCAGATGCTTCAATCCTGAAGGAAATTGTTTTAGTGTAATCCAAAAAGAGGAAAAAAAGCCAGGAAATTTGGAAAGCTCAGGCCATTTTATACCACACCCAGTCTGTTGCACGTAGGCTGTGTGACTTGTTTGGCAACTTCCAAAACAGCTATATGTACCATAAAGGTTCAGTATTTAAGTCTTAAATACAGTATGTGTGGCCTGATTGGCTTCCACCAGCTGACTATCTTATTTCATGCAATACAAATCAACCACAATGCTAAATATCCTTTTAACTAAATCATACTGTGCATAAAACTGTCAGGCAAGCAAATGACAGGAGAACAGAACTCTTAGATTTGAAGATGCAAGAACCAGTTACTGACTCATCAAAGAAGAAGCTGTATTTGTAGTTAAGTCCTCAACTGATTAAAGTGAAACTAAATAATCCTAAAAATTCAGCTAACACCATAGCAAATCAGAGATGTGTTTAGAGATTTAGCAAGAGAAAAATAATCAGTGACACTTAAAACACCTGATAAGCTAAGGAGGCCATCTTCACCGTAGGTACAATCAGATTCTACCTCTTACCTCAGGTTCAAAGGATTTTAGTACTGTTGAGTTCCTTTCCTACTAATATCTTTGTTCATTGGGAATTTAAACTATTAAAAAGATAGAGCTTTGTGGTGCAGAATGTTTTCTATAAGCAATACAATTTGTTACAAAACAAAATTTTATTTTTACCATATTGGGAAGTAAGGTTGTCCCTGAATGAGTTTTTTACTTTGTTCACTTTGTAGCCTTAACCTACAAAACTTTCTGCTCTGCTATTTCGAAACAATAATATGCAGTTTTTGGTGTATGTAAAAGTGGAAGATTACTACATTTGAAATATAATATGATAACGTAGGTCCTAAATGACATTAGTCTGTTCCAGATTTACCTTTGATGTAATTTGTTAGTTTAGGCTGGCCTACCCGAACTTTAAACGCAAAATGAAACAATCCTAGATTATTGAGAGACTTTCCAAACTTAAAATGGAAAGGGAGCAGTAGCTCCTATTCCCACTCTATAAAAATCCAGATCCTATTTTTGTCATTTGTTCTTTAGAAATGAAGGTGTAATAAGTATAACACTTAAATGGCAATATATTTACTTCTTTTATTCATTTTCAAAACCAAGACTCTGATGGAACATTTGTGTTTCTAATTTTTTTCCCTCCCTGGCATATCGCCAGCTTGCTATTTTCCAAATGACATTTTGTTTCAGGGCTTTGTTACAATGCTAATAATTTTCTTTATTTCCTTGCTACCCAGATTCAATAACTTACTTTGAGCCATAGCAATGTTTTAAGTGTTGTACCAAAATCTAAAATTAAATGAAGCTGTTTGTTAATCTTGTAATATAATGTCATCATTTATATTTGTGCCACAAATTGGTGTTCTTTTTCTTCTTTTATTCAGTCTCCTCTATTTTATAATATTCTAAATCAAGTCAAATTTGAATGTGCACAAATAGAATTTCTATGAATTACCTTTCTATCAGATCTGGGTAAGTGGCAATGCCTAAGCAGAAGACACTGATCATAATTCAGTATATATTTTCATGTTTAACGAATTTTTCAAAATGTTTTACAGATTGAAAGCATTTCCATGTATCATAAAAACTGAATTTTAAAATTTTTTACATAGAAAATTCTATATTAATCTGCAATGAGCTTCTTTATCTTCTATGGTTAACATGAACTTCTACACAGAGGAAAGATACTATGTTACAATAAAGAACCTCTAACTCAAAAATTGCATTACCTGATACAAAAGGGAAATATTAAATGACACCTGACCCCTTCTAACCTTTTTATGTGAAATTAATAAAAGTATTTTTTTATTTTAAACATCAACCAGAACTAAATCTAATGGCCAGAATCTTAACAACTGTATTTTCAATCACACTTCAGGGAAATATCTTTCCATATCTATTTCTGATATGACTATAGTATTAATAAACATGCAGTCTTACAAGCAATTTTGAAATTTTTATCCAAGTTTTATCTTATTTGTGATTCTAGTTTGGAGAATGGATGGCATTACACATACAACTAATTGACTAACATAAAAATTCATAACTCCATATACCTCCAAATTAAAAAAAAAAACATTCTGGAAAAAGGAAAAACAATGGAGACAAAAAATCAGTGGTTGCCAGGGGTCAGAGGAAGGGGGTGATAAATAGGCAGAGCACAGAGGATTTTCAGGGCAGAGAAAATATTCTATATGATATTACAATGATGGATATATGTCATAATATTTTTATCTAAACCCATAGAATCTACAACACCAAGACTGAACCCTAAGGTAAACTATGGACTTTGGGTGATTATGATGTCAATGTAGGTTCATTCTTGGTAATGAGTGTACCATTCTGGTGAGAGATGAGGGATGGCTATGCATATGTAGGGACAACGGGCATATGGGAAATCTCTATACCTTCCTCTCAATTTTGTTGTAAACCTAAAAGTGCTCTAAAAAACTTTTTTAAAGTCCTTAATAAAAAATATTTAAAATTATATTTAAAAGAAGCTTTTCAATTTCAAAAATTTATAATAAACACGTTATACCCTGTTTACTTCCTATCAAGCATTTTATCATCAAGCTAGTCACACAAGTTATTGAGAAAAATAGAATTTTTCCTAGACTCCCTGTTATCCCTTACCTTCTACCATATTCATTTCATCAGGTCTTACTATGTTTAAAACAAACAAACAAACTCAGAAAAAAGAGATCAAATTTGTGGTTACCAGAAGCGGTAGGAAGGGGGAATTGGATGAAGGTGGTCAAAAGGTACAAACGTCTAGTGGTAAGATAAATAAGTACTAGGGATATAATTTGCAACATGAGAAATATAATGAACACAGCTGTATCTTATATATGAAAGCTGCTAAGAGAGTAAATCCTAAGAGCTCTCATCACAAGGAAAAAACATTTTTTCTATTTCTTTAATTTTGTATCTATATAAGATGATGGATATTCACTAAACTTATTGTGGTAACCATTTCATGATGCTTGTTAAGTCAAATCATTATGCAGTACACTTTAACCTTACACAGTGCTATATGTCAATTATAGCTCAATAAAACTGGAAGAAAAAAAGTTTATTTAGAAAACAAGTTTTAATATTTCATAAATCTGTCCATTTTCTCTCATTCCTTTTATCCTTACCATAGTTTCATTTTTTTTCTCACTTGAGCTACTCTGCCTACCTCCTTTCTCCACTAGCTCAAGTCTGTTTTGAGTACATTAACTACAGTGCTAATAAAATAGTTACTTCAATGTGGACACACTTTAGTAGACTCAAACCATCTACAGGATAAATTCCATGCTCCAAAGTATGACATACAAAGCTCTTGGTAATCAAGCTACTTGTTTTTTCTCCTTCTTATGGTATAAATCTAATTCTACCATAGCCTACTTTTTATTCAATAAATATTTATTGAACTGTATTTTGCTAAGTACCTCCTTCTTTAAATGACGAGTTCATGTACTTTGCCCAATTTTCATTGATTTTTTAAATTCATAAATGTGTATGTTATTATACTAAATGTTTTTTCTTCACCTATTGTAAAAACGTTTATCATCGTTAGTACATTTTTATATAACAAGTTCTTTAAAATTTTAAGTTGTCATCAATTTAAAATAGACCAAAAATAAAAAAATAAAAAAAATAAAATAGACCAAAATTTCTGTGACACGCCCCCCCCAACTTCATCCAAACTTGTGGGTTTTGGTGGTATTACTGATTCACAGTGGCTAGGAAGAGACAGAGTAAGGGAGAGGCACAACCTTCTTGGTCCCCAGAAGCAGGTCCCAATGATTTGTATACCACCCATCTTTGTTTTCCACCATTTAACATCATATTATGTTCATTTACCACCATCTTCAAATCATCAGTCCTTCTGTGGATCGCCCTTCAGAGTGCCATCACCCTTTGGATCTTCAACATCCACCAGACTGTTTCAAGACCTTTTAGACCTATAACCTACATCAGTCATACATTTGCAAGATCTTAGCCTGGTGCCTACTGTAGGCAAAATGCTATGCTAAGCCTTAGGGATACCAGGAAAAATGAGCAAGATACCACACTAGTAGCATAAAGCACAAGTCTTGTGTTAACAGAGAAAGTCCCCTTAACTCCATAGAATATGGCTTTGCCTTTTCTGGATGTTAGACCTGGCCCTTCAAGGCCTCTGCCAGTTCCAGTGATCTTTTCTGAGATCTCTTTTTGCCTGACACCCCTGCCACATCTAATGCAGAATACTTTCTTGTTAAAATTCTTCCTTTAATTTTTATTGTATCACCCTTCTTCTGATTCTCTTCTGACATATCTGAATGAGAGAGATGGAATGCTGAGGAGGATAAAGCATGAACTTTATTACAGATCTTGCTTTGAATCATCATTGCTCTACCATTTATTGGGTGACTGGGGGAAAATTATTCATCTTTCGTAGTTGTAACTTTCTCATTTAAACTGAGTATGAAATGAGATAAAATATGTAATGTCATTCATTCAATGGTTATTCCTCTGTAATTGTATTTCCTTAGTTCTCTATCCTCTACTATTTTTTCTTCTTCCACTCCCCAAATTTTAGTAAGCCTTAAACTTTAATACCTAACTTTCTACTCTCCTTTCTAAATTCTCTCTTTTCCTTAAGAATTACATGGAAGCCTATGCCTATATCAGTTTCTGTATGGCCATTTCCCAAATAGTAATCATCATGGGTTCACAAAGGTCTTATAAGGAATCATGATGTTAAATTAACAATGTTATCTGTTTCAGTATCTACTTAATACGTTAATAATTTTTAAAAAATATCCATCTAAAATGAAATCTGGAGAGCCTAGGAGTGCAAGTGCTGTAAGAATGTACAGTGAGTATTGGAAATCAGAGGAAGGGCCTCCATACATAGACACTGTCAGTTTATAACTCAGCAAAGCATTACCAGTCATCACGAAGGTATTAATCATTGCTTAGTTTTAAATCATCTGTTTTTGGTCCCTTATTACCTAGTTTATACCCATAATCAGTCATTGGTTGAAGAAAGATAACACAAGAAAATAATAAAATACACATTAATGAGTAAAAACATGATAAATGTGCAAATTTGCCTCAAAATGATCTTCAGACCCATTAGTTCAATCTGTCTGATCAAAATTCTTTAAAAGTGCACCAGTATTTCTTGTACCTCAAAAAGCACTGCTAATAAAATAAATGACTGTGATGATTATATCCAATCTGGCCTTATTTTAACTGGTAATGAAAACCACTATCATCATGACTTCCCTGGTGGCGCAGTGGTTGAGAGTCCGCCTGCCGATGCAGGGGTCACAGGTTCGTGCCCCGGTCTGGGAAGATCCCACATGCCGTGGAGCGGCTGGGCCCGTGGGCCATGGCCGCTGGGACTGCGCGTCCGGAGCCTGTGCTCCACAGCGGGAGAGGCCACAACAGTGAGAGACCCACATACCGCAAAAAAAAAAAAAAAAACCACTATCATCAATGCTATATTTGTGAAGACATACTAATAGGTAGCAACATTTTCTCTTATGTCATCATGAGAATAAAATAAAATAATTATGAAAACTTTTTGCTAAATTACTTTGTTACATGCCATAGGAAAATCAGAAAATAATTTTTTAAATTCCTGAGTTGGCAAAATCATATATTATTGTGAAAGAGATCATTCATCCAAAAAGGTTAGGAAATAATTATCTACATCAGTGATTCCCAAAGTATATTCTTCAGAACAGCACTTGTATGGAATTTTTAAATTTTAAGAATAAAGCCTTTAATGTTTTAGAAAAAAAAAATGATGCATATTTGGTTCAGAAAGTACACTGAAAAGTGCCAGGAAGAAACTAAAAAATCTACTACTATTCCATCATCCCAAAATAATCATTGCCAACTTTTATTGAACATTCTTATGCACATGTACAGCTTGCAAAGGAGTCCTTCAGAAGGGCAAATATAAATAACTTCAGGAAAAAATGGTGGAATCATGATTATTTTTAAATTTAATTTTTTTTAAATAAATAGAAGGCAATACTGAAATTCATAAAAATTTAATCTTCACAGAAGATATGGTTACTAAGTAAAAGATCTCTCTAAAGGTAAGAAAAAAAATTATAAAAATCTTTGATGTCACTTTTGAAACTATATGTTTTACCTTTAAACCATCTCCTTACAATGAAAGATTAAACAGATTAACAATTTTTTCCACTCTAACCTAATTTTTGTTATATTTTCTCTTTAGACTATCAAAGCTTACATTTATATTTTGTTCATTTTTATTTTGTAACAATAATTCCCAGTTGCCTTAGTTCTAGATTTATTTTAAAAATAGAAGTAATAAAGATACTACATCACAGGTATTTAAGATTAAATGAGAATTACATAGAAATCCCTTATAAATTGTAAAGTGCTAGAGAAATATTTGTTCTAATAATTAATACTTCCCCCCATTCTTTCTCTATACTTACTTCTCTAAACTCTCATCCTAGCAAAAAAGGCCTAGCCACTGTGCCTCTAGAAGGTGGTTTTCTCCTCTCTAATACTGATGCATAAATTGTTACCCCAACCTAGAATGCCAACACTTGATCTAAAACTACCCATCTTTCAGTATCAAGGCCAAGTCTCTCCCCTTCCCTCAAGTTTTTACAGAACCTTCTGAACTGCAATGACATCTTCATCTGAAGCTGTACGGCACTAACATATTAAGTCACTAGGCAATAAGAATTACTCACATATTATTCTACTGGACAGTTATTTCCTGTGTACACTAATAGAATTTTCATTCTTATTCACTGTCTTTCAAACTAAACTGTAAGCATCTTGAGGGCAAGATCTAAATATTATATTTTTGTCGCCATATTCACTTCTGTTTTATGCATAATGGTACCACCAGCGTATCCATTTCATAAGCTTCCAGAGAACAGGGAATATAATTGTGCAACACAGTTGGGGTAAACACAAAGTTAAAAGTTAACTTAATAGATATTTAACTAAACTATGACTCAGAGACTGCCAGTGTTTAAAAAATAAAATGAATTACATAAATTAAAATGAACACAATTCACAAACCTAGAAATTATAACGAATATAATTTCATATGTCAACATTAAAGAGTTAATTCTCGGTTGTGTATATTAAGAATCAATGCTAAGAAGATGTTTCTAGGTTCTTAATATTAAAAAGGTAGTTCTTGGGATATCTGAAGATAACCTTTACGAACATCAAATATTACAGGTTAATGTGGTAGATGTATATGGGTTTGGGATATTGGCTTGAGATAAATGTACACTAACTCTAAAATATACTAGTTGTTTTTAAAAAGAAATTCTACATATTAATAAGTTCACTTTTATTTTCTGTTCTGTTTCTCTCATAAAAGTTGAGGAAAACCTTTTTTAATTAGTTCATTTAGATTTTCACTTAGTTTAAGTAAATGAAAGCTTACAAAATGATATTGATGATAATGACAATTTTTCTTTGACCAGGAAAAAATAAGCATCATTCTAATAGCTAATTTCCCATATTAAAATTCTGCTTGAAAAGTGCATGTCAACTGACAAGACATAATATTTTAGTTTTTAACTTTTTGGTTTTAATATTATTATACAAGTTTATTACAATGCAAATATAGTCAATTATAGGTAGAGTAACTATGGCACACAACTGCAGTTACATTTGGTGTTCTTGGAATATATGGGTCCAAGTAATAAGAAGCTACTACTTCATTGCCAAGAAGTCAGGTTTAATTTACTTTCTTTTTCCCTCCCTCTTCAACTGGCTGAAATACAAGTTCCACTGCAAATGCAACAACCAGCAAACACAGATGCCATCATAAATACATAATGCTGCCAAGTAGGAAACCCTACATTGACGAATAACAGAACTCCCTATAGCAACTGGAAGATATTCTGGGCAGCATATTTAAAGTCTTGAAGCTATATTATAAATAAAATGCATGTGTCCCTTGTAACTAAAAAATAAGTTAGTTTTTTTTTTAAACACTGACATTTACTATTACTCAATGGGTAATTTTTCTGTCTGGTTTATATTTTTAGTGGGTTGAGAAATTTTATAAATCTTTCATTCTGAACTTCTGTAATACATAACTGCTATCAGGGAGGCTTTGCTATGCCTTAAATAAAATTTGCCATACTAAATTTAAAAAAAAAAAACCATGGAGAGTTTTCAAACTTTGCTAATTAAATTCATAGTCTGATAACCTAATTTGACTGTTAAAGTTTAGCAATTGAATGACTCTCCTCACTGACTTCAGTTAGCTTGGAGATAAAATATGATATCAACAAATATTTATAAGCATTCCCTGTGGCAAAAGTATGTGTTAGATAATGTAAGGAAATGAAACTGGAGACAAGACCTCTACTCTGCAGGAATTTTTCCTCTGGATAAGTGTAGAAATCACCTATACAAGGACACAAATAAATCAAAGCGATATTTCATTAGAAAATCTGATCCCTTGTGGGATGTTACAAGAAGCATCGTTTGCCCACAACTGTTTCAAATTTTGAACTCCCAAAGCAAAAATTCCAAGCATTACCTATCAACAGACACAAAAACTAGAAGAGAAAATGATCTTTTAAAGCAGAGATAAGATAGAGTCTCAGAGATAAGATAGAACTCTCCAAATAGCCTTGGTTTCAAATCTAAAATATTTTGTACTCAATTTCATGATACCTTCCCCCATCACATTCACTATGAAATGTCAATTCTGAGGAGTGACATCACCACGATGGCAAAGTAGGAGACCTCAGACTCCATCTCCCCACAAGGATCAACAATTAGACCGCTATCCATGAACAAAGCCAGCTCTGGGAGAACTCAGGAGTCCACTTAAGAAACTTTAGCAACACAGTGGAACAAAAACCCTGAGAATAAACACACAAAAAGGATAGGAAGAACAGCTTCATTTTGCCTCCCTCATCTCCCTAGGCCAGGAAGGAACTCCCCAGCTAGAAAGAGTTCCCCTCACTGGGAAAGAGAGAGCAGGGTGAGTCATCAGCTTCCCCAGCCTTTCAGTTCACTATAAGAAGAATCCACTTCAGTTTCAGCCCACCAAGAGACTGGCGAAGCTGAGACTAGATACAGCTAGGAATAAGGAAGAAGGGCAAGGGCTACCAGTATCAGCCACACGGTGGAAGTGACCATGATCCCCAGCAAACTCCTCTACAGAAGACCCGAGCAGATTTTGCTACTGAAGAAACCAGCACAACCACAACAGAACCCCTACAGATTTATCTGGCTTGTGCCCCACAGGTTTTCATGTTTACAGATGCCAAATGCCTGAGTATCTCTCCTCACTCCCCACTTCCCTCCCTATCAGAACCTGGGATCTGCACTGGCATCCTGGCTCTGTGGCTGCATGAGTGCAAAACACAGCCTTAGACCCCCATGACTGACCCCCAATGCCATGTGCATGCTTGGGGCTAGCTCCTCCAGCTGTGCACTTGTACACCTCCAGTTTGATTCCTGTCACCAAACTTTGCTGCATTGAATGCACCCATGGCAAGACCTTGCAGTCACAGGAGTGTATGCTGACAGCCAGGGCCCCCCAACTGCCAGTATGCCCAGTTGACCTTGGCATGCGCTGCTTGCCCTGGCCGCTATCACTATGTGTGTACCTGCAACCAGCCCCTATCGTTACACAGGAACCTGCAGCTGGCCCCCAGATCCACATACCCCTGACTCCAGCCACCACCACTGGCTTGGTCCCTAGCCACTGGACCTGGAAGCACAGCTGAAGAACCAATAACCCTCGCAGCCACTGAAGATCCCCCACAGTGCTCACCAAGGACCACATAATTTCTGATATTATGTACTCCAGTTGGCCAAGCAATTGAGATGGTACACCCCTCCACAGGACCCAGAGCCACCACATGCACGCACACTTGGTGCCCTGAACCACTAGACCCAGGGTCACATCATGTTCCAGCAGGCCCCACACAGGTGAAGGTCTTTTCTTACTGAAGTCAGTCCATAAAGTCTGGCAGAGGTGACTGCTTCTTCAAAAGTGCAGACACCTATGCAAGACTACTGGCATCATAAAGAATCAGGTAAATATGATACCACCACAGGAACACACTAAATTTTCAGTAAATGATGCCAAAGAAATGGAGATCCAGGAATTGCCCAATAAAGAATTCAAAATAATTGTTATAAAGATTCTCAGAGAGTTGTAAGAGAACACAAATAATTATTGAAGTCAGGAAAATAATATAAGAAAAAAATAAGAAGTTCAACAAACAGAAAACATGAAAAAGAGCCAAAGAAAAATTTTGGAACTGGAGAACACAATGACTGCACTGAAAAAGTCAATAAGAACTTTAAGAGCAGATGGCACAAACAAAGCAGAAGAAAGAAATAGTGAGTCCAAACACAGATCATTTGAAATTATCCAGTGAGAAGCAAAAAAAAAAAAAAAAAAAAAAAAAAAGAGAATGAAAAGGCATGAAGAAAACCTACAGGACTAATGGTAAAAGATTAAGAGAAACAACGTAGGCATAATTGAAGTCCCAGAGGGAGAAAGGGGTAGAAAGCTTATTTAAAGAAATAATGTCTGAGAATTTCTTAAACCTGGGGACAGATTTGGACATCCAAATTCATTAAGTTAACAGGTCACCCCAAAATTTCAATCCAAAACAATCTTCTCCAAGACACACTATAATAAAACTGTCTAAAATCAAAGAGGGAATTGTAAAAGCAGCCAGAAGGAAAAAATATTTTTCTCTCATAAAAGGGGACCCCCATAAGGTTATCAGTGGACTTCTCAAACCTTGCAGGGTGGGAGAGAGTGAGATGATACATTCAAAGTGCTGAAAGAAAAAAACTGCCAACCACAAATACTTTACCTGGCAAAGTTGTCCATCAGAAATGAAGGTGAGATAAACACTTTCCTAACAAACAACAGCTGAGGGAGTTAATCACCACTAGATGTGCCTTATAAGAAATGCTGAAAGGAGTTCTTCAACCTGAAATGAAAGGATGCTAATTAGTAACATGAAAACATATTAAAATATACAACATACTGGTAACGTTTAGTATATAGTCAGATTCAAAGTACTCTAATACTATGGTATGGTTGTGTGCTAACCACTTAACTCTACAATAAAGGTTAAAGGAAAAAGTAGTAAATATAGTTATAGTTACTATAATTTGTTAATAGATACACAATATAAAGATATAAATTGTGACATCAAAAACATAAAATGTGGGGAGAGGAGTAAAAGGGTAGAGTTTTGTACACAATCAAAGTTAAGTTGTTATCAGCTTAAAACAGACTGCTATATCCATTAAGATGCTCTATGTAAGCCTCAGGATAAATGCAAAACAAAAAACTATACTAGATACACACAACATAAAAAGAAAGGAATCAAAGTATACTGCTATGGAAAATAATCAACTTACAAAGGAAGACAGAAAGGAAGAAATGAACAAAAAAACTACAAAAGAGCCAGAAAACAATTAAAAAGATGACAGTAGTAAGTCCCTATCAATAATTTCTTTAAATGTAAATGGATTAAATCTCCAATCAAAAGGTGTAGAGTGACTAAATGAATTTTTAAAAACCCAGACCCAACTATATGATACCTAAATGAGACACATTTCAACTTCAAGGACACACATAGTCTCAAAGAGAAGGAATGAAAAAATATATATCATGTAAATGAAACCCAAGCGAGAGCAGGGTAGCTATATTTATATCAGACAAAATAGACTTTAAGTTAAAAACTGTAACAGGAAACTAAGGTTATTATATAATGATAAAGGGGTCAATTCATCAAGAGGCTATAACAATTATAAATATATATGAACCCAACACAGAGTACCTAAATATATTAAGCAGATGCTAACATATGTGAAAGAAATAATAGCCAGCAATACAATAATAGGAGGAGACTTCAATACCTCACTTTCAACAATGGATATATCATGGAGACAGAATATCTATAAGGAAATGTGGAACTTAAACTGTACTCTAAACCAAAAGGACCTAAAAACATATATGGAACATTCCATTCAACAGCAGCAAAATATACATTCTCAAGTGCATGTGGAACATTTTCCAGAATAGATCATATGTTAGGTCACAAAAGTTTCAGCAAATTTAAAACAATGAAACCACACTGAGTATCTTTTTTGGTCACAATGATACGAAACTAGAAATCAATAACATGTGGAAAGCTGGAAATTTTACAAACACGTGGAAATTAAACAATACACTCCTGAAAAACTAATGAGTCAAAGATGAAATCAAAGATAAGTTAGAAAATGTATCAAAACATATGATATTGGAAACACCACATTCCAAAATGTATGTGATGCAGTAAATGCTATGCAAAAGAAAAGTTCATAACAATAAATGCTTACATTACAAAAAGAAAGATTTTAAATAAATATCCTAACTTTACACCTCAAGGAACTAGAAAAAGAAAAATAATTAAGCCCAAAGTTAGCAGAAGTAAGCAGATAATAAAGATCTGTGCAGAAAACAATGAAATAGAGAATAAGGAAACAATAGAAAAATAAATCAGTGAAACTAAGAGTTGGCTTTGTAAAAAGATAAAATTCAGAAACTTTTAGCTAGGTTTTCCAAGAAAAAAGAAGAGTGGACTTAAATAAATAAAATTATAAATGAAAGAGGAGACATTACTACTGATACCAAAGAAATACAAAGGGTCCTAAGAAACTACTATGAACAATCATACACCAACAATTGGACAACCTAAAAGAAATGGACAAATTCCTAGAAACATACAACCTACCAAAATTAAATTGGGAAGAAACAGAAAATCTGAACAGACCAAATACTAGTCAGGAGATTAAATCAGTAATCAAAAATCTCCTAATGAAGAAAAGCTCAGGAACTAATGACTTTACTGGTGAATTCTACCAAACATTTAAAGAATAATTAATGCCAACTTTTCTCAAACTCTTCCCAAAAACGGAAGAGGAGAAAACACTCCCAAACTTATTTTAGAAGGCCAGCATTATCCTGATACCAAGTCAGATGAGAACAAATAAATTCAGTAAAATCTGCATATAAAAATCAGTTGTTTCTATACACTATCAATGAACTATCTTAATAAGAAATAAAGATAAAAATCCCATTTACAATGGCATCAAAAATAATAAAATACTTAGGAATAAATTTAACCAAGAAAGTGAAAGATTTGTACACTGAAAATTATAAGACATTGATGAAAAAAATTAAAGATACAAATAAATGGGAGATATTCCATGTTTATGGATCAGAAGACTTAATATTGTTAAAATGTCTATACTACCCAAAGCCATCTATAGATTCAGTGTAATCCCTATGAAAATTCCAATGAAAACTTTTACAGAAACAAAAAACAATCCTAAAATTCCTATCGAACCACAAAAGACCCTGATTAATCAAATCAATCTTGAGAAAGAACAAAGTTGGAAGCATAACACGTCCTGATTCCAAACTATATCACAAAGCTGTAGTAATGAAAACAGTATGGCACTGGCATAAAAACAGACACATAGACCAATAAATCAGAATAGAGAGCTCTCAGAAATAAATCCATGCACAAAAGCTCAACAAATATTTAACAAGGAACCAAGAATACTCAATGGGGAAAGAATAGTTTCTTCAATAAATGATGCTGGGGAAACTGGATATCCACATGTAAAGAATGAAACTGGATGCCTATCTTACACTTCTCACAAAAATTACCTTGAAATGGACTAAGGCCTTAAACACAGAAAATACCTAGAAGAAAACACTGAGAAAGCTCCTTGGCATCAGTCTTGGCAATAATTTTTTGGATATGACACCAAAAACACAAGCAACTAAAGCAAAAATCAACAAGTAAGACTATATCAAACTAAAAAACTTCTGCACAGCAAAAGAAACAATCAACAAAATGAAAAGGCAACCTAAGAAATATAAGGAACTCACACACCTCAATAGCAAAAAAAGAAAGAAAGAAAACCCAATTTAAAAATGGGCAAAAACTCTTTTTCCAAAGAAGACATACATACAGTGGCCACCAAGTTTAAGAGTGCTCAATATCAATAGTCAACAGGGAAATGCAAATCAGAACCACAATAAGATACCACCTCACACCTGTTAGAATGTCTATCATTAGAAAGACCAGAGATAACACATGCTGGAGAGGATGTGGAGAAATAGGAATCCTGGTACACTGTTGGTAGGAAATGTAAATTGAAACAGTCAATGGAAAACAGTGTGGAGATTCCTTTAAAAAATTAAAAACAGAACTACCATATGACCCAGCAATCCCACTTCTGAATATATATCTAGAGGAAATGAAATTACTACCTTGAAAAGATATCTGCACTCCCATGTTCAGTGCAGCATTATTCATAATAGCCAGGACATGGAAACAATCCAAGTGTCCATCAATGGATGAATAAAGAAAATGTATATATATATATATATATATATATGCAATGGAATATATATATATATATATGTAATGGAATATAATTCAGCCATAAAAAAGAAGGAAATCCTGCCATTTGTGACAAGATGGATGGCTTTTGAGGGCATTAAGCTAAGTGAAATAAGTCAGAGAAAGACAAATACCATATGATCTCACTATATGTGGAATCTAAAAACGTCAAACTCATAGAAACAGAGAATAGATTGATGGCTACCAGAGGCTGGAGATCAGAAGAAACGGTGAGATGCTGGACAAAGGGCACAAACTTTTAATTCTAAAATGAATAATTTCTGGGGATCTAATGTATAGTGTGAATTATAGTTAACAATACCGTATTGCATACTTGAAGGTTGTTGTGAGAGTAAACCTTAAGTGTTCTCACTGTAACAACAACAAAATAGTAATTATATGAGGTTAAGGATGTGTTACTTAACCTTATTGTGGTAAATAATTTGCAATACATATGTGTATCTGATCATTACTTTGTACATCTTAAACTTACACAATGTTATATGTCATTTATATTTCAATAAAGTTGGGGGAAAAAAGAAAATAAAGTCAATGATTTTTAACATTGCCTAGTGTACTGTGTGTGTACTTATGTATATATCCAAAACTCATTATTTATATTCTCTCTCAAATATTTCCATAGTTATTTTAGTTGGTAATAGCATGTTAAGATTACCTAATGTCACTGAATCAGGTTTCAAAAATGATAACTCCTGAACTTGATTTGTTAACCATCTCGAGAGGGCACATTGTGTAAATTGCTTAATCTGGAACTACTGAAAAACAGTCTATTTTATATACAGTAATATTAAGAAAGTCACATCAAAACAGAAAATATATGAAAAATTCCACATTATAATATTTAGCTTGATTTTGATTAAAATGTGCCTACTTTTTGTAGTTTAGAATAAAACCAGCCCAGCAGTTTTTATACTTTAAAAATTACAAAATTTACTCTAGGTGGCGTACTTCTATAAGATTGTAGAAGGAAAAGAATACAATTGAAAATCATTTTTTGTTACTTCTAATCAATGACTGTTAATTCAAAAACTAGTCTAATGATATTTGAGATTTGTTAATAGAAAATTAAGTTTAAAGCTGCTAAGCTAAATTGGGATATAATTAACAGAAAATACTGTATTATGATTCTCTTTAGACTAGTAAATAGTGTCTTGTGGGAAAAACTTTAGAGAAATCACATGCAGAAAAATGAAATATTTAGCAGTAACTCCCACCCCATGGAAAAAAAATATTGTATTTAACTATTTTTACATCTTTAAAACTTGTTTTTTAGAACTCCCTCTCATTCTAATATTAAGATTGCATTTGTGCAAGCATCAGAGTTCTGACTCTTGGGTGCCATTTGTGATGCAACAATTTGTGATGCAAACTTTTGCACCATGTCTATTTCCCAAAAGTCATTAGTTTTTTTTAAAATCAGCATATATATCATGTTACTTGAAGCTCTTTTTAGCAAGACAGTTTTCTTCAATTGTTTTTATCTGGAACCACACAACTTTGATTCCCCTCACAAGAACTGTAGTCATATTTATTCCCGTATTTTTTAAAGTCAGACTAGGGGGGACATTGGGGAATTATCAACCAGTGGAGCTGTGTTGTGTCCAGTTCTCTCTGTCATACCGAGTATGACACGTAGACCAGTATAGTGAAACTGGATCCAAAATCAGCTGTCATTTGAGGCCAAGTCTTGAAACCACTCTACAGTTACCACTCTGGAGAGCTTCAAATTGATTTTAAATTGATGTGATATTTTGGTACACATTGTTACCTAGAGTTTTTAAAGAACATGCTTTTTGATAAACTTCAACTTTTTGGGTCATTCATCTGATACAATCACATTTTCACATAATTCGTATCCATGTTTTCATGTAATATTTAAGTTGCCTATAAAGGAACTGAATTTGCAATTAGGGATTCTTTAGTAGTGTATCTCTCAAGTTTGTTAGGCATAAACTCAGGTTTCCTCGAAGTTACTGTCCATTCACTGTTTGGAGATGTGCATGATTACTTGGACATCTGCAAGTACATATTTCCTTATTAGTGACTTATTTGTCAAATTAATGTCTCTAAGTTTGTTTTGCTGGCAGCAGTTTGTTGAGATAGAGGAATTTTTCCAGGACTTAGACTTGAAAATTAGCTGTGCATTCTTATAATGTTTGTGTTTTTATGTTAAATAGTAGAGATGCAATTGACCTTATTGGAATTCGGTCATTTGTGGATTAAATGGTCTGTTGCAATGTTTCTAATTTAACTTTGGGCATCAAGATCTTTCTAATTATTAATTATATTTTTATGCTAAGAAACAATAAGTATAGAAGACTTGATTTATTCTTGCTTTCTACTATGTCTACTGTAATGCAACGTTCATACCTTCTACACCTCATTATGATTATTACAATTGGGTGCAAAAATAAATACAAATATATAAATGGAGAGAGATGAGTATATGAACGTGTGTGTGTGTGTGTGTGTGTGTGTGTAGCTTCCATGCTAAAAACTGGAATGACAATAGTGGGCAAAAACAGATATGGTCTCTGACCTCACATAATTAAAGAATCTACAGCAGGGGGGTGGGGTGGGGGTGGGGTGGGAATCACCTGAAAATGATTAAAATGATAAGTGCTTCAAATGAAAGGTATGTGATAATATAAAAGTATATGAAAAACCAGAGAAGCTAAACATTTGGCATTTCCAAATTGTTTTGCATAATCATCAGCACAGAGTTGTTTTATTTTAGCCATTCTAATAGGTTTTCAGTGGTATCTCATTATAGCTGCAACTTGCACTTCCCTAATAATAGCTAATTATGTTGAACATCTTTTCATGTGCCACCACCACAGCCTCTTTGTTGAAATGTCTGTTCAAGTCTTCTGCCTATTTTCTAATTGGATTGTCTTCTATTAAATCTTAAAAGTTCTTTATATATTCTGGACACAAGTCCTTTATTGAATATGTTTGCAAGTATTTTCTGTCCATGGCTTGTCTTTCCACTTCTTTAACAGGGTCTTTCTCAGAACAAAAAATTTTTTTTACAGAGTTCAATTTATTCATATTTTTAAATAAAGATTACACCTTGTTACCTGAAGAATTTTGGCCTAACCCTAGGTCAAAGGGGCTTCTTCATGTTTTTTTCCTAAAAATTTTAGTTTTACACAATGCATTAAGATCCATGACCCATTCTGAATATTTTTTTAAGGTGTGAGGTCTAGGTTTAGGGGTTTTTTTGCTATAGATTCCCAACTGTTCCAACACCATTTGTTGAATATTCAATCGTCCCAGCACAATTCCTCCACTGAATAAATTAGTTTGCCAAACTGGTGTGAGTCTATTCTGGACTCTATATTCTGTTCCATGTTCTATGTGTCTATCACTCTGGCAAAACCACACAATCAGTAACAATACCATACTTTCCTGACTGCTGTAGTAGCTACATAGTAAGTCTTGGTATCTTGCAGTCTAATTCCTTCAACTTTATCTTCATTCTCAAAATTGTGTACGCTATTCTTGTTCCTCTACCTTTTCATATAAATTTTAGAAAGTCTATCTGCAAAGAATCCTTCAGGATAGAAATTGTATTAAACCCACAGATCATCTGGAGTACAATTGGTGTCTTTACTATGTTGCCTCCCAATCCATGAATATGGTATGTCTCTCCATGTATTGAGCTCTTCTTTCATTAGCATTTGTAGTTTTCAGCAAACATATCCCACAGATTTTCTTAAATTTATACTTAATACTGTATTTTTTAGCAACTTGTAAGTGAAAATGTCTTCATTGCTAGCATAAAAATTTTTGTTGACCTTGTATTATTCTGTGATCTTGCTAAACTCACTTATTAGTTCCAAGATGTTCTTGGAGACTTCCTGGGATTTTACATGTTGACCATCAGGTTATCTGTAAACAGAGAGTTTTACTTCTTCCTTTCCAATCTGTATGCTTTTTATTCCTTTATCTTACTGCACCAGCGAAGTCATCAAGTACTATAACAAACAGATGTGGTAAGTGCATATCCTTGTCTTCTTCCCATCTTAATGTATTTAGTCTTTCATTGAGTAGCATGCTAGGTGTAAGTTTTGTAGATGCTTTTTATCAAATTGAGGTAGTTTCCTTCTATTGCTGAGTTGTTTTTTTCATCATAAATGGGTATTGAATTTTTTCAAATGCTTTTTTCTGATCAGTTGACATGATCATGTACTTTTTCTTATTTTCTTCTTAATATGATAAATTACATTGACCAATTTTCAAATATTAAAGCAAGAGTCTTGCATATCTGGAATAAAGCCCACTTCATTGTGTAAACAACTCAAATGTCTTTCCATGGTGAATGCATTACCAGACTGTGATAAATCTATACAATGGAATATTATTTAGCAATACAAAGGAACAAATTATTGATACATACAACAACACTCATAGAGCTAAAGGGCAACATGTTGAGTTAAAGAAGTCAGTCTCAAAAGGTTACAAATTGTATGACTCCACTGATATAACATTTTTACAGTGAGAAAATTATAGCAACAGAGAAACAAATCAGTGGACAGCAGGCATTAGAGTTAGATGAGGATGTAACATGTAACCTAATAAGGAGCAGCAAGAAGAAGTTCCTTTGTGATATACATTCTATATCCTGATTGTGGTGATGGTAAAATGAATCTACATATGTAACACTTCATAAACAGAAAAGAAAAAAAAGGCATGTAAAAATTGTGAAATCTGAATACAGTCTGTACCTGAGTTAATAATACTGCTGCAATGTCAATTTCCTGGTTTAACAATGTACTAAGGTTACATAAGATAATAGGGAGTTTACCAGTACATGGGAATTCTCTGTATTGCTTTTGCAACTTCTTGTGAGTCTTAAAGTATTTTAAAATAAGACATTGTCTTTAAAATACAGTAGGAAAAAAAAAAGAGGGGTGTGACCTCTGAAAGATGAGTTAAGGAAGGCTTTGTTTTATAGAGAGGGAACAACAAGTACCAAGTTTGTAGAAGGAAGCATAACAAGGCCACTGAATTTAAGCGTAGCTAAATTCAGAAACAAAGGGGAAGAGTAGAGGACGACAGTTTACAGTTAAGAAAATCTGAATCTTCCTTCCTGGTTCTGACAGCATATAGAACCTCAAAGGTCATATTTAAGGCAACAAATGGGAAACAACTGAAGAGTTTTAAAGAGGGGGAGGGTAAAAAGGCATTATTAGTGATGTTTTGTCACATTCTAATTGTAGTGAAGAATGGAGCAGGGGAAGTGAAGATGCTCTCTAGCCACTGTTGTAGTCTAGGAGTCAGTAATGGTAGCTTGGTGTAGGGTAGTGGTGGCAATAGAAATGGAGACGCGTGGATAGATTTGAGGTATGGAACATGGCATGACTTAAAAGACTGAACATGTCCATTAAATTGGTGACATGGAACTAAACTATTTCAAAGGAACAATGCAGGGGGTGAAGGGAATGCCAGACTGGAGCAATTTAAAGAATGGGAAAACAGACATGAGTTTAGACAAGTGAGGAAATTTGGCTGTAAAAAGAGAAAAATGGGTAGTGGCTGGAGTGGGACTGTGGAAATGAAGGAAGATGTTTTAAAAAGTGGTAGCAAACTGAGCATATTTTAGTGTTAACAGGAAGAATCTAGTTGAAATAAAAAAGAGAAGAGGTAATGAAGAAAAAAATAGTTTAAGGACAAATGTGAAGAAAAGACAAAGTTTTGGGAAGTCAGGAAGGGAGTGTGGCAAATTCATGAAGCTAAAGTATGGCTAAAGCATAAAAAATGAGGAAGACAGTGGTGGGAAATAGCTCAGAAAAGGGTACGGCCAATTTCTTTTACTCTAAGAGGAAAAGAGGTGAATTTGGGCACAAGAATGTCATACTGGGTATGTTTTTATCTCATAACTTCTCTTTTTCTCTGTGAAACAGTAAGAGAGCCTTGTTAGTTAACTAGGGCTGCCTTAATAAAGTACACAGAGGACTGGGTGTCTTAAAACAACAGAAATTTATTTCATCACAGTTCTAAAGGCCAGAAGTCCAAGATCAAGGTGTCAGCAGGGTTGGTTTCTTCTGAGGAAACTCTCCTTATCTTGTAGATGGACATCTTCTCTTCATCTTCTCATGGTCCTTCCGCTGTATGTCTGTGTCCTAATCTCTCCTTATAAAGATATCAATCATATTGAATTAGGGCTCACCAATATGACCTAATTTTACTTAATGACCACTTTAAAGACTCAATCTCCAAATAAAGTCACATTCAGAGGCACCAGGGCTTAGAACTTCAAATATGAAATTTTGGGGAAGACACAATTCAGCCTATAAAAGAGGTTACTTGCCAAGAATGAGAAGAGAGATAGGATAAATTACAGGTTCAAAGTGAAAGAGGTTTGAAATAGTTCTAAATAGTTTGAAATACTTCTATTAACTATAAAAGAAGTAACATCTTTAATGGGTAATTTTGTTTAAATTCAATTTAATTAAAACTGAAATTCTGACTTCATTATTCCATTAAAAAATTCTTTTACAAGCCAGAAAATCTGAATTCTAGTCCTTGCTCTGCTAACAAGCAATGTCCCTTAGATATATCTGGCTCTCATTTTTGTCAAGGAACAACCTATCAGAGACTAGACATATGCCTTAGAATATGCTAGAAGGAGCACTGACTTGGGAATGCCTGACATCCTGGTCCAATTACCTGCTCTGTCACAGAAGAGCTTAATTTCTCAGAACCTCACTTCCTCATCCTAAAATGCAGAACAACTAAATCTCTCTAAAGTCCCTCCTACACTCCTACTATAGTTCTTTGAATTTAAATGTTACTTTGAGAATAAAGGGATTATAGAATTAAAGAAAAAAAATTCTTCTAAATATCTGATAATAAAAATTGTATGCTTCCAACATATTGAAACATTGATTTTCCATTTCAACTTTTTCTACGTCCTCCTCTGTTCCCAAGTCAATATTATCCTCATGATTAAAGACACTCTAAATATGCCTTTTTCTCACCTCTGTTGGCTTAAATACTAGGTGCTGAGTTGGAACAAGATACTACTTCTTTTGTTACATGTAATTATCTACTTAATTTTAAATCATTAAATTCTAAAATAGCATCCCTAGCGTGTCTAAGATAAGAGTTTTGCATCTTAAAAAAAAAGCTGAATGATGGATATATTAGTCAGAAACATATATGGCTAAAGTAACAAAAAATAAAAACAATGGCTTAACAATCAAGAGTTTATTTTTCTCATTTAGTTAGTGCAGAAGCTAGCAATTGCTCTTGTTGGTTCAAGTGTTCAGCCAATCAGGGACCCAGGCTCCCAGTAATCTTTCTACGGAACCATCTCTGAAATACAGCTTTAATTCTCATATTTGCTATTTCATGCTTGTAAGATGGCTATTATACCTCCAGGCTTGTTGTTGGCATTCATGGCCAGAAGAAGCAAAAAGCCTCAGCTCACAAAACTTTGACTTTTTAATTTGAAAGAAAGGCCCTTCCCCACAGCTTCTGTTCATTTCGTTAGCCCTAATTAGGCCACATGCCCAGATTTTGGATATCTGCACTTTCAAATATGGTGGCCATGAGTCACATGCAGCTATTAAAATTAAAATTAAATAAAAAATTCCATTTCTCGGTTGTCCTGGCTACATTTCAAGTGCTTAATAGCCACATACAGCTAGTGGCTACCACATTAGGTAGCACAAATATGGAATATTTCCTTCAATGCAAAAAGTTCTGCCTTGGCATATCACGGACCATATGGAATGAAACCACTTCTCTTTCAGATCAATCATGATACTTCCCTTGGGGCTGAGGGTAAGGTCCAAACCTCGTGGAATAACAGGGATCTGTGCTCCTATCTGAACAATATAGGATACAGTCAACAAGGAAGAAGGTAAAAGCAGTTGGGTGGGCAACTGTCTGCCACAATGAGATTATCATTATATATAATTGAATTTTATAAATTATTACACATTAACAATGTACTTAATAAATAAAAGATTCCTGGCAAGGAGGTATTAAAATTAGAAAAAATAAAGTGAAACTAAAGGCTGACAGTTATAAGGGACACTAAATTACTTATTACAAAAATACTGCTAAAGTAAACACTATGCTAGTGACTCATGGGAGGAGATTAAAGGGAAGAAAGGTAGTGGAATAATATGTGGGCACTATTTTCTTTATAGCAAACAAATCTGAAATGTCTGATTGTGTTGAAAATGGTCACTAAATTCATGGGCAAAAACAGTGTATCTTGTGATAACAATTATTAATTTATAAGAATTATCTTCATATGGGAAGAGTTATTTCACATCTGCCCATTACTCAGGGCAAAATAAAATGAAAAAAACTGCAAAATGAAAGAATTAGACTAGATGTGGAGAATAATTTACTAACAGAATAACTCAAAAGGTTAAAAAGCTGATACTGACAATAGTTTTCTTCCTTAAGACTTCCAGGTTGTCAATTCTTCCATGATCTCCAATTTGTGCAAATAAAGCAATAACGAGCATGCTGGAGTCTCTGTATTATGTTGGTAATTAATTAATTAAAATGTATATATGTAGTTCTATATGTAATATATAAGTTATGTATATAAATTACAAACTAATATTAACAATATTTGCTCTGAATGAACAACTGCCTATTTTAAAAACTGATTTGTGTCTGAATAAAGTGGTTAACTCTCAAAGTTCTTTCTATTCTATTGCGAAACATGCAAAATACTGCTAAAGGTAGTGTAATGGTTGTTCACTATGAAAAGAGAAAAAAAGGAAAAAGAAATTCTAATTATTATTACTGAGGAGTAATGAGATATGAGAATTGTAAAAAATTTGCTTCTAAAGATAGTTTAGATATTCTTATTTTTCCCTAAAGTAAAAATAACTAAGCCACTGAAACCCCTTCATTCCTATTATCTATGCTCTCTAAAAATTATGCCTTTTACATAGAGTTGAAAGTTGGATAAATATTACTTTCATAAGGGTTAAATTTGAATATCATAACATACATGAACCTTAAACCATTTTATAGGTTAAAAAAAAATCTCAGTTATGTCCCATAGCAAAACAAAATTTTATAAAAAGATAGTGCTGAACTTTGGAGAATGATATATATTTTAATCAAGATTATCAGAATAACATTACAGCATATAAAATAATAGCCCACTGGAATACAGAGCGAAACCCAACCTGACGCTATAAAAAGAATGAAAATAATTTGCCAGCATGTTGCTTCTGTCACCTATATATGCTATGTATTTCCTATCACAAATAAAAAGGAGTTAACTAGAAATCGAGTTCTAAAACAATATAGTCACTCACTATTTGACTATAACAAAAAGAATCTAGAATTTTCATATGCAAGTTTAATAAATCATCAGTTTATTTAACAAGGTTATTTCTATATCAGATTGTGGTTTAAAAGCAGTTATATATGTATGATATGGAAAGAATGATGTACAATCAGTAAGAATCTTGTCAAATCTCTCTTCCATCGGCTTTTCCCATCTTCCTGCTTAGCAGTAAATGGCATTTTTAGGTTTATATAAACACATTCTTTACAACTGCCTTCTTAGCAGAAAATCAGTATATAAATAGCACTGGGCATCTAGTAAATAGGTCACAAACCAGTGAGCTCAATTTTACAGTTGTGAAATGTAATGTGAAAGAGTTTTTGAAACCTTAAGACTGGGTGATCTGCAGTGTTTCCAGCATGTCTTCGACTGCCTTGAGAGAGTATTTGGTTTCCTTCTTACTTCGACCTGCAAACTAATTTTTAGAAAATGCAATTAGGCTCAATTTCAGTGGCAGGTTCAAAATCACAGTCTTACTTTCAAATTGTTAGAGAGTTAACATTATCTATTTTATCACTAGCATGAAATCTGATATGTTCTTTTTCTTCAATAAAAAACAAAATTTGGGTTTTAAGGACATTTTCATTAAGGTTTCATCTTCAACTGACGTATATAAAAATTTCCGTGTGAAATTGGCCAGTTTAAATGTTTAAGTAGTATGATAACCTATAAATACATTAACATGATTTTCAAACTGTACTCCCTCTTCAGACCAGAAAAGCTTTATGAAATAAAAAGCATAATTTAGAAATGAAATTTAGCTTATATTTATGTAGGAATGTGGACTACTTGTGTGGCCTCTAATGAACTTTTTACAATTTCAAACAAAGGTAAAATACAAATGTAAAGAAGTGTTATCAAACATTTTAGAGTTGCAAGAATTCTCCAAAACTACTTAGAGTGGGCTGCAATTTTTAATAATTTCCCAGATTTATTAGTTGACTAGATAATATCATGTTTCTGCAGCAAAAACCTATCAAATAAAACTCTATGCTACATATTAAAGTAAATGTTTTAAAATATGCATTTTTAGTTTATTAAGTCATAATTTATTTTATAATACCAAATTGGGATTGGATTTTACAATAAAAACAAAATATAGTACATTAAATACTATCTTTGTACATTTAAAAGCAAATTCATGTGTATTAAATTCAATATAGTGCATGATAAGTGGGGAAAACACTGTTGAATACCCCATGCTGATTTCAAAATGAGTTTTCTAACTAGACTGCCAATTCCCATCATTTATCAGTTTGACTTAACACTACAGATTTACTAGATAACTATATATTCCTTGTTAAGGAAGGGGAAGGTTTATTATAACTATATTACCTGTTTTTCCCCTGGTTAAAGTATTAACATTTTCTATTAGCAACATACAGTATTTTCAAGTTAACATCTAAGCACTCAGTGTACTTTCAAGTGACTGATCTTTCCTTCAAATATCAATGCTGTCTTAGGTACTTAGTACTTGATTTATGATGTGTTCCTTCTCTTTTGTAATTAACTTAATTTGGCAAACTTCTTGTGACCTGTTGAGAAAGATTAAGTGATCAAGCACAGGTAACATCGTAGAAGCAATAGGCTTCAGGAATTGGTAACCTGCCTCTGACCTCTCTGGCTGCAGCTTAACATTATGATTCTCCTATTTCCTAAACCATTAGCTTCTGTGGTTGAATCTTGATTTGATAGAGTAACTAAACGGGATTTCTAGAGGAAATGCCAGGGAAAGAGAAAAAGCTTCTTGTAAGAATCAAGATCACTTTGCCTTTCATAAGACATTATTAACTTAAGGAATTCAAATGCTGAATATACAGGCCATAATTTAAAAATATGACAATAGCAACACCACATTTAAAACTCTGCCCTTTCATAATTTCCCTTGGTGAGTAAAGGATGTGGAGTGTGCTTATTACTCCTATTACCCAGTTGATAGAGTCACTTTCACAAGGACTTACCAAGAACAGAAAGCCTTTTCTTTTACTACTGCCTACCCAAAGTAAACAGGAATTGTCCTAATCAGATATTTAAAGGTCTAATTCTAAGAAAAAGCTTTTGATGGGTTGGGGGAAGGGGTACAAAATAGGACACCTAATTTTTTAAATGGAAAATAAAAATGAAAAATTTGTGTAGCGCTGAAATCATAGTATTTTAAAATATAGCATTTTTCTTGATTTGTATTAAATGTAATAAAATAATAAATACAAATTTGTGATTTTTAAAATTAGCTAATTTTAGAAAACCACCTAAGATTGTATATCAACACTACTGACAACCAGTGCAATTTAGAATAAACCAAACGAACTTGTGTCAGAACAAATAAAAAGAAAGTTGGAAATATAAATCTATCACTTCAAATTTTACCTGACATGCAATTATTTTGTCTATTCTAGAATTATATGGCAATTTAACTGATTAAGCCGGAATCCTATTTTTCCCTCAAATCATGATTTAATTTTCTATTTCCCAAAAGGATAGTAATAGAATCACCTCTGCAATCACAAATAACATATGGATCACTAGCACAGACGAATTTAACAGAGTACCAAAGAAGCATTTATCTGGAAAATTACTGTGAGTAGGTTCACATTAAAGTTTTTCATGAGCATTAATCAAACTTGCCTGCCTCTACTGAACATGCTAAACCAATTACCTAATTGAAAAGCAAGTAGTAGCCATATTTTGTTTCATTAAGTAGAAACAAAGACAGAAAGCAGTTCTTAAAATCTCATTTTCTCTAATTTTTAAATGCCTAGAAAAACATTACAATAAGGAATACTTACTATACACTTTATACTTGTTTATATGCCTAGATATATAAAGTTCTCAATTAGATCCCAGAGATTTATTACTAAAATGTCAGTCTCTGAAAATTATACTTTTCCACATTAATCACAAATTCTGCATTTTTATTTTTCACACAGATTTTGCTTAAGTAAACTTTTTTCATAATTTCCTGATGGATCTTAAAGAAAACTAACCAGAAAACCACTCAAATAATAAAAAATTGCTTATCAAATTCAAAGGTCAATGATTTACCCATTGTGATAACTGGAGTAAGTTGGGTTAAAATTCACAAATTTACAGTTTGTGGAAAATAATATGGGTGGACAAAGTAATAAGATAAATAAAATGGAGAAGTGGATTGATGAATCTCAGAAACATGCTGAGTGAAAGAAGCAATGCACAAAAGGGTACATAATCTATGATCTCATTTATATATAAAGTTCTAGTACAGGCAAAACTAATTTATAGTGATGAAAATCAAATCAGTGCTAGTCTGCAGTGTGGAATGGGGCTGACTACAAAGTGGCAGAGGGGACCTTTCTGGGCTGATGGAAACTGTATGTCTTGAATGGGATAGTGGTGAGAGAGGAGCATACATTTGTCAAAACTCAACTATACACTTAAAATGTGTGCATGTTATTGTATGTAAACTATACCTCAATAAAGTGGATAAAAAGAAAAATAAACAGAAACAGAAGGATGGAACTATGGAGTTATACAAAAGTGTAATAAACTGCCAAATGACCACATATTTCTCTTCCGATTGAGAGGTGAAATATTATATCCCCTGTATCTGGGTTCACCATGTGACTTGTTTTGCTCAATGGAATATTAGCCATATGTGACACAACCAGAGGCTCTGGAGTTTGCCTGTTTGCTGCTCCTGGAACCCTGAAACCATCATGTGAATAAGTCCAAATTAGCTTGCCAAATGGGAAATACAAGGCCCAGCACCCCCAGCTGACAGAGAGCCAACCATCAGACATTTAAGTGAGGCCATCAACCACTAGCATAGAGGAGAAAAGAAAATAAGTCCACTATAGACCTGTAGAATTACTCAACTGAGCACAAGCCTACATGACACCTACAGATTCATAAGCAAATAAGTCGTTATTTTAAACCACTATGTTAGCAAAAGGCAATAGATACAAATATTTATGAAATCTGATTCACATGAAGAAAATCACCAACTTCTGTAGAAAAAGAATAGAGATGAAAATTTCAAAAGCAACAAAAGATTTTATTTAAAACCCATTACGGGGACTTCCCTGGTGGTCCAGTGGTTAAGACTCTGTGCTTCTACTGCAGGCGGCACAGGTTCGATCCCTGGTTAGGGAACTAAGATCCTGCATGCCGCGCAGCGCAGCCAAACAAAAACAAAAATAAACAAAAAAAATGTTACTAGTGTCTAGAAGCAAAAATAAATTTTGCATGATGGGTGATTCCTAATTGAGAGGTATTTTAGGCTGCTATACAGAAACCTGACATTATCAACTGAGAGATGTTATCTTTTTGGAGTGGTATCCAAGATGACAGAAACTTACAAAAATTCCTTATACTATCCTTTCCCTTAGAGTCAAGAAAAGGCAAATCATACCGTCAGGAAAGATGTGTAAAACATCACTGGGTACTATGGAGTTTATGGTGCCAAAGTCAAAGACTGAAGAGCACAGATGATATTCTCAGAGCTCTTTCCAAAAACACTGAGACTTTACAAAATAAGTCTATGAAAAGAGAATGGATCTAATAAGACAATTTAAAAAAATTTGTTTAAAGAGAATGGCAGGGAGGGAAAATATTACTAACGAATAGGGTTTGGATATATGAGCAATGACTTAAAATATCGAAATGATGGATTCATGTCTAATGGTAAAGTGCATCTCATATGGCAGGGAAGGGCATGCTTGCCTGGTCTTGCATTACTGAAGAGACAGTGAAAACGAGGAAAAACAAACAAACAAACAAAATGAAACTCTAAATTTAGTTATTACGGAGAGCTTTGGGTCTGAAATGAAAAAGGAAACAAGTGAGGGTAGGATATCACTTGTTCACATGAGAAAATAACTAAGAAGGGAGTTGGAAACTATAATTACAGTTTTAGAAACATTTATACCTGACATCTCTTTATAAAGGCAGTATATTGTGGCCATTAAGAGCATCAAACTTGGAGTCAGGCTGCCTAGGTTTGAAAATCGCTCCTGTTCATATCCAGTTATATCACCTTGGAGAAAGTTATTTAATCTTTCATGCCTTAATTTCCTCATTTGTAAAACAAGAAAAGTACCTACCTTATAATAAATTTTGTTTGCTATTATAACTGTTATTGTTGTTACTGCTATTTTAATTGCAATAAAAATAGCAGACATAATAAAGTGAACTTACAGCATGCAATTAGTAAACACAATATAAGGTGTATTACTGTGATATGGTAAAAAGTATGTATCAACTCCTTTAATACTCAGAAAACTTTTATTATGTCCATCTTGCAAATGAAAAGCCAGGCCCAGAGATGGTATGTAATTTGTCCATGGCCACATGTCAGAGCCAAACTTGGAAGCCAGATGATACAGGCTCGCGCATCTGTGTTCTCTCTCAACTATTATAAGGTAGCAGCTTTCATAGAATGGGACTCATGACAGAATACAGAGATAGAAACACTGGAAAGCTATGCAGGGGGGAACAGACCTCTATTTTCACATAATACATAAAAATTAGTTCCAAATGGATTGTGGATCTAAATGTGAAAAGTAGAAGAAAAAAAACTCCAAAGACACACAAGATTATCTTTATGACCATCAGTAGCAAATGATTTCTTAAGCAGAACATAAAAGACAAACCATAAAGGAAATGAACGATTAGGGTGAAGATAATCTTCAAAACTTTCTTCATCAAAATCATTTGAGAGTGATTGCAACTAAGGAGTTAAAAAGATCTGCTACACATATAATGAACAAAGGGCCCATAATCAAAAAACTAAAAAACAAAATAAAAAGTCATAAACCAATGAAAAACATAGACTTCATGAAAGAAGATATCCAAACAGCCAATAAACATATGAAAAAGTGTTCAACCTCACTGGTCATCAGGGAGATACAAAACAAAACCATGAAGACACCACTACACATACACCAGAATGACTATAATTACAAAAACTGACAGAAGGATGTGTTGGTGAAAATGTGGAACTATGAGAACGCTCAAACACTGCTGGTGGGACTATAAACAAGTAGTCTGGAAAACCAGCTTTATCTACTTCAGTTAGATATATATACATCCTATGACACAGTATTTCCACTCAAAGGTATACACCCCTAAGAAGTACATGTACATATACACCAAGAGACTTGTACAGCAATATCAGTGTAGTATTATTCATAATAGCCCCAAACAGGAAATAATCCAAACGCCTATCAACAACTGAATAAAGGGGCTTCCCTGGTGGCACAGTGGCTGAGAATCCGCCTGCCAATGCAGGGGACACAGGTTCGAGCCCCAGTCCAGGAAGATCCCATATGCTGTGGAGCAACTAAGCCCATGCGCCACAACTACTGAGCCTGTGCTCTAAAGCCCGCGAGCCACAACTACTGAGCCTGCGTGCTGCAACTACTGAAGCCCGTGTGCCTGGAGCCTGTGCTCCGCAACAAGAAAAGCCACCACAATGAGAAGCCCGCACACTGCAAAGAAGAGTAGCCCCCGCCTGCCACAATTAGAGAAAGCCCGTGAGCAGCGACGAAGATGCAACACAGCCAAATATAAATAAGTAAATAAAATAAATTTTAAAAAACTGAATAAATAAATTATAGTATGTTCATATAATAGACTACAGTACAATGAAAATGAATGAACTACAAACTTAAAGATAAAACTCATAAATCATGCAATAGGCCAGACAAAAATAAATACATACTGTATGATTCTATAAATTTCAAAAAAAAGCCAAAACTATGGGATTATAAATTTGTACTTTTGAGGAGAATACAAGGAGTAGAATTTGAAAGAAGGTACCAGGAAGGTTTTGGGGTGCTGTAATGTTTCTATTTATTGACCTGGATACATTTACTTGTATAATTCATTGGAATGTATCTTTGTGACTTGGGTTCATTTTTCCATGTATGTTATAATTTAATAAAAATTGATTTTAGGAATATAGTCATGCCAGGTCAAAAAAAGCACTCTCTGAGCAGCTAGTTGTTTCTCAAAAATATCTTAAAAACAATGATGCAGTTTGCACACTATTATTTTCATATTATCCAAGTCTTATTTATTTATTTATTTATTTTGCGGTACGTGGGCTTCTCACTGTTGTGGCCTCTCCCGTTGCGGAGCACAGGCTCCGGACGCGCAGGCTCAGCGGCCATGGCTCACGGGCCCAGCTGCTCCGCAGCATGTGGGATCTTCCCGGACCGGGGCACGAACCCATGTCCCCTGCATCGGCAGGCGGACTCTCAACCACTGCGTAACCAGGGAAGCCCCCAAGTCTTATTTTTAAATCACAAACTATCCCTCCCTCCCTCGCAACCCCCAACCCCCAAGCCTACTCTGTGTGGAACCCCTCGAGCCATCTCAAACTCCATTTGAAGAAGCATAGCTTAGCTAATATTTATAGATATTCTGACTTGCAATATGCCAACAGAACCAACATTCTCTATTATATATAATAAAACTACACAAAAGTGACTAAATGGTGTGATCACAGGGCACTGAATTGTTTTAATCTCCCCAACCAGGAGTACAAAAACAAAGAAATAAACAGCACCAAAACCAAGACCAAAATAAGAGGAAACAAACCCAACAAAGACATCTTTCAAAAAAAACTATATTGCAGGCAATCCTTCAAAACCCTAGAAGGTTGTTATACCACCAACAGTAGCAGGACCTACAAAAGCTCAACAGCTATGTGGTAGGCACTACAGGGTGGAAAAGAGGACAACCTACTACTCTATAAGCCACCGAAGTAAAAAAAAAAGTATGAACTGATGCAATGGCTTGCAAAACTAGGACAGTCTCATAGGCTCCAAATCAAAGTATAAGAAACTGCATGCAGGGCTTCCCTGGTGGCGCAGTGGTTGAGAATCTGCCCACTAATGCAGGGGACACGGGTTCGAGCCCTGGTCTGGGAGGATCCCACATGCCGCGGAGCAACTAAGCCCGTGAGCCACAACTACTGAGCCTGCGCATCTGGAGCCTGTGCTCCGCACCAGGAGAGGCTGCGATAGTGAGAGGCCCCGTGCACCGCAATGAAGAGTGACCCTCGCTTGCCACAACTAGAGAAAGCCCACGCACAGAAACAAAGACACAACACAGCAAAAATAAATTAATAAACTCCTACCCCCAACATCTTCAAAAAAAAAAAAAAAACACTGCATGCAAACGTGACCTTAAACAAATCTAATAGTCTAAAACCTCAAAATCTCTGAATTATCCAACAAATACCCTCTTCCAAAAGGAAAAAAACCTCAAACTGAAAGAAAACTACAGAAACTGAAACCAAATTTAACAGGGCAGAAACACTGGGGTTAAGAGGGAGAGATGGTTCAGATAAGGGGAGAAGGGGAGGGTGGGAGGTAGTGATGCCCAGAGGCAGAAAATCCCAGAAGAAAAAATAACAACAACAAAATATAACATTTAAAACTGAGAACACCACCTCAAAATTCAAGATCTGTAGACCGGTAGGGGTAGAACACAGGGAGGCCTGCAGCCAGAAAAATCATTCTGAACCTGACCTAGTTCTAAGAAAGACTAGATATATAAAGAGGTCATATTTGAGTTCTCTGTAACAAAGAAGAGGAAACATATAAATTACCAGAAAAAAAAGAAGAGAATAAAATACAGAAAATGACAGACAGATTTGAAAAAAAAATGAATGATAAAAGGAAGTGTGAAAGGAGATCCAATAAACTTATAGTTAGAGACCTGAAAAAGAAAGCTTAAGGAATCAAGCAAAAAAAATTCAAAATCATAATTCTAAAAGCAACTTTCCTCAAATTAAAAGAGGACTGAATCCAAATATTAAAAAGGTCTATAGTGTATTTGGGAAGACCGACCCAAGAATATCAACAAAACATTATCATAGTGAAACTATTGGATTTTAAAGATAAAGAAAAAAATTCCTTTGGGCAACCTGACAAAAAGTGCAAGTCACTTATTAGAGAAAGAAAATCAGGATGGCATGAAACTTGTTGACAGCAATATTTTATCCTAAAAAAAAAGGAACAATATGCTTAATACTTAGGTAAATGTATTTAATAGCAAAGGATGTATAAAAAGTCAAATTGTCCTTCAGATATAAAGACTATAGACGGATAAGTTACAAACATGAAAGATGTAAGATGAGTTTTTCCATGAGTCTTTCCTGAAGAATCTCCTTAGGGATGAGCTTCAGTAAACTAAAATATGAGGGGAGATGTTTCAGATAAGATCTGACTGTAAACAGAGTACATAAACTTTGTTATATAGTCTTGTTAGTTTACGTTTAGGATTTTCTTCCTCTTTTTTTATTATTTGAGATATCTCTGATTAATAATACACTCACAGACCCAATCTGCCTGTGAAATACATCATGAAATTTATCCTTTCTGGATTTTTACAATTACTTTTTTTTATTTGCCAAATGTAGAACTACTGAGATGATAATGCTCATTATGGGATCATAATAGTAACAGACTCCTGTTACTATTTTACTAAAGTAAAACTACTATTTTACTAAAGTAAAAAACATTTGATAAAGACCCAAAAGCACAAAAGTTCAATGATAGACATCTAGCTTTGTAGTTTGTAGAAACATAAACAACAACTAAGAAATACATTAACTGATCTTTGTCATAATATAAAATTATCGATACTAACCTGATAAGCTCTGTTTATTTGACTAGCTGCCCAACTAGCATATTTCATGTTGTCCTTTTTTGTTTTTGCACTTGCTTTTGGATTAGAAGCAATATGACTTGCAGACTAAGAACAAAAAAGAAACATCAAAAACAATACTCCTTTGATGTAGCCAAGACAATCAAAAACATGTAAGGGTCATAATTGCAATGGGCTGATAATAAAGTTTTTCAAAACTGTATCAACACAATTTTTAAAATAAAATAGAGCTGAATGAAATTAGTGAAATGAAATGAAAATATATTTTAAAATGGAGAATAATCCAAGATAGTAGGAAGAGAAAGGATACCTTAAATAATATCTAAAATTATTTTATTACCTGTCTACCACAGCCCTTGAAGGTAAAATTCCATCATCACTTAAATACTGTAGGATATTACTGGTGCTATTTCTTATTACTGAATTACTTCAACTTTTCTATGTCAGAATTATAGAATTACTGAATATTAATATAAGGAACCTCAAAAATAATTTAGTCTAACTTCCTACATTAACAGGTGAAAAAAAAATTAAGTCCAATAGGAGTGAACTGACTTAACCAAAGTAAGTTAACAAAAGTCTTACAAGTAGAAAGAGATCATCACTTCCAACCTATTTCTCTTTTCACTACACTGAGAGTTTCCAAACTATGTTCCAAAGAACCAATTAGAGCCATCATCTCCTTTTTAAAGATGTATTTAAACAAGGGATTGTTAAACTGGGATCCATGCAAGAATCTGTAGACCCTCAAAATCATATTCTTATTTTTAATTGTATGTATTTCTGGGGAGAGAAAGATACAAATTTTATCTTATGCTTAAATATATCTTAAGAAGCTCTGTCCATGTGGTTTCTTTAATGCCTAGCCTGTGTTATATGCTTTTTCCTTCTGTCTCCTTCTCTGCCACTAAGGAATTTATATGCCAAAATCTGATTGCAGTAGTTAAGAGAATGATTCTGGAGTCAACTGCCTGAGCATCATTTAGCAGCTCTGTGTCCATCCTGGGACAAATTAATCAGGACTCTCTGTGCCTTGGTTTCATTTTCTGTGAAATGGTAGTAGTAATAGTACCTTCTCAAATAGTTGATATAAAGATGTAATGATTTAAAATAAAAAAGAGAGCTCATAACAACACCTGACACATAAAGTGTTATGTATTTTTACTATTATTAATAATTTATTTATTTTAAAAAATAGTATTTATTTGGTAAAAGAGACACTGCTACCATACTGTACCTACAAGCTGTTACAACTGGCACTAGTAGAATCCAGAAAAAATTTTTTGAAATCCCTTTAATCTGTTTTCTAATTATATTTTGCCATTTCTTTGCTAAAAATTATTTCATTTACGTTTCTTCCTGCCTCCATTTCTGCAATCAATCCTTTTCACTGAGCTCCAACAAAATATTCATCCGAAAGTCCATGAAAAGACTAGGATAAATTAAAATTTCAAAGGACTGGCCTATTAAAGAAGTTTATTTTTCTAGTCATTCTGACTGTAGAAAGGAGCTCATTTTATATAAATTTGAAGTTCATTAAATTCTTCCTCTATTTCCCATAGCTCTTGTTAACTGACTTTTTCTAAGCTCATCATTTAGCATACATAAACAAAAGAAATATTTAATTACATGCGTACCACACTGTTTTTCTATACCATAAAAAAAGTTTTAGTTTGGCATCAGAGATTTTATTTCTAATATGTCTTTTATAAACATAGTTTAAAAATATCTCATACAATTATAATTTAAGGTAAGAAATAAAATGTTGGGCATGAACCCAAGAATAACAAAACAATCAAGAAATACAACGGGCTTCCCTGGTGGCGCAGTGGTTGAATGTCCGCCTGCCGATGCAGGGGACACCAGTTCATGTCCCGGTCCAGGAAGATCCCACGTGCAGCGGAGCGGCTGGGCCCGTGAGCCATGGCCACTAAGCCTGCGCGTCCGGAGCCTGTGCTCCGCAACGGGAGAGGCCACAACAGTGAGAGGCCCGCGTACCGCAAAAAAAAACAAAAAAGAATAAAACAAAAAAGAAGGAAATCACTTTGGGCTTCCCTGGTGGCGCAGTGGTTGAGAGTCCACCTGCCGATGCAGGGGACACGGATTCGTGCCCCGGTCCAGGAAGATCCCACATGCCGCGGAGCGGCTGGGCCCGTGAGCCATAGCCACTGAGCCTGAGCATCCGGAGCCTGTGCTCCGCAACGGGAGAGGCCACAACAGTGAGAGGCCCACGTACCGCAAAAAAAAAAAAAAAAAAAAAAAAAAAAAAAAAGAAATACATAATATAGTTTTGTATCTGTTACTATTTAATTTCATAAAGGCAGATTTAAATTCTGATATAGTAAAAGATAATTGACAATAAAATGTCAAATAGCTGGGATATATTAACATTTAAAAATATAACTGCCTTACAACCTATTGCTCATAATTAACTAGAGGATAGAGGAAAAAAATCATATGCTTATCAATGAAATACAAAAAAAAAAGAGGGAAGTGATTAACTGGGACGGTTAACGGACTTTAAATGACATTTCATAAAATAACATTAAACATGCACCTCAACTCACCATGTAAAGTCCAAACAAAGCTCTCATATTTCTGTTGTTCAGTTTCAATGCCTGTGCAAAATACTTTCTTGAAAGTTCAAGATTTTCAAGTCCACCTTGGGTATATTTAACCTGTTAAAAATTACGGAGTGCTGAAACCTGTTTATTTTACTACTTTGAAATATAGCATGTTTCATCATACCATAGGCATTAGTAATTGAAACAGATATTCTGTAAACAAATGCAAGATGTTAAAAAGAATTCATCTTAAAGTTGTTAAAGCTAATCTAAACTTTAAAGCATAACCTACCCTCCAGAATCATTATATTCTATGAACATTAAGATCACTGAGCTTTTAAAATAAAAAAATGCTGCCAATATAAAAAAGGCAGTATAATTTCTATTTCAACTGCCTTCGAAATGCTTCACAACTTTATTTTCTATTACTAGTATTATAAAACTAGACTTCATAGTGAATTGTCCTTTCCTAGTTGCACTGACATTCCTTAATGATGAAGTCCTTTTAACCTTATAGAATTCAATTGTATTGCTATTCTTAACAGTTAATCAAATAAGATAAATACTTCCTACTTTCCAAAATACTGACCTTAATATGAATTTCCTAGAATATGGATGTAAAAACTGTAATCACTGTAAAATGCCTTAAAGTCCATTAAATGGCGATAATTGTGATATAATTCATAATTAAGAAAGAATACAGTATGCAATTAGAAAAATACAAAGAATTTCACTATTTTAAATAAGTGCATTTAACTGAAAAGTCAGTATTTCCATTATAGTATTAAAAATTTTACTCCCATAAATCAATTTTCATCACATCTTACATATTTATATACTTGCCTAACGTTAACGACATATTCTTAGTTCCATAATAATACCCACACCAACAAAAATAAAATCACATACAATTGTTTTTGAAAATACTTACTTCAGCATACTGCTGACAGTATAAGTGGTTGTGTGGATTAGTCATCATAAGCTCCTCTAAACAAAACGCCGCTTTAGCATAGCTGAAAAACATCAAGGAGTTAATTTTAAAAGTCATAAATTTTATGTCAGTTACACCTTAAAATAATTTAAAAACAATTTTAGTGATATTACACATTTTATTCCCAAAATACTTTAAATACCTTTATTAATAAAGTACCTATCTTGAATTCATAAATATGAATATCATATTTTTTAATGAAATGAATACACAGAAGCTTAAATCCTAAAGCAGCCTGTGAACTATCAAGAGATATTACATTTTTCTTTTTTTCTTATTTTTTTATGTATGTATGTATGTATGTATGTATGGCTGCGTTGGGTCTTCATTGCAGTGCGCGGGGCTTTCTCTATTTGCACCAAGCAAGGGTTACACAGTGCGCGGGCTTCTCATTGCCGTGGCTTCTCTTGTTGCAGAGCATGGGCTCTAGGCGCGCAGCCTTCAGCAGCTGTGCCACATGGCCTCAGTAGTTGTGGCTTGCGGGCTCTAGAGCACAGGCTCAGTAGTTGTGGCGCACAGGCTTAGTTGCTCCACGGCATGTGGGATCTTCCCGGTCCAGGGCTCGAACCTGTGTCCCCTGCATTGGCAGGCAGATTCTTAACCACTGTGCCACCAGGGAAGTCCCGAGATATTAAATTTTTAAAACTGGGTCACTAGGATGACATCCAAACATAATTAACAACACAGGCTTCAAGATCTTGGATCAGGTTACATATAAAATAGGTTCTACAAGTCCACTGATCATTTAATAAAATATTCAAATGGTTAAAGTGTAATGAGGAAATAAACACTAAATATTCTCTATTCACTAAAAATCCTTTACAGACATATCCCACATATTCTATTACAAAGACTTTTCGTTATTTAAGGTTACTGTCAAATACAAAGTTATTAAGTTATGAATTTCTAAACCCATGAAAAACAGATCAAGTTAGTGGTTTTGATATGCACTCTACTACTATTTAATCATGTGGTAGAGAAACAAAATCTTTACTGAAAACCTAAGGAGAAAACTGCTGCAAAGGGTTCTGGAAAAATAGTTTTATACCACATGACTATAATTCTCCTTAATGTATTTTATATGTTTAAGCCCTGTGAATATCCTTCCTATTTACAGGAAATCCTAAAGAACACAGGTCTTGTAAGATTCAGTCCCAGTGAGGAGGTTATGACATTACAACAGAAAAAGGCTACCTACAGTTATTTTTGACATCTGTCACCAATATACAAAGGTATCTATTTTACACTAATGTCTGATATACTTAGTTTTCAAAATATATACGTTGCAGTTTCAAACATGTGAAATACTGACTAATAATAGCTAACTTTTATTAGGTACTCATTATGTATCATGCACTTCTCTAGGTGTGTTACAAATATTAATTCATTTAATCCCACCAAAACCCTAGGAAGTAGGCAGACAGCCTACACTCTTAACCACAATGCATACTACCTATATACACTACACATCAGGATGAAAAATCGAGGTGGTGATGGTAGTGATGAATATGTCAACGGTAACATAAGAACAGGTACAGCAATCAAACCCAAAGGGCCAAAGGAACCAAAAACACCCTGCAGATTAGCCCCAAATCACAGCATTTTAAACTTATGAAGGACCTTATATATAATTCTCATCAAAGATCATGCTGCTATTTAGCCCTTTTCATATTTATGCCCAAAACCTAGTATTGGTTCTTGACATATGATAGCTATATAATGAATGACTGAACAAATGACAATAAATGTGTAGAACAAAAGTACTGTGACTACCTATCTGATATTTATTCATCATTGTGTAGAAGGGGAAGTCGTCTCTACCTTAAACACCAGCTTCATCAGAAAGATAGTTCCCTTCTAAATGTGTTCCTTTACGGTAACGCCAAAAATTCATATTAATGCTAAGAATAAATGTTCTTAGAGATTTAAATGGGTTGAGCAGAACAGTGACTCTGATTCTTATATAACATAATGTAAGATAAAATGGGCAGAGAGGAGTTTCTAATGAAAAATGAATGCCAAGATACTTTTCTCAAAAATTATTTAGTATCACATACGAGGGGATACCTTCCCCCAATTTTACAAAATATAAAATCAAATTAATTTTGTGGATAAAGTATAGAATCAAATAAACTTAGAGCTGGAAGGAGTGAGAAATGGTCTAATCCAGTTTTTCTCAGCCAGGGGTACACAAGAGTATTAAGTCATACAAAAGTGATTTGAGTGATGACTATTTTCTCAGTTCTCCCAAGATGGTACATAGCCAATAACAATGCAGATATATAAAGAAATTAATTCATTACATACAACTCATAAGACTAAGATTTAGAGAAGTCAAAATAATTGGAATCCATTTAAAATAGAATAACCACTATTATTACTACATTAGAGTCAGTAACTAAAGCTTTTGAAGTTCTTCTGTTCCTCACAAAAGCATATGTATAGGTTATAATATTTGTTCCTTGACTGCTTTATCAACATTGTGATTTTTCCTTACAGGATTCTGATAATTCCCTTTGTTATAGAATTTTATAGTAAGGCTGTACCTACAATAATCACAATCATAATCAATCTTTACTAAACTGCTCCCTGCTGATATAACATCTATTTTTAACTACAAATCAAGTACAAAAAAATTCAGTATCTTTGTTTAAAATACATATTTTTGTTTATAATATGTACTGTGGGTTAAGGCATAAATCATGACAAATTTTTTATACTTAGAGCAAGTGTCTCATTGTGATCAACTGGTGTGACATATACCACTAGAATAACTGTATCTAGAATTTATAAATCAGAAGCAAATTTAAATAAAAATAACTTAAAGACATAAAAAAAGTATGTGGCAGAATTCTATATCCCCTTTTCTCTCTATAAAATCACTGAATAGACTTATATGAACAGTCTACTGTGGAAATTTATTTGGAGTAAAAAAGTCTACATCTAGATTCGCAATGCTGCCTGTGACTTACTATAACTATTAATATGAAGAAAAGAATGTCAAAATATTAAATATATCAAGCAATTCCTAAATTGGTTCATTTTTGCCACCAGGTCCACAAAACTGTGGTAAACTGACATTCCACAGTAACTTACTACTTGTACCAACAATACCCTACCGAAGACAATGACTTGCTCAAACAAGTTAAATGAATTAAGTGAACATTCTAATTTTCATACAGTTTCAAAAAATCTGAAGACATTTATTTCCACTCACTGTAAATCTGAATATCCCTTCTAAGTGTTCAATTAGAAAAAATAAACAGACATTGTGTAAGTAACTAGCTTCAAGACCAAAAAGAGTTTTGTAATACAAGATAAAAGGGTAGGCAGAATGTACGTATCATTTCCCATGAAAAGAAACTATTTTTCAGGTGCTTTTCTGTCTTTGTATCTCTTGATTTCTTGTGATTCTTCAGTTCATTTCTCTTAAATGTACATCCAACTCTATCTCAATAAACTCTTTAGAGATGCAAAACAAAGCAAAACTGAATGTGGCTATTACAAGGTGAGGCAAATAATAAATTTAATGATAGGTTAAAAATAAAGTATAACCTATTTGAGAACTAAATATAGAAATATTACAAATACATGTAAAAAGGTAAAATTGATAAAGAAGTAGAAGAAAAAAACAGATATATATTTATATAGTTCTTAGAGGACAGAAAACCTGAAAGCAATATAAATTGATATATCTGACCATCTAAAAATATAAAGTTTCTATAAGTTAAAAAAATCAATATTAAAAAGACATAATAAACAAGGATATATTCTTGACAGGACAAAGGCTCATATCATTTACATAAAGAGCACTTAAAAAACATGTAACCAATTTTCACTTATCAAAATTTGCAAAGATTAGAAAGAATAGTAGCACCTGGTGTTGTTAAGTGGACATTCTAATAATTGCTAATGTGAGAGTAAACTGACACTACCTTTCTAGTGCACATCTAGGAATGATTTATCAAAACCACTGAAAATGTGCATATCATTTAATCAAGTAATTCTACTTCTAAGAATTTAGCCCAAGGAAAAATTTAAATAAAGATAATCATTATATGTATGTGTAACTGAATCACTTTGCTGTATACCTGAAACTAACACAACATTGTAAATCAACTATACTTCAATAAAAACAAAAACAAAAACAAAACCCTAAAAAACAAACAAAACAATACTGAGCCTCCAATCTATGAATTTGGTATTATTTAGGTGTTCTTTAATTTCATTAATTAATATTTTATAGTTTCCAGCATACAAATAATTTACATTTTAATAAAATACTTTATAAATGTTGACTTTAAAACAATGAAAAATAGAAACATTACCACTTAACCAAATACACTACCACTCTTACATACGTAAGAGAAAGCTAAGTATATTTACAAATATGATCATACAAGCATCCAAACATGGTTCAGGAAATAACTTCCAAACAAAAAACAAAGAGAATCTGATAGCCAGCATATATAATAGAGAAATGAAAAATGGTTCCCAGAATACAGTACACATTCATTAAGTGACATTTTATTTTCGCCGCCACTTTTATTAGAATTACACAGATAATACATTAACTCTATTTCACATACATATATACCCCTGAGAAAAGGCAAGAGACAAGTATCTTCATTCGATATTATTTCCTATGTCAGCTATTTGTACTATGAGGATGAGGTTAAGTATTCTAAGTATTCGTGCACAGTAAGAATATGTGCATGAGAATCTGATTCTGTTCTCTGAAAAGGAAGGAAAGAAACAATGTGATATACTTCAGACTCCTCACTAAGAAAAAAGGGGAAAAAAAGCCTGCCTCTAGATAGAGGTTAGCGTTAATGCTGTGATATTAGAAAACTTGCGCTAAGACTGGGCTAATCCTCTCACACTGGGATTTCCTCCTGTCACTGCAATAAAAAAAAGCTAACAAAAACATTAAATATCCAATAAGCAAGTTCCTACAGCATTCAACATTCTTGATTATTCTTGGTTTTTTACCCAGGCAACAGAATGCTTCTACTTTGGAAGAGTTGATTCTCTTAGCACTAAGGCTAATAAATGCATACAATTGACAGACTTTTTAAACAGCAGGGAGTATAATACTCTTTGTATGTAAGAACAATTTAAATTCTAAAAATTCACAATTTTGATTCACTAAAAATAACCTTAGCTCAGCACATACATGCCTTTCTAACTCCAAAGAATGCCATCTGTATTTGAAAGAAAACTCATTTCCCAAACAAAAATAATTTAGCAAAACACAAATGACCTACTTAAAGCAATTCACATATTATAACCAACAAACTGTCGATTTGTTTTTCTTCATTTATTTATTTTGCTAATTTAAAATGACGTGATTCATACCTCTCACCAATCCTTTAGAAACTACTATGCCTTCTGAACTTATATAGTGATGAAAATTGCACTCCTTAACGAAATTTTATGTGTTAACGACTTACTCATGTTCATTGATATAAAGTTCTGCAAGTTCATGCCAGGCTTCTTGGTCTCCAACAAATCTGGTGAGAGGAAAGGGAAAAAAAGTAAGTGTGTAGATATTCTATAAATGAACAGCATGGAGGCAAAAAGGAAAATCAAATGCAAATTCCATTTTAATTAAAAAAGATTTATCAGAATAACAAAACACAATCCTCTTGTAAGACACTCACTGTTCCAGATACTCATTCAGTTCCCGAATGGCCTCCACATTTTTCCCCTGGGCTTTTCGAATGGCAATCTTACGCTTTCTTGCAGCCTGTGGGTTGACATTAATAAAGGATTAGACCCTCATGATTCCCTGGGTTTTTGTAAAGAGGTAATTTGACTGTGCAAATTATTATCTCAATGCCAGTGAAATTCCATTGTAAAACTACTGCTTAGTGGGAGTTTATAAACATACCCCATGACATCCCACTGGGGAGTTCAAACATTCCTCTAACAATCACATGTGCTTTACTTTTGATGTACACAATGTATGCATCATTTCATTCAAATAAATAACCATCCAGATTCTGATAATTACAAGCCAGCAGGGAATCCTAATCTTTATCCAGCCTAAAGTCCTTTACTCTGTCTCATTCATAAGATCTGTATCTTAAGAGATAGAGGGATAGTGGAGATTAGAAAATAATCTTACTGTGGCCACTTGAATGTCATTATACAAATATGGCTTCAAATAACTTTTTTCACAATTTCAAGAGAAAAATCTACCTAAGAGTCTTTCAAAACAATAATATAGGTGCTGAAAGAAATATTTTATAATAGACAAAACATTTAAAACCTGCAACTTAAAGCTTTTTAAATATATAAAAATCAATGCCATTTATTTATACATTCATCAAATATGTAACACACATCTGTTGTTTGCCAGGTACTGTGCTGGACAATGAAAATATAAGGATAAAAAAAAGGAAAAGATAATTCCTTGCAGGAGCTCAGTCTGATAAGAGAAAGAGACATCAAATAAAAAGACAATAATAGAGATATCTAAGATGTTGTGGCAATACAGAGGTGATCCTAACAAGGCTGTGGCAGATGGGAGGAAGTGGAAGCACAGGAAGCAAAGAGCGTCCCAGATGTGATACCTGGGCTGAAAGAGAAAGTGCAAGTAGACATTAAGAAAGCAGAAAAGAAAGTTGTGTGGAGGGACGATACTGCACAGTAGGAGAACACAGGAGCAAAGGCATAGGAGACAGCAGCATTGTGTATAATCAAGACTGTATGTTTGGGGCTGAAGTGACTGGAGGGCTCTGTGTGAATTATTAAATTTATATCCCCTCCATCTCTGTTTAATTCAATGCAGAAGACTAAACAATAAAACACTATAATTAGGGCTAGGTTAGGCTTATTAATTATGAACATGATTGTCATTGTTTTATGTAAAACACACTCCACAAGATACAGACAAGGGAAGTACTGTAAAATGAATGGGGCCTCTTTAGACCAAAGGAGCTATCTGTCCTGGGGTGGAAAAGGTGGGTTTTTGCTCTGAAAAACTGAAAGTCAAAATATCAGAGTGAATCAAGAGACTCCCAATAAATATAACCAAAAGCAATATTTATAATAATAGTGATAACAATATTTCAGTAATGAAAGAATGACACATTTGTTAAAAATGTATACCCCTGATTATATGGTTCATGCTGAATGCCTACCAGAACACCTGCCACACAGCAGGAACTCAAATATTTTTGGAATAATTTCACTATGCACAACAATGAAAGTGCCATAATAAATGTAAAGTTTAAGTCTCAAGAATTCAGAAGGAAAGGAAAAGTAAAGCTCTAAAAGTAACTCAATCCTAAAGCCTTTAGGAAGAATATTAGACTTCAAATGTACGCCTTATTCCAAAGTCCTTCTGAAAATAGGTGAGGATTAAATTAACACAATTAAGAAACTAATTTCTTTGGGGCATATATTATCTAATTTCACCAGTTCAACAGAATTTGAAACATTTTTGTTTATTCATTTCATTTTTGATGACACTACTTCTTCCACAGGCAATATGTTAGAGCGGAGAGTCTAGGTTTTGAAATAAAAAAAAACAAGGAACTGAATCCCAACTCTTGTCACTTACGAGCTTTCTAACCAAGACCAAAACATCCGACCTGCCCAAACTTCAATAATACCACCAATCTCCAAGTATCAAAGTGAAGTATCTAACACAGTACACAGCATATAACAGTACTGAATAAATGTTATCTTCCTTCTTTTTTACCTTTGGTCTATGCTTAATATATATGTGTTAAACCTTGCCAAAAGCTCTGCCTATGAGATCTTTAAAGAACTGGCACAGGCTTGCTTAGTTTAATATTGATATATTGCCCCAATCCTTACAGGATTTGTATTAGCTGAAATGAGATATTGTATAGATGCAGTGAAACTTGTTGAAAATACTGCATTCAAATGCCACAAATAAGAGACAAAAAGTCAAAGTATAAACATGAATAGCAACTAATACCTCTACAGTAAGAGATGTGGTATGAACACTGTAATGGACACCATTATTCACAAAATGAGTTTCGTTTTTTTAAAAACACCTGTCTAATATTAACTCATTTTCTCATTGATTTGACAAGAGAATCATGTCTCTACTGTTGAACAAACACCAAAATTTTTAGGTCAGCAGCATTTTGCAGAATACAGTTTATAAAGCACTGCTAGTGTTTCAAAGATAATTAATCTTTAAAAATGCCTTTTTAAAACACAATCCTTTTGTAAATAATGAAAAACAGAGGTTTAAACAACCTAAATGCATCAAAAGAGGTAGGATGAGAAGTAGGATCTCAAATTTCTGATTCCCATTCTAGATTTATTGATAAGAGTTCCTGAAACTGAAATATTACAGATTAATTTGTTACTATTATTTTGAATTATGTATATTTATAGTAGGTGGAATGCCATAATTTTATAACGTAAAACAGAAATTCAGTATTAACTTTATAATAGCCTATTTTAAAAACTAAGAGTTTTCCACCTAACAAACACTTCAGTGAAGTATAAGCAAAGATTTTAAACATAAGGTTTTACTAATCAATTTGTGAAACATGCCCCAAAATCTCTACTATAATAAGCAATACACTGCTTAACCATGTAAGGCCTAAGATAATAGTAACTTATCTCCTAATATTATAAGGTTTAAAACACACTTTTAAGAGGTAACTATTCAACTATGCAAAGCCAGTCTTCCTAATGAAACTATACATGACAGCTTAAAGAAAAACCTATATGGCAATCACTATCATACAGGCAACAATGGATCATTAAGTCACATACAACAGCCCTCTACAGAAAAATACTACCACATTCTGGCACAAAAACCGTGATCATTTAAAATAAGCATTAAGCAGGGATTTCATTTCTGGCCAAGATGGAGTAACAGGGAGCGGTTGTACCCTCTTGCCTGAGACCATGAAAGAACTGTACTATATATATAAAACAACCACTTTTAAGGCATAGGACGACAGGCAAAACAGGAGAGTTGATCCCTGACAGGCAGAAACAACTGAGGTGGGCCCTGACTGACTGCTTTGAGAGAGTTTCAAGGGTGCTGGGCAAGAAAAGAAAATCAGGTTGAGCTGTGAGTTCATAAGGAGCTCAGAGTCCAAGAAGATCAAAGAGGCTACAGTTCATGGGACAGAGTACAGGAGAAGAGAGAAAAATACAGAATGGAGACTCTAAAGAGATTCGCCTTGAATCTCAAGGGTTTCCCTCGAGTACTCAGGTTCGCACTGATCAGTGCATGTGTATGTGGAAACCACTACAGCCAAGGAAAGATCTACCAGAAAAGTTTAGGAGAAAATGTGCCCAGAGCTCACACAGGGCTGGGAATAGTGCCCCTTCCTACCAGCCAGACTGGAAAATGCCATGATTCCTGGGGCAGTGAACAGACTACCCAGAAGAACATAATGGGGAATTAATTAGTCCCAGTATAAACACTGTTCTGGTCCTGTCTAACAAAGACCCAAAAGGATGAAATTGTTTGCAAGTAACTTAATGATATCTCACAAGAAAGCTCAAACAATATATATAAGAATACAAAAATCAAAAGGAGCAAAGAGAACTTTAGAGCATGATGGTTTTGTTCATTATGATTGTGGTGATGGTTTCACAAGTGTATACAAATGTCCAAACTTATCAAATTATACACCTTAAATATGTGCAGTCTACTCTACATCAATTATATGCCAAAACAGTTTTTAAAATAGCACTAATTAGACATTAAGTAGAGTCTTGACTATCAATTTCCATTTATATTTCTTTCTTATACTTTTTATCTTATAAAATATGCCAATATTCTGAATTTTTCTATATTTCTTGTTTAGATCAACCTTTGTAAAAGTCAGTTTAAGTCAAAAATGAAAACTGTTCCACATTTTACAAGCGATTTTAATAATGGAGTCAGAATTTCTATTATAAACTATGCAACTTCAAAACATTCTTATGACCATAAATTTCTTACATACCTCTGTATATGTACAAGGAGCTAGCTAGCAATTTTTCCTGAAAGACATATCACATCTTAAAAAAAAATGAGGCCACGTAGGGAGAGAACCTAGAAAATGATTAAAGGGTTAAGGTCTACCAGCAAAATACAACCTAGAAAGCCCCCTACCCCAGATGTTGGGACACAGAAACAGACCACGCCAACAAAGGGAAAGCAGAGTTCCAAGTTCTTCTGCCTCCGAGGCTTATGCCGTGACCCTGGGAAATATGGCATTCTAAAAGCATTTTCAGGGCCTTCCCTGGTGGTGCAGTGGTTGGGAATCTGCCTGCCAATGTGGGGGACACGGGTTCGAGCATGGGAAGATCCCACGTGCCGCAGAGCAACTGGGCCCACGCATCACAGCTACTGAGCCTGTGCTCTGGAGCCCGCGGGTCACAACTACTGAGCCCACGTGCCACGGCTGCTGAAGCCTGCGCACCTAGAGCCTGTGCTCTGCACACAACAAAAGAAGCCACTGCAATGAGAGGTCCACGCACCTCAACGAAGAGTGGCCCTCGCTTGCCGCAACCGGAGAAAGCCCGCGCACAGCAACGAAGACCCAACACAGCCAAAAATAAATAAGTAAAATTTATTAAAAAAAAAATAAACCATCTTCACTCTTGGCACAGAGGCAATTACATCTAATTCCAAAATAAGACTTCAAATATTTCATATATCATAACAGGCACTTCACAATTGGAGGCAAAATCTGATCTTTCTGAAATATGAAATATAACTAAAAAGATAAGAATTATTGTACTTTCTTTCTGAAAGGCATTCATTCATTCAACAAGTATTTACTGAAGGCATATATGCTAGGCATTGTTGCATGCAATGGACATAATTTTTCCCTCAAAGAGCTTTCAAAGGATGAAAAGCCTACTTTTACTTTAAAAGCAGGCAAACAAAAAACTGACCGGTGTTGGGGTAATCTAAAGGATAAAAAGCTCACAGTGAGCCTAATTCAATACTTGATTTTGATGAGCTGGTGACGAAAATTTTCATACTTCAGAGTTATCCTTCTAAAATAACATTCATATCTAAGTTTGCATCATTTGTATATTTTTATTGCAAAATATACTTTCATCCAACCCCCATCCTCTTCAATTCTACTTATCCTAGGTTTAGATCCCCATAATCTCTAGCCTAAGACAGAACAGCCTCCAAATTACTATTTCATCTCTTTTCACCTCTTTCAAACCAACTCCCGTATTACTGACAAAGTTATCTCTAAAAAAAAATCTGGTGGAATTTCACTAATCAAAATTTGACTTCATTCTCCATTTTCTAAGAATAAAAATTAAAATTCTGGGGCTTCCCTGGTGGCGCAGTGGTTGAGGGTCCGCCTGGAGATGCAGGGGACGCGGGTTCGTGCCCCGGTCCGGGAAGATCCCACGTGCCGCGGAGTGGCTGGGCCCGTGAGCCATGGCCGCTGAGCCTGCGCGTCCGGAGCCTGTGCTCCGCAGCGGGAGAGGCCACGGCAGTGAGAGGCCCGCGTACCGCAAAAAAAAAAAAAAAATTAAAATTCTGTTACACCCAATATCTTGTAATAACTTATAATGGAATCTAATCTGCAAAAAGGCCCAAATCACTATGCTGTATACCTGAAACTAACAGAATATTGTAAATCAACTATACTTCAATTAAAAACAAAAAAAGAAATAAAAATGTATTGATAATGCAGAAAAAAATTAAAATTCTAAAGTGTAACATACCAGGAGGTTCACAAATGTAGACTTTCTTGTATCGCTAGTCACTCTGAACAATGAACCAACTAAAAGGTATAAAATATTGTTCCTTAGAGCCCTAGTTTTCCTCAGCAGTAAATCAGTCAGGAAGAAGGGGGAGGTTAAAACTTACAAAGAGCACCAGAACCATGCCCTCTCTTCAACAAGAATAGAAATGAAATTTCATGCGAAAATCGTGTTAAAGGAGGCAGTTCAAAAAGAGAAATACACCTGGCCCTTTAAGCCCTTTAGAAGATATTAAACATCACTCATAATGCAAATTAAAACAAAGTAACATTTTTAACTAATTAGACTGGCAAAGGTTAAACACAAAAAAAGCTGATAATATACCACCTGGGAGGATACAGGGCAAGAAGCACTCTCATATACCAAATAAATGAGTATAGACAGCTAAAAAGCTTCTGTGGAGGGAAATCTGGTAACAACTATCAAATTTTAAAATACATGGACCTCCAGACTAGGAGACTTCACTTCTAGGAATCTATCCTACAAATGACATGTACTGCAACACTGCTTCTGGGAAGAATATATCAGATACCAAGGGGACTTAATTAAAAGAAAGTTTTCCATCAAGACAGGGATTATATATCCATGCATTACAATGCTATGCAGGTACCTAAAGGATGAGGTAAAGGATGTGCTGACAGCACACGAACTTTAAAAGATATTGCTAGGTAGAGTATGCTACCATTTGCATTTCCAACCACTCTCCCTGTCAAAAGTGACACACATGCACACACACCTATTTGTGTGTGCATGAGAAAAAATTTCTGGAAGAGTTCTTAAGAAATTGTTAACAACGTTTGCCTAAGTGAAGGAGGACTTGAGATCAGGGGTGGGAGGACTTATTTTTCACCATATACTCTGTACTGTTTGTAATTTTTTAACATGGGTACATGTTACTTTTTTCAAAAGAATATTTTACAGCTTTTTAAAAATAGATGAGATGTCCCATTTAAGCAATCTCCCAAAATCTGAAAACTTCCATTTTAATCACTTTATTCTTTTTTCCCTAGGTAGGCCATGTACTTTAATAATGCTAAGGCTTACTCATGTCATTCATGGGATACAATGTCTTTCCCCAGCCTACCACCTTTGTCTTATTTAAGCCATACTCATCCTTCAAGGCCTACAAGGCTCAAAAGTAATGCAGCAAATCACCAGAGTCAGGATTCAATAAGTCTATTTCAAAGTCCATAATGTGTTCATTATATCATGCTATCTCTCTAAAAACAAAGTCAAGGATGGTGTCTAATTCATCCTGATAGTCTCCACAACAAGCATGTTGCAAGCACTCAACAAACATTTTTTGAAAAAATAATGAATGAATGTGAGAGGGAAAGAGAGCTCCTTAAAGCTTTAATGAACAGCCTCATTTCTATACTGGATATATAGGAACACAGAAGCAGATGAAAGAGTCACATGATCAGCTTTAGACTATGCAAAGCTCTACAGTATAAAAGCTTGAATTATAACTATCGTGTCTTCTACATAGTAACTTTACTGTTTAATGTAAGTAAAGTCTTCCCCTACTAGACTTTATTAGTTCTAGGTCTTATATGCCTTTGTTTTTCTCCCTTAATGTCTAACACAGTGCTTTCTATGGATACAGTAACAGAAATAGTGTCTTTATTCTTAGTAACACCAACATTTTCGTGGCTCTTCACAGGTACTCAATAAACATTTACAGAAGGACAGAAGGGACTGAGGGGAGACTAGATAAAAATAACATTTGACATCTAGCAAAGCTGAATTTAGTTACCTTGTTCAAAAATGTTTACCTAACAACTAAATAATTTAGTTATTACCCCCTCATACATAGTCTATGAGGGGAGCCAAACCATAAAACATGGAAAGTACTACAAAGATAGAATAATATTTAGTTACATATTATCTGAGAATCTGAAGTAGTGAAATACTTTATTTAAAATATGCCCAACTTAAACTGAGAGAAGTAAAATATGACTCCTAATTCAAAAAAATAAATTACAAACTATTAATCTTTTAAACTAGTATGAGAAAACTACATGAAACAACTTTTCAGAAATCTGATGTCATATTTCATATTACACAGAAATATCGCTGTGTAAAAAATGAATACCTTTGAAACTGTGGTAAAGTCTTAGAGCTGAAATAAGTACATGAGAAAATCTCTAGGAAAAGAAAAATGGGGCTTTTTATAAGGGACTGTTTTATTAAGACAGATGGTAAGCTATTAGGATAAATAAGATTTAAGGATTATTCAGAACTTCTCAATTTTAACTCTCTTTTTATTTGGGATATCTAAATTAACTGGGTTTTTTTAATAACAGGTAGGCTTGCAGCTCTGTCAAAATTTTCCCTGAACTTTCTATATTTTGAGAATCCTCACAAAATGATGAATCCTTACCACTCAAATATCTACAAAACACAACACCTAGAAAGTTTCCAGAGAAAATATCCCTGGGGTGAGACTGTATTAAAAGCAATAATCTAAACCATTCCACAATATATATATACACATATCAAATCACCAAGTTGTGTAACTTACACAATGTTAATTATATCTCAATAAAGCTGGGAAAAAATATTATTCAAGCAAAAAAAAATACATATTCCTACAGGTAACAAAAGGGGCAAGGAGAGATCAGGGATTTATGACCAATAAATGCCTGGTATAAATGCTATCTAAAAATTGCATACTTCAATATTAACTTCCAAACTTAGCATAAATAATTTAAAATGAATCAAGTTACCAATGTTCAATCAGTATTTCTGCATCTTTTAATCCACAATCATACATTATATGACTTTTTAAAATGTATATTTTTAATAAACTACTTGGCAAATAAGAGAAAACCTTCACGTAGTTGTATTATGTGTTAACATAACAATCTGTCTCTATAAAGGGAAAAAACAAACTCAAACTGATTATTATTTAAAAACTCTAAAAATATTTACTTTACTTTAGCAGGCATATGTGTGTATGGATAGAATAATATGAAACACTGAAACGCCTGATACGTATCTAGCATCTCTGACTTTTCATTTAGTAAAAGGTAAGTCTGAGGGAAGCCATTATGCCAATATAGTAAACTAAAATGTTCTCAATATTAAAAAAAAAATTTTCACCAGGGTGTTTTTAAAACAGATAAACTACATAAGTATATTTGAAACAAATCTTCTGCCCAATAAACTGAGATAAATATTTGTTCAAAATCAGAATTAAAGATGTTATATTAAGGAAAACATATACATATATATATCCCTATTCAGGTATAAGGAAGAAAGCAAAACTGAAAAAAAAAAGCCTTCATTAATCAATTCCATATACTAATTACTGAGGTGACGTCTTTCATTTTTGATGAAGACAACTAAAATATAACTACCCAAACCAGAGAAGTTAGTATTCCATAAACTTCAAAGTATTACAGAAACAATAAGCTCTGCTAGGTGTTTTTTTTTGCAAGCACATAAAATTCATTCTTTCTAAATTTCAACTAGCTTCTTTCTAATAAGAGATATTGTAAATCAAATTTTACTGAAGAATTTTAAACCTATTTTTTTTACATGGCCCATCATGAAATATTTAAAATAACAAAATAGAACATGGTTCCATATGTTTTTTTCCATTATTTCCAAAATAAATTAATTTCACTTCTTAAAACGAATTGATCTTCAGCACAACCAGCTAACTTACAGTGTTAGTTGGATCTTCTTGTAAAATTCGATCATATAGCTGTATAGCATCATCATATCTATTTAAAAAGAAAAACAAATATCAAGAATCATTACCTTAAAATTTAGTGACAAATAGTAAATACAGAAAATAATTAAACTGGCAGGACTTTATATGCATTTACAATTGCTACTAAGCCTCTTCTGATCTTCACATGACAGCAAGTTTGCTACAATGTCATTTTCTAAGCAAAAAAAAAAAAAAATGTATAAAGTATTTATAGAAAAACTTACTTCAAAAACATACTGATTCAATTTGGCCTAAATACAAAGGTAAAAACTAGCAGCTCAAAGAGACACCTTTGTGGTCCTAGTTATACATAGAATTACAGCTAATAAACCATGAAAAAAAGTTTAATTTTAACAAATATATTCACAAGGAAATGATCTAAGTATTAGTTCTCCTTTAATAAATATTTATGACAGCTTTTCTTAGTTGAGCTGGTGAAGTTCAATTCATTAAGTACCTATTAAGTATGCATACATAATACACTTTGCTGGGTTAGTCTCATATGGGAAATAGTTAACAAGTTTATCAAATGAAAAAATAATCAAATATGGCAGGATATAACTAAGAAGCCAAAATTAACATTATATGATACTCAATCAAAGGGAGGAATACATCAGAAATCACATAAAGAACTTTACCTAACAATATGCTCCTATACACCGTGATCTTATTTGGAATACAAGGACATAGTCGAGTGATTCTGAAATTCCCTCCTAACCATATCCACAACCCCCAACTCCCTTCCAATCAATTTCTCCACTTCCGGATATAGATCTTTAGAGAAAGCAAAAAACGATGTTTAAACACTTTTACAGCAGTATTTATAAAACTAGGGACGGCAGATATACTCTTGTGATCTATTCTTAAGTTCCCTATGATAATTTTTTTATTTTTCTCTTAATGTTATTCAACACATGAATATTCTATATCATCATGGTGACACATCTTTTAATCAAACACCAGCCCACAATTTTAGTGACCAAGCCTGTATCTGTGGTTGTGGTCATGCCAGTAGCTAAGAATATTTGACTACTGTAGCAGACTACTGAGAAAAATAAAATCAGACTTAATTTGTAAATATGTCCATACCATGCAAAGTCCAAATAACATCACTGTACACTAAGTTAATCAGACTTAGCAATAGCTCAAAAAAAGAAAATTAGTTTGGACACCAAACACATGATTATATAGTAGGTATGCTAGCCTCGTAAGAACCTGCAACTATATGGAGAAAGAGAAAATAGTATCATTAAACAAGTATAAAATAAAGTATATAAACAGTATATAAACAAGGGCAAAATTAATGCCATAGAGCACGGGTTCTCACAAGACACAGTACATGAGAATCACTTGGGGATCTTTTCCCAACTATATAACTTCTAGGAAATATATTGGAAATGACAGAGGAAACTATTCATTCACTTCATTAATAGAATGATAATTTGAATTTTAGTACTTTCTAGTTTTTTTGGTATTTTATTAGAAACCATACATTGTTTTCACAGTTATATGAAAATATACATGTAAGGCACTAATACTGGTTTTATATTTGAACATATTTAAGTTATATTATAATAAAAAAAGTAATTTATGTAAAAACTGGGTGTGATGATTAGTTTTATGTGTCAACCACAGGGTGCCGAGATCAAATATTATTTCCGGGTATGTCTCAGGGTGTTTCAGATGAGATTAGCATTTGAATCCATGGACTCAGTAAAACAGATTACCTTCCCTAATATGGGTGGACACCATCCAATCCCTCAAGGGCCTGAATAGAACAAAGGCAGAAGGAAGAATTTACCTCTTTTTACTGCCTTACACTGTTGGAGCTGGGACATCTCATCTCACTTTCTCTTGCCTTCAGACCTGGTCTTAGACTGAATTACAGCACCAGCTTTCCTGGGTCTCCAGGTCACAGAGAGCAGATCCTGGGACTTCTTAGCCTCCATAACTGCCTCATAATAAATCTCCATTATATATATATGTATATGTATACACACACATATACACACATAAATATACATACATCCCACTGGTTCTGCTTCTCTAGAGAGTCTTGCCTAATACACTGAAGGTCCATAAAAATTTACCTTTAGTCAGCAACGTTCTCAAATCTGCCTGTCTATTCTCCTGCATTACACCCCTAACAGACTGATTTCAGTAGTGAGGACTAGGCAACTACATATTTTTTAAATGCCACAGATAATTCTAATTCACACAATCATGTATGAGAATCAATGGTTAAAGGTCCTGTGTTACAAAAACATATAACAGCCACTCTTTCAGAAAAAAACAGTAAAACCTTACTAGGTAAAATGATGATATGAGTTTCAATTAAAGAATAAAAGCTTAAAGAAATTAAAGTTCACTAGGTTTCTTAGAAACCTGAGTTAATACTTAAAAATAAATTATTGTTACCATATCAATTTTTTGTATGGCTGGAAAGAGGGTAGAATGATAACTATTAAAATGTGTTAAAAAGATAATTTGAAAAATCATTCATCTTGGTCTCTGGGATGTGCTTTGCTATTCACATATTTTAAGAACGGGCTAGGAACTCATACTACTTGAAGTAAAACAAAAAGTGGTATTAGAGTAGAATACTGATTCAGGAGCAATCCTTTGCAGATTTCTTCCATTCTGTCCTCTGATTCAAAACTATTTTCTGCTAACCTATAATAATACTATTTTATTTATTTTTATTTATCCATGCCCTTTGCTGAGAAGATCCAAAGATATTAAAATATACATATACATAAACACATAAGCCAAAAGCCAAGAAATAAAAGGGTTAAGAAAAACTATATCTATAGATCTTATGTGAAAAAAGCTGCTACAATTGAGGTACAAGTTAACCCTGTCTCACCTAAAACACCAAGTTAAAAAGGTAAGAAACAACAAGCTGACTCTAAAATGAATATAAAAATTTAAGAGACTCAGTCAAAATAATCTTGAAAAAAAAAACCCACAAAGTTGAAGGACTCACACTTCCCAATTTTAGAACTTACTACAAAGCTACAATATCAATATTGGGATCGATACAGTGTGGTATATAATAAACATATACATCGATGGAACAGAATTGAAAGCCCAGAAATAAAACATTGCGTTTACATTCAATTGATTTAATTGCCCAAGACAGTTAAATGGGGAAAGCAGTCTTTTCAACAAATGGTGCTGGAACAACGGGATATCCACAAAAGAAAGAATAAAGTTGGACACCTTCTTCATACTATATTAACTCAAAAGTGTCAACGACCTAAATGCAAAAACTGAAACGATAAAACTATTAGAAGCAAAGAGGTGTAATCTTTGTGACCTTGAATTAGGCAATGGTTTCTAGAAATAACACCACAATGACAAGCAACAAAAGAAAAAATGAACTGAACTTCATAAAAAAATCAAAATCCTTTGTAATCAAAGACACCATTAAGCAAGTGAAAGACAACTCACATAATGTAAGAAAATTTTTGCAAATCATATATATGATAAAAAACTTGTATCTAGACTATATATAAAGAACTCTTACAACTAAATAATAAAAAGATGTAAATAAATAAAGTAACCCAATTTAAAAACAGACAATGTGAACAAACATTTCTCCAAAGAACATACATAAATGGCCAATTATTGCATGAAAAGATACTCAAGATTTCTGGTTCCTGGTCTGGCACATAAAGACCTTGGAAGTCATCACTACCATCCTCGCAAGAAAAAAGCTGACCCAACAACTCTTCTTAGATCCATCAGACAATTAAAGTTACAGGGCAAACCACTGCATCCAAAATTGCGAGACAGGTGAATACAACCACAGCTTACTTGTGCAAAGGACTCCATCAAAAACTGTTACAACTAATAAATTCAATAAAGTTGCAGATATAAAATTAATATACAAAAATCTGTTGTGTTTCAATACACTAATAAGAATCTATCAGAAAGAGAAATTAAGAAAACAATCCCATTTATAACTGCATCAAGAAGAATAAAATACCTAGAAATAAATTTAATCAAAGAGCTGAAAGCCCTATATACTACAAACTGTAAGATACTAATGAAAGAAACTGAAGACACAAATAAATGAGATGATTATCTCATGCTCAAGGACTGGAAAAATTAAGATTAGTCAAATGTCCATAGTACCCAAAGCAATCTACAGATTCAGTGCAATTCTTAAAATTCCAATGCCATTTCCCACAGAAATAGAATAATCTTAAAATCTGTATGGAATCACAGAAGATCTTGAGTAGCCAAAGCAATCTTGAGCAAGAAAAACAAAGCTGGAGGGATTAGGCGCCCTGATTTCAGACTATATTACAAACCTATAGTAATCAAAACAGTAAGGTACTGGCATAAAAACAGACACATAGATCAATGGGACAGAACAGACAGCCCAGACATAAACCCACACATATATGGTCAATTAATTTATGACAAAGGAGCTAAGAATATATCATGGGGGAGAAACAGTCTCTTCAATAAACAGTGTTGGGAAAACTAGACAGCCTGAATGAAACTGGACCTCTATCTTTACACCATACAGAAAAACAACTCAAATGGATTAAAGACCTGAACATAAGACCTGAAACCATAAAACCCCTAGAAGAAAATGTAGGTGGTAAGCTCCTTGACATCAATCTTGGTGATGATTTTTTGGATTCAACACAAAAAGCAAAGTCAACCAAAGCAAAAATAAACAGGTGGGACTACATCAAACTAAAAAAGCTTCTGCACAGCAAAGAAAAACATCAACAGAATCAAAAGGCAACTTATGGAATTAGAGAAAATATTTGCAAATCATACCTGATAAGGGGCTAATAACCAAAATATTATAAGAAATTATATAATTTAATAACAAAAAAACAAACAATCCAAGTAAAAGGGGTCAGAGCAACTGAATATACATTTTTCTAAAGAAGACACGCAAATAGCCAACAAGTCCATGAAAAGGTGCTCAACATCACTAATCATCAGGGAAATGAAAATTAAAACCACAATGTGATATCACCTCATACTTATTAGAATGGCTATTATCAAAGAGACAAAACATACCAAGTGTTGGAAGGATGTGGAGAAAAGGGAACACTTGTGCACTGTCGATGGGAATGTAAATTGGCACAGTCACTATGGAAAACAGTATAAAAGTTCCTCAAAAAATTAAACACAGAACTACCATTTGATCTAGTCAATTCTACTTCTGGGTATTTATCCAAAGGAAATAAAATTACTAACTTGAAAAGATATTTGAACCCCCATGTTCATTGCAGCATTATTTATAACAGCCAAGATATGGAAACAACCTAAGTGTCCATCGACAGATAAATGGCTAAAACAGTTTGGTGTAAGTACAGCTGACCCTTGAACAACGTGTGGGTTAGGAGCACCAAACCTACGGCACAGTGGAAAATCCATACATAGGGGACTTCCCTAGTGGTCCAGTGGTTAAGAATCCGCCTTCCAATGCAGGGGATGAAGGTTCAATTCCTAGTTGGGGAACTAAGATCCCACATGCCACAGGGCAACCAAGCCCACGTGCCGCAACTACTGAGCCCACATGCTCTAGAGCCCGCATGCCACAACTAGAGAGCCCACACATCACAACTACTGAGCCCGTGCACCACAACTAGAGAAGCCCGCGTGCTGCAACGAGAAGCCCATGTGCCACAATGAAGAGCCTGCATGCCACGACAAACACCCAGCACAGCCAAAAGTAAAAATTTAAATTAAAAAAAGGAAAATCCATATATAACTTAAAATCGGCCCTTCCATATCCAAGGTTCTACATCCACAGATTCAACCAACTACAGACTGTGTAGCACTGTAGTATTTACTATTGAAAAAAATCCACGTACTAAGTGGACCCACACAATTCAAACCCATGTTACTCAAGGGTCAACTGTATATACAATGGAATATTACTGAGCCATAAAAAAGGAAAGAAATTCTGCCATTTATGACAACCTGGATGGACCTTAAGGGCATTATGCTAAGTGTAATAAGTCAGACAGAGAAAGATAAATACTGTATGATCTCACTTACATGTGGAATCAAAGAGAACCTGAGCTCACAGATACATAGAACAGATTAGTGGTTGCCAGACAAGGGAATGGGGAGTGGAAGAAGTGGGTGAAGGTGGTCAAAAGGTATAAACATCCAGTTATAAGATAAATTAAGTCCTGGGGATATAAATACAGCATGGTTTACTATAGTTAACAATACAGTGTTGTACATTTTAAAGTTGCTAACAGAGTAAACCTTAAACATTCTTATCATAAGAAAAAAGAAATTTATAACTATGATGATGGATGTTAACTAAACTTATTGCAGTAATCATTTCACAAAGTACACATTTAACAAATCATTATGTTATACACCTGAAACTAATACAATGTTATATATCAATTATATCTCAATTAAAAAAATAATAATAGGGCTTCCCTGGTGGCACAGTGGTTGACAGTCCACCTGCCAATGCAGGGGACACGGGTGCGTGCCCTGGTCTGGGAAGATCCCACATGCCGCAGAGCAGCTGGGCCCGTGAGCCATGGCCGCTGAGCCTGCACGTCCGGAGCCTGTGCTCCGTAACAGGAGAGGCCACAACAGTGAGAGGCCCGCGTACCGCAAAAAATAAATAAATAAATAAAATAATAATAATAATAGCTTCTGTACCTTGAGTGCCTGTGAGGGCACTACACATATATCATTATTAATTCCCAAAACAACCCTGACAAGTTGGTAATATTCTTGTTTTACAGAGGAGTAAGGCTGAAAATCTTAAATAATTTGCCAGGTCAATAGCTAATAAATCCTTAGAAACAGGATAGGAAGCCTATTTTACTCCAAAGCATGATCCCAATTCCACTAGGCCAAAGATGGTAAATGGATTACACTCTTAAGTCAAATTCTATTTAAGGAGAGTAACTTGGCAGGATTTAGGCTGAGAAGCACTCTGACACTATTCTGAAGCTCACTAGCAAAAGATCTTGCACAATTAACGATGTTGCCACGGGTATAGAAGGACCTAAATGTAAGAACCCATGTTTGCCATTTTAAAACAGGATCACACTATTTACAAGATTCAGTTACCTCTCCATGGCTTCAAATCTCATGCCAGTTAGTCGCTTGACTCTGTGACTGCCAGGGAACTGTCTTCTCAACTCCTGAAGACAAAACTAAAAAAAAATACTGGTAAAAAACACTTGAAGAGTAGTAATTACACTACATATACTAAATGGGTTACAAGGAACGGCTTACATAGTCTTCAATGTTTTTCTTAAATAATTTCATTACTGAGATCTAATGACATAAGTGAAATTAATCAGTAATGAATAATGCGGTAAAAGAACTCTGAACTTACAGTGAGGACAACAATCAGTTCTCAGAAACTGATCAAGCTCTTAACTAAGAAAATGAGCAGATTATGAGGTCCACTAATAACTCTTCAAATACTACTACCATATCACTTAAAAACTGCTTCCATAATGTGTCAGGCACCACTTAAATAACTACAACTGCTTCCTGGCCTTTTCTTCCTAAGTATTGCACAAACATTCTCTTGATAAAAATTAAGTTTTTTGGTAGTAACCTCAAGTCCCTAGCAAATACTGTTAACACTTTGTTTAATTTTGCCCTGTTGAAGTCATATTCTAATCAATCACCTTGTCAGTACACATGTGATTTGGGGTCATAAAATACAGACACCATATCAATGGAGTACCAATCTCCTTTTGGCAGATATCCATAATTTACCCATCAACTCAACTATACAAATAATCAAATATTTATTGAGCATCTACTATGTTCTCAGCAACCTATAAGGGATTATAAGAGTCTTGGAAGTGCTAGAAATATTAAGCATGATAAAAATGGTCCACTCTAGTTCCCCCAACCATAACTGATTAAAAATGCCTTTAACTAATGAAGAAACTATTAACCAATAATAAAGTAAATTTTAATATGATCTGGAAATATAGCTTCAAAGTCTGTGGCTCTAAGTTCTATAATAAGAAAAATATTCAAGTTAGTCAAAACTGAAAATGATGGTCATTTATTTCTCTGACATCATGCAAAACTCATAGTACTTGTTCAATCAAGCTAGCTGTGCTGAACTTCTGAACCATTAAAAAGAAAAATACTGTGTTACAAAAGAAGTTATTACCTATTCACTTAATCTCCTACTTTACCAAATGGCATTTTGCTATACAAAAAAAAAACTTCAAAATTTCCCTCAAGATATAAGCTGCCACCTCTGTTGGTATTCAAAAGACTATGTCTCATAGGTTCTAAATGTAATACAACGGTTTCATGGAATATTTTTTATCACTGGTAGCTCCACTGGAGTTATGTGTATAGTCAACATGACATAATTACCTTGAAAAGGACAAAGCTAATTAGACATGCATATGTTCTTGGGTATTTCTACTTTCTGTTTTTTTTGTATTTCTTTTGGGCTTAAATGAGGAAGCAGTGTGAAGGAGCACTTAAGAGCTCAGAAATACAGAACAAAAGAACAGAAACCACTGCTTCCTGATTTATATAATGAATATAGTGATAGTATCAACACAAATCAAATTAAGAAATAATTATAAAGATTAAATAAACCATGATGTAAAGCTTCTAGCATAGCACCTAACACATGAGTGTTTAAAAATATAGCTATCATTCTTTTATTTTAAAATTAAATTAAAAATTACTTCCATAATGTGTCAGGCCCCACTTAAATACCTGATATTAATATTTTAAGTCATGTTCTGTACATGTCAGGATTTTCTACTAATTTAACATATACATTTAAAACACTGTAAAACAGTACTTAACATTATATATTAAGTAAGTCATTTAACAACCCCCAAAATAAATGTTTTAAACTATATGCTTCTTATTTTTAACTCTATAATATGGCATAATTCACCTATTAAGTGGATAACCTTCACCAACTAATTTAACCTCTTCAGTGAAACTGGGATACTAAACATCTACTTCTCAGGATTGTTAAAAAGATATAAAAAAACATACTGTGTCCCAAAGTACCTAGCTAGTCCCAGCTACTCAAGAGTAGCACTGAGGGCTTCCCTGGTGGCGCAGTGGTTGAGAGTCTGCCTGCCGATGCAGGGGACACGGGTTCGTGCCTCGGTCTGGGAGGATCCCACATGCCGCGGAGCGCCTGGGCCCATGAGCCATGGCCGCTGGGCCTGCGCGTCCGGAGCCTGTACTCCGCGATGGGAGAGGCCACGACAGTGAGAGGCCCGCGTACCGCAAAAAAAAAAAAAAAAAAAAAAGAGTAGCACTGAAAACCACCTACAGAAAGCATTCAATACAGCCATATACTAACTGCTTACACATAATTTATGAAGCAAATTAAATATAAAATAAAACAAGTTTAAATACCTACCAATGACAAGTCATCCCGACCGTAGTCAAGGGCCGCAATCATCACCTGTTCATATATGATCCAAACTAGATACACAGAGGAAAAAACTGAATTTAATATAAAAATCTCAGAACAGAAATTAGATAATAAATTCTTCCTGTTTCTGATATTTTAAAGAACATTACTCATAACTGAAAATTGATTTATTGTATTACATCTGGAATTAAGGAAAGAAAGCAACCTTATGTTTTCAGCAATGCAAAATATTTTAATATAAGGTAAAAAAAAATCTCTAATTATTTAATACTTTTACTGTTTCAAAAGATCATTATAAAATACATTTTGACCTGACCAGGACTACAGCCTTGTGAGCTTTAAAACAAAAATGCCTATTTGATAGCTTCACTACTACCAACAATTATAAGTCCTTCTCAAAATAAAATTGTCATTAAGACTTCCTAAGAAGTTTTTTAAAAACTAACAGATCATAGAGAGATTAATATGAACAGCAGAAAAACATAATAATAATTTTTTTAAAAAAAACTAAGAACTGTAAATGAAGCATGTGCTGAGCATGAACACAATAAATTTAAAAACTTACTATCATCTCCAAGCTTAGAAGCATATTCATTAATTAATTCCTCTCCAACTTCCACAATTTGCTCACTGTTTCGTGAGTTTTCTTCTCTCCATTTTCTCATTTTATCTCGCATTTCTGAAAAAAAAAATGCTTGCGATTACATATATATATACATTTGATTAATGTCAAACAGTTGACAAGATGAAATCAGCTTTTTAAGAAAATACACTCACACTAATGTAAAAGTCTATGGTATCTCAAATTTCATAAAGCAGAAAATCATTTTAGCAAGAGCAACAGATCCTTTAGAACAGCGCTCCCCAACCTCTTTGGCATCAGGGAGTGGTTTCCTGGAAGACAACTTTTCCACAGACGGGGGAGGGGCATGTTTCAGGCAGTAGTGCGAGCAATGGTTCAGGCGGTAATATGAGTGATGGGGAGCAGCAGATGAAGCTTTGCTCACTCACCCACCGTTCACCTCCTGCTGTGTGGCCTGGTTCCTAACAGGCTGAGGACAGGGGATTGGGGACCCCTGCTTTAGAAGACTGAAAATGCATTACAACTGATATTACAACTATCTTTAAAAGTAGTGTACGGCATGGGTCTGCTACAAATATCCTCTATCCCTTTAAGCAACTATGGATCATAGCTTTTTTGGGTTACAATGTTCAGAATTTGATAAAAGCTAAGGATTATTTTCTCAGAAAAACAAATAAAATCATACATTGAAATCTCAAAAATTCAAGGTGCTCCTGAAGTTTACCCATTGACTCAAGAATATAAAATTTTCATAATCAGGGTATCATATTAGGCTATCAGCACTGAAGAAACATTCATCACAAAACTCTCTTAATAACAACATTACTACAACAGTCCATATAAAGATACACAATTACACAGGGAAATAAACAGAAGAAAAAATTAGGACAAAGGAAATTTTTTGATTATATATAAAGATAAAAATGAATAATGTAAAGTAAGGTCAAAGGCACTAGCAAACAACAAAAGTTGAGAGAACAACTTTGCATATTAATACAATAGGGAACTGGAGTTTCAAAGAACAGCATTCTGACAATAGCAGAAATAATAACTGGGGTGGGGGAGTACCTAACCCAGAAAAAAGATCCCTTTTTTAATATGGCTAAGGTAGAATTAACTGTCCAGTTCACCAATTACATACATGCTTTCTTACTCTTACCTCTTGAAAATCTTACATATTCATCTGAAGTACTACCTTCTTCCTTCTATTGACATACATGTTGTACAGATTTAAATAGTTGAATTAAGTTGTTGTTGAACACATGAGTTAAATAAACAATATGCTATGCTTCTATAGAATATATCTAAGAGAAGCATATAGGATTTTCACTACCTTTATATGCATTACCTGAGTCCCTACAGTTCGAAGTCTACAAAAGAAAACAAAAATCATCATAAGATGAAAATGGACCCTAAGTGAATTTACAAAAACGGTCTTAGAAAATCATTAAAAATTAACATAGTTAATTTCTTCTACTGAAACCTAGAAATCACCTTGACTCTCACTCTGCACAGGAAGTAACTTGAACTCAATCTTAAAGGTTGAAGAGGAATTGAGCAGGCAAACAAAAAGTAGGTTACACATACCCCACAGGTTAAGGACTCAGTCTCACAAGACTGCCCCCACTTCAGAAACCAACACAAGTCAGGGATACCCATACTTCTGAGCAACTCGTTACAAAATCAGGGGTTCCTTTCTACAACTCCCTCATCCAGTTTGATACTTGCTAGAGTGGCTGAAAGAACTCAGGAAAGTGCTTCACTTACTATTACTGGTTTTTTATAAAGGATACAACTCAGGAAACAACCAAATGGAAGAGATACACAGAGCAAAGAGCTGGGGGTGGGAGGGGGTTTTCGGGGGCATAGGAGTACCCTCTCTGAGTGAGTCACCATCCCAGCACCTTGATGTATCCACCAACCTAGAAGTTCTACAAACCCTGAAGTTTAGGGGCTTTTATGAAGGTTTCAGTCTGTAGGCATGACTGATTAGATCCTTAGACACTGGTTATTAAGTCAATCTCCAGATCCTCTCCCCTCCCAGCAGGTTGAGGGGTAGGGTTGAAAGTTCCAACCCTTCACTCAAGTCTTGGTCTTACCAGTGACCAGCCCCCATCCCGAAGCTATCCAGCCACCAGTTATTCAATGGTATATAAAAAGACATGTATCACTATAAATCTTAGAAGATGTTGTATGTGGAACCCAGGACTAAGACCAAATATTATAACAGAAGATGTTCCTATCAACCCTACCACTAAGGAAATTACAAGGGTTTAGGAGCTCTGTGCCAGAAATTGGGGATGAAGACCAAATATACATTATACCTTATTACATCACAATATAACATATATCCACAAGATAACATGCATATAACATATATCCACAAGGTCCACGACCTGGGTTCTCAGAACTCATTCAAACCACATCCCCTACACCATAGTTATACTGTCTGAAGTTGACATTCTCTGTCAACCTGGCAGACTATTTTAAAATAGGAAGAGCCTCGGGAATATAAATCTATTTAGTGTTTTACAGATCTGTTCCACAAAACTGCACCCCTTGCCTGTACCCTGACACCCAAATTAAGAAATGCTAGCTCAGGTGAATTAATAAAATATGCAGTTTGAATTTAAGAAATATCTTTTAATCTATTAGATTATTTCTTAACTTGCTTTAGAATGCCCTTTAAGAAACTGTAGAATTCCTTCCCATAAACTAGAGACTAAAAGAGAAAAACTGGTCCCATCTCCTTTTTTGTCAAATTTCTCATTTACCAACAGTACTCAATTTTCCATCAGTCTCCTCCTACTTATTCATAATCAAAGTATATTACTGGAAAATCTCTGACTTTTAAAACATTCCCTTTCACCCACTGTCATGTCCCCCATGACTTCTAATTAGTCATTCAAAAATATATTAATACATACTTTTTATAACATGCTATAAACGTAATGATGAAAAAGAATCATCCAGTGTGCCTAAGAAATTGACAAGTTAACAGAAAAACTGTAAACAGCAGCAAAATAATGTGATAAAAGGTAAGATAGTGGTTATGTTCAGAGCACTAAGAAAGCAAGGTGAGGGAAAGATTAATTTCACCTGGCAGGGAGAAAGGGTTAAAGAAGACATCTGTGATATGTGAATTAAGCTCTAAGGATCAAAGGGAGTTTGTTAGATGAATTCTACAACAAAGAGCATAAACTATGGTAGAGGAATAAAAGTATCTCATTTGGTAAGGCAAGGGTCTCCAACCTCCAGGCCATGGACCAGTACCGGTCCATGGCCTGTCAGGAACCAGGCCGCATAGCAGGAGCTGAGTGCAGCGGGCAAGTGAACAAACCTTCATCTGTATTTACAGCCACTCCTCCTCATTCTCATTACTGCCTGAGCTCCACCGCCTGTCAGCATTATGGTGAGTTTTATAATTATTTCACTACATATTACAATGTAATAACAATAGAAATAAAGTGCACAACAAATGTAATGTGCTGGAATCATCCCAAAACCATCCACTCCACCCTGGTCTGTGGAAAAATTGTCTTCCGTGAAACCAGTCCCTGGTACCAAAAAGGTTGGGGACCAACCTTTTCCCAGGGACTGGGAAAGTGCCCAACCCACCTATTGGGGGAGAGAGAGAAGGCAGGCAAAGCAGTTCCTTCAGGCTATTGCAAAATGGAGCTCAGGTTAATTCTTAGTTTATGTAACCCACAGCAGGGGTGGGGAACATGTTTCTCTGTCAAAGACTACTCCCAGAGACCCTTAAAAAAAAAAACAAAAAAAAAAACCTGAAGGATCACTCACCAGAAGAAGGAAAATTAGGAGAGCAAAGTATAATAGGAAAGAACAAATCTGACTCCATATTGTATCTTTTTCTTTTACTTTAACCTTTGTATTCTATTGCTTTTGCTACAAGTTAAGAGTGTTGCCTAATGGCCTGAAATATACAGGCCAGCCCTTTCTCAAGACTCCAACCTTTAAAGGTATAACACTTTTCTACTCATACAGAGATAAGAAGTTGCAAACAGAGTATAAAGTTTGTCTTGTTGGAGGTTTTCAGGAACATCATGACCTGACCTACATGAACAGATGTAAGAACAAAGGATTTTGACACCAAGAAGTTCGCAGCAATCAACCATACCCCCTCCCCTCTTTTAGTTATAAAAGAGCCTGAATTCTAACTGGGGTAAGATGGTTCTTTGGGACACCAGTCCACCATCTTCTCAGCTGGCTGGCTTTCTGAATAAAGTCACTATTCCTTGTCCCAACAACTCACCTCTTGATTTATTAGCCTGTTGCTCGTTGAGCAGAATGATCTTGGACTTGGTAACAAAAGCACTTTTTCTAAAGATCAACTAGGAAAAACAATGAGCCCGTTCACACAAATATTTCCCTATTTACCCAAGTTCTAAATTTTAAAAGAAAACCAAATTGAGTATAACATGTACTTCAAGATATTTTTAAAGCAAAGTAAAAAGTATTATCTATGCACTGTTATGACTCCCTCAAAGATATATTTAAAGTGTTACATACACTTCAATTTTGCCTCACAATTCTTTTCACTATCCAAAGGTTTTTCCTGTGTTTCAAAACTCCCATAAGCTTTAAATTTTTATCTTCTTTCTTCAGATATCTCTTCTACTATCCAAAGGCACTAGTGTATAGTGTGGTTAAAAGTGAAGATGCAAAATTCAAACTGCTGGAGTTCAAATGCCAGTTCTACCACTTTCTATCTGTGTGATATTGGATAGTTAACACTTTTCACTTTAATGTTCTCATCTAAAAAGTGGAGATGAAAAATAATAATACCTGTATCATATAGTTGTTGTGGTAAGCACTGTGAGATAATTTATGTGTTTAGAACAGAGTATGGTACAAAATGTGCTCAAAAAAATTTAAGCTATTAATGTTCTACCCTGTTTCCTTACGTGTTCTCATACCCACTTTTAATTCTCTTTTGTTTCTGAACCAAAAGGCTTTGAAACTTCTCTGCAAGCCAACAGTACATTCTCTAAAACCAAATGCTATTTATCTTTTCCTAATCCTTCCATCTTTGGCTTTGGTCTTCATATTTCATTTAAAGCAGGAGATTGAAAGCAGGGGTCAATAAAGTCCCAGGACCAAATTTTGCAGCCACTTGTTTTATGGATAAAGTTTTACCAGCACACAGGGACCCCTCACCCCCCAAAAAAAACCCAAAACAAAAAAACCCACAGGTACTCTTATTCATTTCGGTACTGTCTGACTGTTTCTGTGCTACAATGGTAGAGCTGAATAGTTGAGACAGACCATATGTCACACAAAGCTGAAAATATTTACTACCTGGCCCTTTACAGAAAATAATGCCAATTCCAGATTTAGAGCATGAAGTGGCATAAAGACATAGGAGCTACAGTCAGAGGACTTTGGTTTAAATCCCAATGCTGCTACTTAGCACAGTCATCTTGGACCTGTTATGTAACATTTCTAACCTCAGCTATAAAATACAGAAGATCACAAGCCTATCTGCAATGAACATTACATAAAGCAAAACCTAGACCCCTCAAATGTCTTAGCCAGTACAATGTTGGGGGTTGGGGTGGGGGGTAATCTGTTTTTAATCTGATTCTGATTACCTTTAGATAAGGCACGCACTCACCAGTTCTTCATAGGCACCACTATCATCTTTCACGTAATTTCACACATTATCCTCATCTTCTTGGCATCTGAGTTTAGAACTCCTAATATCAGATAATTTATGTAAAGCACTTCATAAAATATAAAGTGCTACAAAAATTTTAATTAGCATTTACTGACAGCTATTTTTTGACTCTCACCACTATGCTGGTCATTGGAAGCACTGAGAAGATTTGTGTGTGTACAGAATGTAAACAAGTAATTAAAATATGAGGGGTGTTTGTAAATTAACTATACTTCAATGAAAAAAATATGATGGGTGACATTAATAAGGTTCATTAAAAACTCTAACTATCCTCCAGTTATAATCAAAGAATTTCTTCCTGCAAAAAATACTAATGATGCCCCTAGCATTTGAGAAGCTCTTAGCCAACAGGCTCTTGGTTGTTTCCATTATTTGTTACATTTTAAAAAGTCAGTTGCATGCAAACCAGTTCATGGCAGTTAAACTTAATGTAATTATATACTGTAATTAAATATTACAAAAGCTAAAAAAAACTTGAGTGCAAAAGATAGACTTTTTCTACAAAACAAAGCTGGATGCTTTAAAAAGACTCCACAAAGGTAAAGAGCTTTCAAAAACTGCTGTTATGTTAAGGTGACTCAATTAAAAATAAGAGGAAAATAATAAAAATCTACAGGACTTGTGCACTGAAGCTGCTATACAAGGGTCTTTATGTTCTTGTTCCATGTTACAGAAAGCAAAGTTGAAAATGGTTTATTAAAGATGACAAGGAATTTCAATCAGGAGATCCCTATCAAAGAAAAAGCCCTGCCCTATATCAAAAGTCCATTTAAAATTTTAAGTTTACCAAAAGGAGTCACTGATCTTTTTTTTTTTTTTTTTTAAATAGGAAAGTGGCTCCCAACTATCTACAAAATAAAGTCCAAACTCCTTAGGCTAGTATTCAAGGCACCAACCTACCTCTCCAGCTCTTACCTTGCAAAAATGACCTTCACTAAATATTTACATATCCATAAATATGAACTTTTAGTGCAGAAGTGAAATCTCAGGGTACGTGCCATGAGACCTGGGACCCTGCCTGTCTTTTTCAGCACTGTATCCTCAAGAACTGGAACAGCAGCTGGCACAAAGTACTCAAATATATGTTTAACTAACATGTCATTTAGCATATAGGCTAATAATTAAAGCTAGGTGTGGATGATTACCCACAGAAGACATTCAACCTTTTTAGAGCTCTTTGAAGCTGATGGGACCTTTGAACCAACTTTCCCCCAGAAATATGTACATGTTTAAAAACACACTCAATTTTGCATATAATTTCAGGAAAGTCACAGACCACATAACACCTATGCCTGCATCAGTTAGAAGTCTGTTGAACTCAGGATTAATCACCACCAATAACAGATTAAGAGGGCTAAGGAAAGAACCACTGGGGACATCAAAAATTAAGGAGCAAATGGATGTAGAGAACACAGCAAAGTTCTGAAAAGTAAAAAGAGAGCCTTAATGCTATTAAGAAACCAACGAAAGAATTTTTCATAGAGGGAATGACCTGCAATGACAAATGTAGTATAGATGTACAAAACAGATACATTAGACCCAGCATTAGATCTCCCTAGAAATCTTACTGGACTAATAGAGCATGGAAACCACATTGTGGTTGTTTAAAGGACTGAATAAAAAGAGAAGTAGAGACAGTGAGCATACACAACTAAAATCCCCTCAAACATTTTAAATAAATATTTTTTCAACAAATATTCATTTAATGCCTATTATAGGCCAGGCACTGTGTGAGGCATCCTATCCATATTCTGCCCAAATACCCTATTCTCAACAAACTTGACTATACCCTCCTTCAACTCTTTCCCACCTCCAAATTCCTCTATATAATAAACATCAATAACCTTCAACTGGCTGATAAATAAACCATATACCTACTTTTTTATAGAGCCCAAGAGAAACTAAGAGAGCGTTAAACTTAGTATATACGTCTTTTATAAATATGTGATAAACTTTCCTATCACAAGAAATCACACTACTCTTTGAACTAACCATTTCCAGTACTTTAATTCATGATGCTATTCAATGGAATTCTTTTTTTTTTTGGCAGTACGCGGGCCTCTCACTGCTGTGGCCTCTCCCGTTGCGGAGCACAGGCTCTGGACGCGCAGGCTCAGCGGCCATGGCCCACGGTCCCAGCCGCTCCGCGGCACATGGGATCCTCCCGGACCAGGGCACGAACCCGTGTCCCCTGCATCGGCAGGCGGACTCCCAACCACTGCGCCACCAGGGAAGCCCTGCCCTATTCAATGGAATTCTTAAAGGACACAGGTCAACTGACACTCCCGCCCCCCCCAAATCTAAACAAAAAAACTACCCCGAGGGTCCTCCCATTACCCTCTTGTTACCAAAAGTCTCTGAAAGAAAAATCTACAATACTCTTTTCCTAAAAGTCTCCTAAAATAGAATTTTAATTCTACTTATTAATTGCATTAATTAAAATGAGCAAACTATATTCTATTTGCTAAGTGAGTTGCCTAAGTCTAAGATACTAAAAAAATCACTCCAATACTAAGAAAATTACTTATAGTATTTTTTGTGATGATCTTTTAATCCTACTAACAATTCATTTAGTCAACAGATCACTAAGTTCCTCCAATATGTCATGCACTAGAACAAGATAGGCCTGGTCCCTCTTCATTCGAGGAGAGACATTTTTAAACTTAACACAATTGGGTAAGTACTTCAGTACTATGAGGACACATAGTTAAAGGACCAGGGGTAAGTTTTGTTGCTTGTTTTTGTTGTCTTTTCTCTTTTAAATTTTGGTGGGGGGATGGAGAATGGGCGGGGGTAGGGTGGTCAAGGAAGGCTCTCTGAGTATGTGACCTCTGAGGGGAATGCCGAGAAATGATAAAAGTATAGTCAGTAGAGCAGAGTATAAGAGTAGAACCAGGAGGGAAGAACACTCCTATCAGAAGGAATAGCTTGTATCCAGTCTTAAGACTAGAGGAGCATCGCACATTTAGGGAATTCAACAAAAGCCAGCGTGGCCAGCTCACAGAGCAAGGGTAAGAGTAGCTTAAGATAAAGCTGGAGACACAGACAGGAGCCAGATCATCTTTTTATATGTATTTAATAGTTTAAAAGCACTTTAACATATGTTTTCCCTTTTGTTCCTCAACAAACTTGTGAAGTAGTTATTATTGATTAATCTAAATCTAATTATGTCACTCATCTTTAGAATGTCCACAGGGTAAGGTCCAAGTTACTTAAATTACCTTGTCTGCTGGTAGTTAACACACCCACTCATTCCCTACCATTCTACACAACACTATCATCTAAGAAACTTATATTGAACATACCTTCAAAATAGCACCTTCAAAAAACCATGAAATATTTGAAAATTTCTTAAAAGCATTAAAAATAACAGCCACGTATCTACTGAAGGAATATACCCTGACACAAGCCTTTTAAAACCATGTTACAAGTCTATCTTTCTCCTTTTGACTATGAACTCCCTGAAGGTAGGGACTGTGTCACTTAATTTGCTGTCTCCAAGTACTGAGAACTTAATACTTTTAATATAATGGATTCCCCAGTACACGTAGAAACACTGAGGTTCACAGTGTGCTAGAAGCCACAAAAGCAATAATAAATCACTGAATTCACTTCCAGTATAAAAGAATTTTACCTTTTCTCATTATTGTTTTCAACTTTGTAATACTGGAAAGATTTACTCACCACTGAACAATCAATATAGTTTTCAGTCCACGTGTTATCAGGCCATTATTTAAATATCCGAACAAATAAGCTACTGAAGTCTACTGTGAAATGTTGGGAATATAAATTTCGATTACACAAATTCCATGCCTGAGAGAAACTCAAGGCTCTTCTCTTAAGCATGCATGCCTCCCACGAAAGTTTTTAAGAAAGGAAAATCTCTTACAGAACTCGTCCAAAGTTTGGCTGCTTCCAAATTTAAACACAAACTCCACCTCAGATTAAACCAGAGGTACTTCCCCTTCAGAAAAGGAATTACTTACTGGTAGGGAATAAGAAGGAAGTTGTGTGTGTAAATGTGTTTTGAGGGGGAATGGGACAGGGAATAATTAACAAGGGGAGAAATCAGAAACCCAGTTTTGAAGAGAGAATGAAATGTAAACTGGCATGTAAAAGAATCAGATATGTTCACGGGTTTTCCACACACCTTTACTACACAGAATTGTAACCCTTACAGAGCACTTCAAAGGCCCGTACAGGCCGTGTATTTCTCGGCTGCAAAGACGCTTCTGCAGGCAACTATCCCGCCTCCTCCGCGCCGCCCAGCAGCCACAGGAAACGTATGACAACCCTAGCCCCAGGTCCCGGTCGCCTTTCAATGGAAGCTACCCTGGGCCGTTGGACTGGCGCGGAGGTAGGACGGTCGGTCAGCCTACTGGCGCAAGAGGTGGGAAACACCGCAGACCCCAGTCGGTGGCCGGGCCAAGGAAGGGGTCAGCCTCAACCTCCACCTCAGCCACCACCACAGCTCTGCCGGTCCAATGCCGAAGAGAGACCGGAAAATCCAGCTCTCCGAGGGCAGCAGGTACTCCCGAACGGCTTCCCACGGCTTCTGGTCTTTCCGCGCCCGCCCCGGCAGCAGTTACCTTCCCAGGTGACATCGTAAAGCTCTGAGACCTTCGCCATCTTCTCAGAACCTGGAGGCAACCGGGCGAGAGGGCGGGGAAATGCGGTCACACGACCCGAGACTAGGCGGTGGCGAATTACGACATCATTTCTCATTGGCCAAGAGCGCGGAGGGGGCGGGATCCGCCTCACACGTGCACGCGGCTCTGCCGAGGGGCAGTCGGGAAAGGGGGCGGGACGAGCTGGGCGGTGCGCGGCGCGTTAAGGTCTGTGAGGGCGCGGGGGCGGAGCCGCTGGAGCCGGAGCTGCTGGAGCGGGAGCCGCCGAAGCCGGTTTGGGGTGAGATGTCTGTTTTACCGTGGATTCTTAACAAATTCTGGGTCTTTAATGTGTGCCACTCCCGGCTTTTCACTTTTTTCTGCATAGGTGTATTCATTCTCTTCCCACTTCCTAATCGGTACCTTGTTCTCTTCATGACCTGCTGCAATGCAAAGTTCTGCGCGAACCCGTTATCTGTCCCCAACTTTCCTCCTTCCATGATGGGATTCGCCTTCGATTTTCTTTTTAATGTTCGGCTGACCTGATACACTTCAAAAATTTCTGGTTAAATCTTTTTGAGGAACTAAGCATAATTCTGCTTTGCAAGTTATGTTCCTGTGGCCGAGGACTTCTTTATGTTCACATGAATGGCTTCGTGCCAATCCAAACCCTTAGTTAACGCTCCCCGTGGATCACTGTCTGCTTGCCAGTCTATTTTTTAAACTCCATAAAGGCAGCCGATATGTAAATGATTATAAGTAGATGAATTAATCACAGCCCCTACACTTCGCTCCTCTTTATTCGCACGGGGGAGCCTCCAGGCTAATTGCTTTCAGAAACCTTTGGACCTGGTTGGATAGAGCTAGGGAAAAAATGTCTGGAGTGGAAGCAAAAAATTTGAGGGTCATAAGGGTATATTTAGTATTTGAAGCAATGAGAACATAAAAATGTAAAGGGGGAATATGTAAAGTTAAGAAAGAAGGCTAAAAATTCCTGCATAACACGTATACTTAAGGGTCAGTGAAGAAAAGAAAATCAACATATGAGGAGAAAGGAAAACAGAGTCATATTCCACATGCCAAAGGAGTAGAGTTAAAAAGAAAAAAAGGAACTATCAGTGGCACCTGCCCAAGGGAAGTTGCATAAGGATAAAAAAGACTACTGAATTTATAAACTTGGATTAGATTCTGAATGAAGTTCATTCTCTCTAGACTAGACAGACCTTTTTTTAAAAAAAAAAAAAAACCTTCATTCAAAAAAATTTAAAATCCTCCACTCAGAAATTCACATATTCTAATACTTCAGTAAAACAACCTGGTGTAATGGAAAGAACAAGAACTCTGTCAGACAAATCTGAATTCAGGCTCCACCATTTAGTAGCTCCTTGACAGTTAGCCTATGTATCTCTGAGCATAGGAGTCGATCAGATATAGAAAGAAGCTAATCATATCGATATAAAAAGAAAATATCTCCCTTGAATTGTTATCAAGACTAAAAGAGACACTGCATGACACTCTTATGGAAGTAGCAGTCCTGTGGCTATAAATACTGTTTATATGTTGATGATGCCCAAATGCATAAAATCCAGCAGTCCTTACTTCTCCCATGAAACCCAGTTCTACTTTCTTGACATGTTCATTTAGATGCCTAAAATGTATCTCAAAGTTAACATCTCCCAAACAGAAATCTGGATTCCTGCCACCATGCCCCCCAACTTGCTCTTCCCCATCACAACTAAAATTCTAGGAACTATCATTGATTCCCTTCTTTGCCAAGCCCCCTATATCCAGTCTATTAGCAAATTCTGTATTGTATGCTTCCAAAACTTCCCCAAATCCATCTATTTTTTTTCATCTCCACTGCTACTACCTTAATAGAAGCCACAACCATCTCTCACCTGAATGACTGTCATAGTCTTTTAACCTTCTTAGTTTCATTCTTGCTGTGTAAAAATCTATTTTCTATACAGCGATCCTACTGGTCTTAAAAAGGCCACAGAAGTCCTCTGCTTACAGCTTTCAAATGGCTCCTCTGGCAGTAAAAATGTACTCTAAACACTTTACCATGATTTACTTCATCTCCTACCATTGTCTCTTTTCACTAGATACCTACCATTCTCACCTATTTCTATTTCTCAAACATGGCAAACTCCTATCTGCCTTAGGTCTGGCATTTACCCAGAGTGTGTGAAAGCCCAAGAAGTTGTCTTTTAATGACTTACAGTGGCTATAACGAGTACAACTAATTGAGGGAGTAAATATTTTTCACTCACTTTAACTAAATGCCCTTGTATTGGGTTGGCCAAAAGGTTCGTTCATTTTTTTCCATAAGATGGCTCTAGTAGCACTTAGTTGTCTTTAACTTCATTGAAAGAATTTTGTTAGATTGCACATGACAGCTGTCACATCAGCATGCATTTTAAAAAAGACTTATCAAAATAGGTGAATTTTTTTGTAGCCATTTTAACATTGAAGATGGAAGGAAAAAAGCAACATTTTCGGCATATTATTTCTAAAAGGTAAAAACGCAACTGAAATGCAAAAAAAGATTCGTGCAGTGTACAGAGAAGGTACTGTGAGTGATTGAACATGTCAAAAGTGTTCGCGAAGTTTCATGCTGGAGATTTCTCACTGGATGATGTTCCACGGGCAGGTAGACCCGTTGTAGTTGATAGCGATCAAATTGAGACATTAATTGAGAACCATCAGTGTTATACCACGGCGGAGATAGCCAACATACTCAAAATATCCAAATCAAGTGTTGAAAATCATTTGCACCTGCCTAGTTATGTTCATCGCTTTGATGGTTGGGTTCCACGTAAGTTAAGCGAAAAAAAGCTTCTTGACCATATTTCTGCATGTGATTCTCTACTTAAATGTAATGAAAATGTTCCGTTTTAAGACAAATTGTGACAGGCGATGAAAAATGGATACTGTACAAGAGCGTGGAACAGAAGAGATTGTGAGGCAAGCGAAATGAACCACCACCAACCACACCAAAGGCCGGTCTTCATCCAATGAAGGTGATGTTGTGTATATAGTGGGATTGGAAGGGAGTCCTCTATTATGAGCTCCTTCCTGAAAACCAAATGATTAATTCCAAAAAGTACTGCTCTCAGTTAGACCAACTGAAATCAGCACTAGAAAAAAGCATTCGGAATTAGTCAACAGAAAACGCATAACCTTCCATCAGGATAACACAAGACTGCATGTTTCTTTGATCACCAGGCAAAAACTTAGCTTGGCTGGGAAGTTCTCATTCATCTGCCATATTCACCAGACATAGTACCTTCAGATTTCCATTTATTTTGGTCTTTACAAAATTCTTTTAAAGGAAAAAATTTCAATTCCCTGGAAGACTGTAAAAGGTACCTGGAACAGTTCTTTGCTCAAAAAGATAAAAAAGTATTGGGAAGATGAAATTATGAAGTTGCCTGAAAAATGGCAGAAGGTAGTGGAACAAAAGGGTGAATACTTTTTTCAATAAAAGTCTTGGTGAAAATGAAAAATGTGTTTTTTATTTTTACTTAAAAATCGAAGGCACTTTTTGGCCAACCCAATAGCTGGCTACTGTTGTCTGTCAGGCAATAAACCATATGACATAAGGTTAAAAGAGGTCAATATCAGAGTTTTTGAGCTGGAAACTAGAATAATTTCATTTTAGACTTAGAAGGAACTTATGATTCTTTAGAACAGTATTTGTCAAACTTTTTTGCCTACATCTTATATTAAGGAATACACTTTATATCACACTGTGCATACAGATATTTAAAACTAAAACAAAATTTGCAAACAAGCCTTTTACTGTGTCTTGTTCTCTATATTTTCTATTCAAATTGAGTCAATTCCATTTTATTTTATAAAAATATTAGTTGTGACCCACAAATGGGGTAATGACCCATGTTTTGAAAAACACTAATGAACATTGTATGCATTTCCTAATGAGGCCCTGAAATGAAATTATTTGCTCAAGTTCTTACTACTAGTAGGTAAAAAAGATGGGAAATTCATAGGGTGGAGATGAGATGTTTAGTTCATAGCTGAAAGATGAAATATTTACAGGAAAAATGTTTTGTCACCAATAGTACTCTCTGAAGCGAGGACAGTGACTGTTCATATTTTATAACATTTCAATTGTCCAGTAAAACTTGCTTTCCTCAGACACACTCAGGAAAAAACTGGCATGTCAGTGACAAAACTTCTGTATTCTTCTTTAACATTTTATAATGTAATTATAAAGTAAATTTAAAAATACCTTCTATAGATAAAACCATAACCTTGGCAACATAAACATCAAGCATACTTTCTGTAAATCCACCTTTACAGATGTTCTCAAAGTTTTACCTCTCACCTTCTCATTCCTTTGAAAAAGAGAGTTTTCATTCGTACACATTAAAAATATTTAATCCACTTTATCTGATTGAACAACTGCCCAATATTGGTGACAAATATCAGGAAACTATCCCAGCAGCCAAATAGTAGATTATGCCATGTCCAACACCATGGGAATTACTATTTCATTAATGATCTCAACAGCAGAATGAAAAAGGCACGTGAATGTGATCTATTATATGCTTTTTTTTAATGTGAAGCTATCTTATGATTTCCATTTTTTGTCCTACAAAATCATGTTTGAGAAGTTAGAATAATAATACATCAGAATGAATTATGGTCAAAAATGAATAACTTTGAATAATCCCACATTTTCTTTGAGATGGGATAAGCTTTGATTATTTATCAAGCCAGATTGGCCCACAAAGCGCTTTAGAATGCTTCTTTTTTATGCTCGTGGTTTACTTAATGTCTTCAGACATTATGAAAGACTAAAGCAACTTCTTAAATTTAATAAGCCTTATGGCTTTTATAAAATGGACATTATTTAACAGGACAAAGCATAATACCATGTTAATTGATTTTTGCAATATTCAACATAGTCATCAAATCATTTATTTAGAATCTACTGGCTGCTTTGTTCTGTCATAATCATAGTGAATTCAAATATCCTACATTATGTAGCACAGTTTATAACCTCAATTTACTACTCTGACAATTATCCATCAAAATAAATTGGTCTACTACAACTCTCATATAAAATTCATCATAGCTTTTAAATCATGTTATTGTTTCTAATTAGTGAATCATAACTATAATCCCTTTGTGTTTAAGGGAAAATATTACTTATTTCATCTTCATTCCTTCCATGTCAATATATTTTTACTGTGACACGTTCACATTTGGAAGGAAGTTTTCCTTAGAGTTTTATTTACCAAAAGCCAGATTAATATAGAGTTGTTTTAGGAACCTTATGAACATTGTTTTTTATTACATTTTTAAAAGGTTCTGAAATTTAATACATTCCCACAAAACCCAAGAGCCTATGCCTCCGTTACTGGCACAACCATAGCATTTAGGCACTTCTAGTTCTTTCAAGTCTACCGTCATTTGCAATATATATGTTATAAAATGTGCCAGCCATTCATTTCACATCCAATTATATTATTTTAAAAAGCAAAGGAAAGTCTCTGGGAAAGATTTCCAGTGAAATCACTTAGGTCCTTTCACAGTAGAATTCACAAACTGATAATTACTCCCCTGTGCCATAGTTGTAAGAATGAAGAGGAAAGTACATCCAGAAAGAGTACACCCAGAATTTCTCCTAGATGGGCAATAAATTAGAGCTATTTCTTTTTGAGATTTATAACCATACTTAAAAGTCCACTTTTTCAAACAATAGTTATTTAATTTCCCCAAAGTGCATTTTCTGTTCTGATACACACATACATCTGTGCAAATGTAACAGTCCTTTTGCAAAAATGTGTTTTTGTAAACATCCCTTTTGGGTACCAAACATCTGGGAGTCTCTATGTACTATTACTGTGACTTGATGGTCTCTAGAGCTCATCTAGACTCCATTTTCTACAATAGAACTATAACTGAATTCTTTACTTGAAAAACGTTAAGAGTATTTATTTACAATAAACAAAACACACAAAAATATACTGAATGTTAACTTATGCATTTATTATTACATATTATTCTGTTGCAGATGTAATTTTCATTCTTCAACTATCCCTCTCTTTGGTGGTTTGATTTACTCAGGTCTGTAGTTCTGAGGTATATTACCCTTGCCACCAGGCCACGAGGTCATCTTTACTGGTCATCTTTTTCTTTGTAAGGTGATGCTGACCACTCTTGGCTAAAGTTGGCTTAAAGGCCAATAATACGGCCACATGAGGCATAATGTAGCCATATTACCCTTCAGATGGTAAATCATGTGCTTTTTTACATATAGGAGGGCTTATTTAATCAACCTCATGGATTTTTTTGGGAAAGAGACTGATTTCCTGGCAGCATGTCTCTAAGAAAACTGCCCACCCCCTAAATCCATTCCACCAACGACATCCAGCACCACCTCATTCCTGAGGAAACAGCATAATACCAACTTTTTGAAAACGTTATGTACCATAATTTTTAAAATTGTACTTGGAATTTTTTATCTTAAAACTATGAAGTAAGGAATAATATAGGTATGCTGCAAAAGCTGCCATTTGGTTCAGATTGCTGCCACCTTACTAGAAATTCTTTCGGCATTATAATGTTTTACCTTCATCTGCTCATGATGTTTCTATTATTATTTCTTTTGCATCTTTTGATAATGGGCTTGAACATTGGTCATGTGGATGGGGTGGGAGCAGGGACAGGCAGAGGGGGAGTGATTTCAGTTGATGTAATTTTTCTAGCAATAGCAAGATTATGGAATATTAAACATAACCTCAATCTAATCATGAAAAAAACATCAATCAAACCCAAATTGGGAGCCATTCTACAAAAATAACTGATTAGAGTTCAGGCTTTTTGAGCACTAGCTCTCCTGAATTCCTCGCTTGGCTCCCTATAATAAACACTGCACTTACCTTCACCACAACTCACTGTCATTAGACTGGCTTTACTACACATGGCTGAGCAGACTCAAGTTCGGTTCAGTAACAAGAGGACTTAGTGATGCAATCAGTCAGCTTCCCAGTGTTGGGAGGAAAAGCGTTGGCATCAGCAGTTGATAGTGATTCATTCAAGATGGCAGAGTAGAAAGATGTGCGCTCACTCCCTCTTGCGAGAGCACCGGAATCACAACTAACTGCTGAACAATCATCAACAGGAAGACACTGGAACTCACCAAAAAAGGTACCCCACATCCAAAGACAATGGAGAAGCGCAATGAGATGGTACAAGGGGGCGCAATCACAATAAAATCAAACCCCATAACTGCTCTGTGGGTGACTCACAAACTGGAGAACAATTATACCACAGAAATCCACCCACTGGTGTGAAGGTTCTGAGCCCCATGTCAGGCTTCCCAACCTGTGGGTCCGGCAATGGGAGGAGGAATTCCCAGAGAATCAGACTTTGAAGGATAGCGGGAATTGACTGCAGCACTTCAACAGGACTGGGGGAAACAGAGACTCCACTCTTGGAGGGCACACACAAAGTAGTGTGCACAACAGGACCAAGAGGGAAGGAGCAGGGACCCCATAGGAGATTGAACCAGACCTACCTGCTAGTGTTGGAGGGTTTCCTGCAGAGGCCGTGGCGGGGGGGTGGTGTGTGTGTGCTGTGGCTCACCGTGGGGACAAGGACACTGACAGCAGAAGTTCTGGGAAGTATTCCTTGGCATGAGCCTTCCAAGAGTCTGCCACAAGTCCCAGCAAAGAGCCTGTAGCCTGCAGTACTGGATCGCCTCAGCCCAAACAACCAACATGGAGGGAACTCAGCCCCACCCATCAGCAGACAAGTGGATTAAAGTTTTACTGAGCTCTGCCCACCAGAACAACACCCAGCTTTACCCACCACCAGTCCCTCCCATCAGGAAGCTTGCACAAGCCTCTTAGATAGCATCATCCACCAGAGGGCAGACAGCATAAACAAGAAGAACTACAGTCCTGCAGCCTGTGAAACGGAAACCACATTCACAGAAAGGTAGACAAAATGAAAAGGCAGAAGACTATGTACCAGATGAAGGAACAAGAAAAAAACCCAGAAAAACAACTAAGTGAAGTGGACATAGGGAGTCTTCCAGAAAAAGAATTCAGAATAATGATAGTGAAGATGATCCAGGACCTCAGAAAAAGAATGAAGGCAAAGATCAAGAAGATGTAAGAAATGTTTAATAAAGACCTACAAAAATTAAAGAACAAACACCTAGAATTAAAGAACAAACAGAGATGAACAATACAATAACTGGAATGAAAAATACACTAGAAGGAATCAATAGCAGAGTAACAGAGGCAGAAGAATGGATAAGTGACCTGGAAAATACAATGGTGTAATTCACTGCAGTGGAACAGAATAAAGAAAAAAGAATGAAAAGAAATGAAGACAGCCTAAGAGACCTCTGGGACAACATCAAATGCACCACAAATCCATTATAGGGGTCCCAGAAGAACAAGAGAGAGAGGAAGGACTAGAGAAAATATTTGAAGAAATTATAGTCAGAAACGTCACTAATATGGGAAAGAATATAACCACCCAAGTCCAAGCAGGACAGAGAGTCCCAAGCAGGATAAACCCAAGGAGAAACACGCCAAGACTCATACTAATCAAATTGACAAAAATTAAAGACAAAAATTATTAAAAGCAACAAGGGAAAAATGACAAATAACATAAAGGGAACTCCCATAAGGTTAACAGCTGATTTCTCAGCAGAAACTCTACAAGCCAGAAGGGAGTGACACAATATATTTAAAGTGATGAAAAGGAAGAGGCTACAACCAATATTACTCTACCTGGCAAGGATCTCACTCAGATTCGATGGAGAAATTAAAACTTTTACAGACAAGCAAAACCTAAAAGAATTCAGCACCACCAAACTACCTCAGACCTACGGACACATACAGACTGAAAGTGAGGGGATGGAAAAAGATATTCCATGCAAATGGAAATGAAATGAAATCTGGAAGAGCAATACTCATAGCAGATAAAATAGACTTTAAAATAAAGAATGTTACAAGAGACAAGGAAGGACACTACATATTGATCAAAGGATCAATCCAAGAAGAAGATATAACAATTATAAATATATATGCACCCAACATAGGAGCACCTCAATACATAAGGGAAATGCTAACACCTATAAAAGTGGAAATCGGGGCTTCCCTGTTGGCACAGTGGTTGAGAGTCTGCCTGATGATGCAGGAGACACGGGTTCATGCCCCGGTCCGGGAAGATCCCACATGATGTGCAACGGCTAGGCCCATGAGCCACGGCCACTGAGCCTGCACATCCGGAGCCTGTGCTCCGCAAGGGGAGAGGCCACAACAGTGAGAGGCCCGTGTACCACAAAAAAAAAAAAAACCGAAGATGACACAAACAGATGGAGAGATATACCGTGTTCTTGGATTGAAGAATCAATATTGTGACAATGACTATACGACCCAAAGCAATATACAGGTTCAGTGCAATCCCTATCAAATTAGCAATGACATTTTATAAATTTTTTAATTTAATTTAATTTTTTTTATAGAGCAGGTTCTTATTAGTCATCAATTTTATACACATCAGTGTATACATGACAATCCCAATCACCCAATTCATCACACCACCATCGCCATTCCTCTGCTGTTTCCCCCCTTGGTTTCCATACATTTGTTCTCTACATCTGTGTCTCAACTTCTGCCCTGCAAACCGGTTCATCTATACCATTTATCTAGGTTCCACATACATCTGTTAATATACGATATTAGTTTTTCTCTTTCTGACTTACTTCACTCTGTGTGACAGTCTCTAGATCCATCCACGTCTCAACAAATGACCCAATTTCGTTCCTTTTTATGGCTGAGTAATATTCCATTGTATATATGTACCACAACTTCTTTATCCATTCATCTGTCTATGGGCATTTAGGTAGCTTCGATGACGTGGCTATTGTAAACACCGCTGCAGTGCACATTGGGGTGCATGTGTCTTTTTGAATTATTGTTTTCTCAGGGTATATGCCTAGTAGTGGGATTGCTGGATCATATGGTAATTCATTTTTATTTTTTAAGGAACCTCCATACTGTTCTCCATAGTGGCTGTATCAATTTACATTCCCAACAACAGTGCAAGAGGGTTCCCTTTTCTCCACACCCTCTCCAGCATTTGCTGTTTGTACAGTTTCTGATGATGCCCATTCTAACTGGTGTGAGCTGATACCTCATTGTAGTTTTGATTTGCATTTCTCTAATAATTAGTGATGTTGAGCAGCTTTTCATATGCTTCTTGGCCAACTGTATGTCTTCTTTGGAGAAATGTCTATTTAGGTTTCCTGCCTATTTTTGGATTGGGTTGTTTGTTTATTTAATATTGAGCTGCATGAGCTGTTTATATATTTCGGAGATTAATCCTTTGTCTGTTGATTCGTTTCCAAATATTTTCTCCCATTCTGAGGGTTGTCTTTTCGTCTTGTTTATGGTTTCCGTTGCTGTGCAAAAGCTTTGAAGTTTCATTAGTTCCCACTTGTTTACTTTTGTTTTTATTTCCATTACTCTAGGAGGTGGATCAAAAAAGATCTTGCTGTGATTTATGTCAAAGAGTGTTCTTCCTATGTTTTCCTCTGAGAGTTTTATAGTGTCCGGTCTTACATTTAGGTCTCAAATCCATTTTGAGTTTGTTTTTGTGTATAGTATTAGGGAGTGTTCTAATTTCATTCTTTTACATGTAGCTGTCGAGTTTTCCCAGCACCACTTATTGAAGAGAATGTCTTTTCTCCAATGTATATCCTTGCCTCCTTTGTCATAGGTTAGTTGACCATAGGTGCATGGGTTTATCTTTGGGCTTTCTATCTTGTTCCATTGATCTATGCTTCTGTTTTTGTGCCAGTACCATATTGTCTTGATGATTGTAGCTTTGTAGTATAGTCTGAAGTCAGGGAGTCTGATTCCTCCTGCTTCTTTTTTTTCCCTCAAGACTGCTTTGGCTATTCAGGGTCTTTTGTGTCTCCATACAAATTTTAAGACTTTTTGTTCTAGTTCCGTAAAAAATGCCATTGGTAATTTGATAAGGATGGCATTGAATCTGTAGATTGCTTTGGGTAGGTTAGTCATTTTCACAACATTGATTCTTCCAGTCCAAGAACATGGTATATCTCTCCATCTGTTGGTATCACCTTTAATTTCTTTCATCAGTGTCTTATAGTTTTCTGCATACAGGTCTTTTGTGTCCCTAGGTAGGTTTATTCCTAGGTATTTTATTCTTTTTGTTGCACTGGGAAATGGGAGTGTTTCCTTAATATCTCTGTCATATTTTTCATTTTTAGTGTATAGGAATGCAAGAGATTTCTGTGCATTAATTTTGTATCCTGCAACTTTACAAAATTCATTGATTAGCTCTAGTAGTTTTCTGGTGGCATCTTTAGGATTCTTTATGTATAATATCATGTCATCTGCAAACAGTGACAGTTTTACTCTTCTTTTCCAATTTGTACTCCTTTTATTTCTTTTTCATCTCTGATTGCCATGGCTAGGACTTCCAAAACTATGTTGAATAATAGTGGTGAGAGTGGACATCCTTGTCTTGTTCCTGATCTTAGAAGAAATGCTTTCAGTTTTTCACCATTGAGAATGATGTTTGCTTTGGGTTTGTCATATATGGCCTTTATCATGTTGAGATAGGTTCCGTCTATGCCCACTTTCTGGTGAGTTTTTATCATAGGTGGGTGTTGAATTTTGTCAAAAGCTTTTTCTGCATCTATTGAGATGATCATATGGTTTTTATTCTTCAATTTGTTAATATGGTGTATCACATTGATTGATTTACGTATATTGAAGAATCCTTGCATTCCTAGGATAAACCCCACTTGATCATGGTGTATGATCCTTTTAATATGCTGTTGGATTCTGTTTCCTAGTATTCTGTTGAGGAGTTTTGCATCTATATTCATCAGTGATGTTGGTCTGTAATTTTCTTTTTTTCTAGTACCTTTGTCTGGTTTTGGTATCAGGTTGATGGTGGCCTCATACAATGTGTTTGGGAGTGTTCCATCCTCTGCAACTTTTTGGAAGAGTTTAAGGATGAGTGTTAGCTGTTCTCTAAATGTTTGATAGAATTCATCTGTAAGCCAACTGGTCCTGGACTTTTGTTTGTTGGAAGATTTTTAATCACAGTTTCAATTTCATTACTTGCAATTCGTCTGTTCATATTTTCTATTTCTTCCTGCTTCAGTCTTGGAAGGTTTTACCTTTCTACGAATTTGTCCATTTCTTCCAGGTTGTCCATATTATTGGCATAGAGTTGCTTGTAGTAGGCTCTTAGGATCCTTTGTATTTCTGCAGTGTCCGTTGTAACTTCTCCTTTTCCATTTCTGTGTTTATTGATTTGAGTCCTCTCCCTCTTTTTCTTGATGAGTCTATCATCAAATTTTATCAAGTTTGTTTATCTTCTCAAAGAACCAGCTTTTAGTTTTATTGATCTTTGCTATTGTTTTCTTTGTTTCTATTTCATTTATTTCTGCTCTGATCTTTATGATTTCTTTCCTTCTGCTAACTTTGGGTTTTGTTGGTTCTTCTTTCTCTAGTTCCTTTAGGTGTAAGGTTAGATTGTTTATTTGAGATTTTTCTTGTTTCTTGAGGTAGGCTTGTATAGCCATAAAGTTCCCTCTTAGAACTGCTTTTGCTGCATCCCATAGGTATTGGATCATCGTGTTTTCATTGTCATTTGTCTCTAGGGATTTTTTGATTTCCTCTTTGCTTTCTTCAGTGATCTCTTGGTTATTTAGTAACGTATTGTTTAGCCTCCATGTGTTTGTGTTTTTTACGTTTTTTTCCGTGTAATTCATTTCTAATCTCATAGCGTTGTGGTCAGAAAAGATGCTTGATATGATTTCAATTTCCTTAAATTTACTGAGGCTTGATTTTTGACCCAAGATGTGATCTATCCTGGAGAATGTTCTGTGCGCACTTCAGAATAAAGTGTAATCTGCTGTTTTTGGATGGAATGTCCTATAAATATCAATTAAATCTATCTGGTCTATTGTGTCATTTAAAGCTTCTGTTTCCTTATTTATTTTCATTTTGGATGATCTGTCCATTGATGTAAGGGAGATGTTAAAGTCCCCCACTATTATTGTGTTACTGTCGATTTCCTCTTTTATGGCTGTTAGCAGTTGCCTCATGTACTGAGGTGCTCCTATGTTGGGTGCATATATACTTACAATTGTTATATCTTCTTCTTGGATTGGTCCCTTGATCATTATGTAGTGTCCTTCCTTGTCTCTTGTAACATTCTTTATTTTAAAGTCTATTTTATCTGATATGAGTATTGCTACTCCAGCTTTCTTTTGATTTCCATTTGCATGGAATATCTTTTTCCATCCCATCACTTTCAGTCTGTATGTGTCCCTAGGTCTGAAGTGGGTCTCTTGTAGACAGCATATATATGGGTCTTGTTTTTGTATCCATTCAGCAAGGCTGTGTCTTTTGGTTGGAGCATTTAATCCATTCACGTTTAAGGTAATTATCTATATGTATGTTCCTATTACCATTTTCTTAACTGTTTTGGGTTTGTTTTTGTAGGTTCTTTCCTTCTCTTGTGTTTCCCACTTAGAGAAGTTCCTTTAGCATTTGTTGTAGAGCTGGTTTGGTGGTGCTGAATTCTCTTAGGTTTTGCTTGTCTTTAAAGCTTTTGATTTCTCCATTGAATCTGAATGAGATCCTTGTTGGGTAGAGTAATCTTGGTTGTTGTTTCTTCCCTTTCATCACTTTAAGTATATCATGCCACTCCCTTCTGGCTTGTAGAGTTTCTGCTGAGAAATCAGCTGTTAACCTTATGGGAGTTCCCTTGTATGTTATTTCCCTTGTATGTTTTTCCCTTGCTGCTTTCAATATTTTTCTTTGTCTTTAATTTTTGACAATTTGATTACTATGTGTCTTGGCATGTTTCTCCTTGGGTTTATCCTGTATGGGACTCACTGCGCTTCCTGGACTTGGGTGCCTATTTCCTTTCCCATGTTAGGGAGGTTTTTGACTATAATCTCTTCAAATATTCTCTCTGGTCCTTTCTCTCTCTCTTTTCCTTCTGAGGCCCCTATAATGCGAATGTTGTTGCATTTAATATTGTCCCAGAAGTCTCTTAGGCTGTCTTCATTTCTTTTCATTCTTTTTTCTTTATTCAGTTCCACACTAGTGAATTCCACCATTCTGTCTTGCAGGTCACTTATCTGTTCTTCTGCCTCAGTTACTCTGCTACTGATTCCTTCTAGTGTAGTTTTCATTTTGGTTATTGTATTGTTCATCTCTGTTTGCTTGTTCTTTAATTCTTCTAGGTCTTTATTAAACATTTCTTGCATCTACTCGATCTTTGCCTGCATTCTTTTTCCGAGATCCTGGATCATCTTCACTATCATTATTCTGAATTCTTTCTCTGGAAGGTTGCCTATCTCCACTTCATTTAGTTGTTTTTTGGGGAGTTTATCATGTTCCTTCATGTGGTACATAGCCCTCTGCCTTTTCATCTTGTCTATCTTTCTGTGAATGTGGTTTTTGTTCCACAAGCTGCAGGATTGTATTTCTTCTTGCCTCTGCTGTCTGCCTCTGGTGGATGAGACTATCTAAGAGGCTTGTGCAAGCTTCCTGATGGGAGGGACTGGTAGTGTGTCGAGCTGACTCCCCAATGGCATTTTTTACAGAAGTAGAGCAAAAAAATTAAAAATTTGTATGGAGACAGAAAAGACCCCGAATAGCCAAAGCAATATTGAGAGAAAAAACTGAGCTGGAGGAATCAGACTCCCTGACTTCAGAGTATACTACAAAGCTACAGGCATCAAGACAATATGGTACTGGCACCAAAGCAGAAATATAGATCAATGGAACAGGATAGAAAGCCCAGAGATAAACCCATGCACCTATGGTCAACTAATCTATAACAAAGGAGGCAAGGATATACAATGGAGAAAAGGCAGTCTCTTCAGTAAGTGGTGCTGGAAAACTGCACAGCTATATGTAAAAGAATGAAAGTAGAACACTCCTTAACACCATGCACAAAAATAAAGTCAAAATGGATTAAAGACCTAAATGTAAGGCCAGACACTATAAAACTCTTAGAGGAAAACCTAAGAAGAGCACTCTTTGACATAAATTACAGCAAGATCTTTTTTGACCCACCTCCTAGAGTAATGGAAGTAAAAACAAATGGGACCTAATGAAATTTAATAGCTTTTGCACAGCAAAGAAAGCTATAAACAAGATGAAAACCCAACCCTCTGAATGGGAGAGCGTATTTGCAAATGAATCAATGGACCAAGGATTAATCTCCAAAATATATAAACAGCTCCTTTACCTTAATATTAAAAAAATAAACAAGCCAATGAAAAAATGGGCAGAAGACCTAAATAGACATTTCTCCAAAGAAGGAGTAGAGATGGCCAAGAGGAACATGAAAAGATGCTCAACATCACTAATTATTAGAGAAATGCAAATCGAAACTGCAATGAGGTATGACCTCACACTGGTTAGAATGGGCATTATCAGAAAATCTACAAACAGCAAATGCTGCAGAGGGTGTGGAGAAAAGGGAACCCTCTTGCACTGTTGTTGGGAATGTAAATTGATACAGCCACTATGGAGAACAGTATGGAGGTTTTTTAAAGTAACTAAAAATAGAATTACCATATGACCCAGCAGTCCCATGACTGGGCATGTACCCAGATAAAACCATAAATCAAAAAGACGCATGCACCCCAGTGTTCATTGCGGCACTATTTACAATAGCCGGGTCATAGAAGCAACCTAAATGCTCATCGAGAGACGAATGGATAAGGAAGATGTGGTTCATATATACAATGGGAATATTACTCAGCCATAAAAAGGAACTTAATTGGGTCATTTGTAGAGACGTGGATGGACCTAGAGATTGTCATACAGAATGAAGTAAGTCAGAAAGAGAAAAATAAATATTGTATATTAATGCATATATGTGGAACTTAGAAAAATGGTACAGATGAACTGGTTTTCAAGGCAGAAATAGAAACATAGATGTAGAGAACAAACGTTTGGACACCAAGGGGGGAAAGCAGGCACAGGGGGGATGAATTGGGAGATTGGGATTGACATATATACACTAATATGTATAAAATAGGTAACTAATAAGAACCTTCTGTATAAAAAATAATATAAAATTCAAAAAATTAAAATAAAATGCAAAAAATAAAATAACTGATCATTATTCATCAGGCAGTGGCAGTGGCATTATATATTGCTATTCTGAGCTTTTTGACCAATTCTTGGTTTAAGCACCCTTTGTTAGATTCTAATGTCATATACATGGTGGAATTAAGAGTAGACTTAAAGTTATGAATGAATCCCCAACGTAGTTTTTATTAATTACAGATTGTACATACCATGCCATAGAGGGTGTGGAACTCCTTTACATTCTAGATAACAGCAGTGGATTCTTTGCTAGCATACGTGTGCATTGCTGTCTTCTACAGAACTTGCTGCGTTTGAATCCCAGGTTGAAGTATATAAAGTAATTTGAACAAGTTATTTTAACTTCAGTGAACACTAGTTACTTCATATGTTAAATAAGCACAATAATATTTGATATTTAACAAGAATTACAAGTAATAAAAAATTTCTCACACAGACTCTAGCATATGGCATAATAATACTTTTAGTGTTACATACCAGTTATTGAGTACTTGCTGTATCCCAGGGCCTGTACAAATTACTCTTTGTAGATTATTTCATTTAATTTTTACAACAACCCCACTTTATAGATGAGAGAACAGTTAGGAGAGGTTAAATAGCTTCCCCAAACACACTATGATATACTCCTTCACACAGTAGGTTCTTAGTAAATAGTAGCTGTGTCATTTTGGGCCTCTGAGAAGCAGATGTTGAGATGGGAATGCAAGAGTTTTACTAGGGGACACTCCATGTGAAGAAAGCGAGATTGGGTAGGGAATGCTTTCAGACCATGATGCATATATGATACATGTGAAAGGAGAGTAAGAAGCAGGATTGGACAGAACAAGTCTCATGCCATGATTTAGATCTGACCAAGTGTCAGCCAACTCAATAAGAAAAGCTTCTGAGCAAAGATTACCAATTAGAACAGTCTTACTACAGTGGGCAGAAGTATCCAGGCCTTAGGACCCCGACATGTTCAGTCATTGACTGAGGTCTGCCTTGAAGGGTGTTGCCTCAGCTCAGAAGCTGAGATAAATCCTGAAGCCTTTAGCAGCTAAAGGCTGTCAGCTCCCTGCCCCCCTTGCAGCTGAATAGCAAGTTCTTTCTTGAAGAGAGATTCTAACTGGACCACCATTACTGCCACAGTAGCCATTATTATTCTTTCATTCTGGGTGTGAGCTTCCATTCTTGATGAGAGGTAGGGCTGTGTGTTCTCCTGAAGTAATAGCTAGACTCAGAAGCTATTTGACATACATAGCTCAGAAGCTATTAAACATAGCTATATTTCATATGGAAATTATATTTCAACTCCACAGAATGTCTTTTTCTAGTATATGATTAATGGCTCAGCAATGGTTGACTTGTGTTGAAGAGGAGACATGGTAAAATATATCCAGCCCACAGAGGCTTGAAATTTTGCTTGTTTTTTATGAGACACAAATGGGGAATTATTCATTCTTTTCTTGGGTTGGGAACTAATGCTGCTTCCATTGATAAATTACCTAGAACTTCATATTTCTTTCTCTTTTCACCCAGATTCCAAATGTATCCAAGTAACTTAGAATTTTTAAACATCTTTCCAAGAATAACAGTATAACTCTCAAAATGGGCAGCGTTTCTAAAATTCTGCAACTCAGGATCTCCGTGAAGTCCTAGAAAATTCCAAAGGCATGGACTCAGACATGCCCCTTGATAATTCACTGGGTAACTGCCATACTATATCATTGATGATTCTTTGTTAATAAACTTAAGCAATGTCATATTTTATCAATGGTTGTCCCCAAAACAGATAATAAATGTGAATGGTGCATAAATCCAATGACCCTCACTGTCAACCTGCCCTTCTTTCTTCTGAACGCCAAGGCAGCACTAATTAGCATTTGCCTTGCTGCACAGATGCCCTTCTAGGAAGGACATTATACGTGCTCCACATTCTGGGCTTCCAGAAGGAATGATATGATGAAATCACTATTAATGGGAAGAGGCAGAGTGCTTCCCAGATTCACATTCTAAATAGCAAAGTTATTGAAGGATTGTACCTTTGAAGGAAAGAATTAAAGCGATAGAAGAGGAATGGTGAACAAAGAAAACTTTGGCAGTTATTTTCAGGGAGCAGTTACATGGAACACAGTAGCCATGAATCTCAGTACACAAATTCAGGTGTGCAAGAAGAAAATTTACATTTTTATAAAACCCAGCTTCTGTTTGAGGTACCATTCTTGGAGGAAGACAAAAATTTAATCTCAGTCAGGTTGGACTTTGCCCTGCACTTCTGCCTCCTCCTTTTTCAAGGCTACTCTGACTTGTGTGAAAGTGACATTCCAAATATTTAACAACCCATAGGACAAGGTCACCGACTGTGGTAGGAGCCTTAAAGTTGACCCCCAATTATTTTCACCTCCTAGTTATTATACCCTGTGTAGTCTCTCTCCCAATGAATAGGGATTACCTGTGTCATCAGTAGGATACTTCAGGAATGATGGAGTGTGTCTTTGAAGGCTAAGTAATAAAAGACACTATAGCTCTGCCTTGCTCTCTCTTAGGTCACTCATTCTGGGGAAGGCAGATGCCATGTCACTGAAGACATCCAAGCAGCTTCACAGAGAGCTCCACAAGGTGAGGAACTGAGGCCTCCTCCAGCTTGCCAGCTATGTGAGTGACACATCTTAGGATTGGTCCCCCTGTGCCAGTCAAGACTGCAGACCCAGCTGACCTCGTGACTACAAACTCATGATATACCATGAGCCAGAATAGCCCAGCTAAGCTGCTCCCAAATTCCTAACCCACAGAAACTCTGTGAGACAACAAGTAGTTATTACTGCTTTAAGCTGCTGATTTTTGGAGTAAAGTGCCATGCACCGTGAGGTAACTAATATACCAACCAGTCAGAAAGGATGCAGATGCCAGGTTTAGTGCTTATGTGGCATCCTGGAGGTTCCTCTGCCATCCCAGGCATTAATCCTTTAGTTTGGGGAGGGTAGGTCATTCTGGGTAAATGCCTATCAACAAATATAAAGTACTTTGATAATTTATCAACCACTACAGCCATACCAGTTATATATGAGTCACGCTTATGTAGTCTCAAGGCATTGGGAAGCCTGCCTAGTCTCCCAGTTAGCAATACAGCCCTTGTTTCTCTCCACAAGCGCCTCCAGGTCCTGTGGCTCTCCTGACTACCTTTGGATCACATGCGAATTTGAGATTCCCTCCCTAGGCATACCTTCCAACCTTTTTTTTACTGGGTGCTCTCACCTCCTTGAGGTTCTGACTGGATATATGGCTCTGTCCTTGGGAACCAGCAAATTCTGCTTTTATCCGCTCCCCTTGAGTATTCTCTTCCTCTCTATCCCTCCTGCCTCAACTCCCCAGCCCTGTGAGAAAAATATTTTAGTCTCAGGGAAAGTTCCCCCACATCCCCAGTGCTTTATTCCCTGGGCGCTGTCTTATTTGTGATTTATCCAGAGGCACCTACTTGTATCCTCTTTGGTGGGTTTTGGAAACCAAACCCAGAAAGATGAGGTTCCTGCCCTCCCAGTTTTCTCCCCAGATAACTCTCTTCTTCTGAGACAAAGATTCAGGATCTGGAGGAGGATAAGGAAAGTTTCACTCTCAGAAAGACAGACAGAAACAGAGAGAGACACATGGAGAAAGAGAATATCACTTCTTACCTCAAAAATTTTATCCCACTACCTTGCCTCTAGAGAAATTAATACCTGGCCACTGTTGTACTGGCTGGGACATGATTATTTCATCAAAGTTTAACAGGCTCTAATTATAGCCATTTGCTCTAATTCCATGGTGATAAAGCAGCCCCTTGGTTTGCTTTTCTAAGTACCTAGTTACCTCAAGGGAAATGCTTTGCTCACAAAGCCAATAGGTACTAGTCATGTTTTATATCTTTTTCCTAGAGAAATCCTTGCCTGACTTCCCCAAATCAGGATTAGGTGGCCTGCTCATATGCTCTAGTATTCCCTGCACTTCCGTTTCCCTAAAAGCACTTATTCCACTGTATTACAATCATTACTTACTTGTCTATCTTGAGACTCTACGTTTTATTTGACACCTGTGTGTCATGTTCATGATCTGTCCCCAGAGACTAAGTATTTGTGGAAAGACAGAAGCTCTATTAGAAAAGTGCTCACCAATCTGGGGCTTTATGAACCAGTAAACTTTCAAGGGCAAAGGTAAGGGGACTGATATACAGTTGCCAACTTTTTATTTTGCTAAGTGAGTACATTAGAAGTAACAACCACAATTTAGCTTCACATCATTCCATCTTAAAACTGCTATTTTAACACTGAAAGAATATTAAGGATTCACTAAAGAACAGTTCCTGAGAAGTAAATTTAACTTTTTACCAGGGACCAGTGACAACTTCTACCTGAATGACAGATACATTTGAGAACTGCTGCTAACTTCTTAAACCCCTTCCTACTCTCAGATAAGGTAAGGCAGTTCGAAATGGTAATTCACTTATTTTCAAGGTGGAACTTCTAGTTGCTTTTTTTTAAAGAAGCACTCCCTAATAGCTAAAAATTATTTCCTATCCTTATTATCTATGTCTTTAAAGAAAAAAAAAGTCATTGAGCATCTTGGCACATGATTCTCAGCTGGGACTCATTACCCTCTTCAAGAGTTTTTACTCTTTCCCAGTGAATCTCGGAAGGAGTGAGCATATTAGAAAGTAAAACTACCGTAATTTTGTTTATTTTAAAAATATGTTTGTGGAAGGGTTGCTCCAGTCTGATGTAAGAAAAAAAATAAAATTATAGTTGAATTATCACATGCTGCAAAACATTTCATCCAAATTTATTTTGGATATATCTCTTGTCTCATAAATTCAGCAAAATTCATTATGGTTAAATTTTACAGTAAAGCAGAGTAAATGTATTGTTTGTGTCTTATTTCACAAATCACAAAAATTCTTCATCTCATTGATAAAACTGAATATATAAAGAGCATTTTCATTGGAACTGGAGGAGAAGGTACTGTTATCTCTGCAAATAGATGTGGTATCAAAAAAAGGCAAAGACAATAAAGACAACACAGAAGCAGTGTTTCTATTTTAAATTTCGCTTATTTTGAGAACCCATGGGATAAATTACAGCAGCCTTTGGGAAAGCAGAGCCATTAAAATTAGGAGATGGAGAAGATGAAATCAATGATGATGTAACCTAGACCCTTGATGACACAGGGCAGACTCCCTTAAAGATCTCTCCTGCATGCTGTGTGTGTTGTAATGCTTCAGGCCAAGAGAAGTTTCTGAATCTGATTTGTGCCTTCACAAATCTATGCTTTCTCTCTATTTTTATTTTACTTTGTATAGTGACTTCCTTGCTGTCCTTAGGAAGAAAAAAAAGGAGGCCTTAATAATCTGGTTTTAGTCTGTTTTTTTCTTACAATAGTAATACTGAAAGCAAAAGCATGTTATTTTCTATTATAAAACAATTTTGCAGGTAAATTTCACAGCTAAAATCCAGCCTCTCAATAAAATAGTAGATCAAACAATATCCCTGTGCAGGAATTAAAATTAGTAATCTCATGAATTACAGATCTCCATACTCTAAATTCTCAGAGGAATTATGCTTTTTGTTTGTGTTTTTTGCCTCATTGGAATTCGTTGAAAATAAAAGAGTCTATGGCATTTAACTGTAGTTTGAGATATATAACATGTTAAGTCAAACTTGTGAAAACTAATCTATCTTAATGTATTGGTTGCCCCAATTATGATACCACCTAACATAAAATGTAAGGAATAAATTTATTTAGTAGCTAGAAATGGTATTTATGATTATTATCCTTAATCTAGCCTGATTCAATATGAGTAGAGGACATAAGACGTCGGATTTGCACTATATATTTGAAACAATGGAAAATAGTCTTGCAGGTTTTCACTTAGTTCATAAATAGCTAGTAAAACCTTTAACCATTAATTCTGAACAAAAGTTTTCCCATTCTAAAATGCTAGAAAATTAGAAACAAAATAAAATTATGTTGATATTTTTTGAGAAGTGTTGATGATAACAGTTAGATATTTTTGAACTATCAAGAGCTAAATTTAGATTATCACTTATGAAAATAGTTATAATTGGCAGCATAACATCAATAAGTAGATACTTTAGTGTCAACACAGACAAGATTATCAACCTGAGCTGCATGCTAAGCACAATTAACTAAAAAACAAAAGTTCAACCAGAGTACATTGGTCTGATTTTGAGAGTTCTTTTCCAAAAAATTACAGTCACATAAGAGCAGTTATATGAAATTAACTTAGATAGGCAATTTTTTTCTAATTAGAAAAGATGAAGAATTTTTAATTTAAGGAAGAAAAAGTATGTATTACTCAATAAAATATAAAAACTTTTTGCTGCAAGACTCAGGTACCTGAGTTTCTGAAATGTATCTGAGTTACCAGTGGCCAAACCTATGAGAAGACATAGATTTTGTTTGTTTGTTTGTTTGTTTTTAAAATATTTATTTATTTATTTTTGACTTCATTGGGTCTTTATTGCTGCACGTGGGCTTTCTCTCGTTGTGGTGAGCTGGGGCTACTCTTTGTTGCAGTGCACAGGCTTCTCATTGTGGTGGCTTCTCTTGTTGCGGAGCACGGGTTCTAGGCACACAGGCTCAGTAGTTGTGGCTTGCAGTCTCTAGAGCACTGGCTCAGCAGTTGTGGCACGTGGGCTTAGTTGCTCCATGGCATGTGGGATCTTCCTGGATCAGGGATCGAACCGGTGTCCCCTGCATTGGCAGGCGGATTCTTAACCACTGTACCACCAGGGAAGTCCCTGTTGGTTTTTTGAGAGTAATGGATATGTTTATTATCTTGATTGCAGTGATGATTTCGCAACTGTGAATGTCAAAACTATTCAAATGGTATTTTATATACATTCAGTTTATTGTATTATAAATGAATTATACCTCAGGCTGTCTGAAAATGGAATAAGAACTACATGAAATTCTTTAGATTCTTCCTGAGGAGACATAAGTTTTTGAAGAAATTGTCACTAAAGGAATAAAAGCCAAGTGAATTGTAACTATGCAAATAAAGATCTGAATAAATATATGACACAAATATAAGGACATGACATTTCTCACAGTTACTGCCCCCAAAAAAGAACTCTACTAAATAGTTGTTTTTTTCAATTGCAGTCAATATACTAAAACACTGATATTCCTTGGAATTCTAAAACTTCGACTTCATTTCTGGCTTTACAAATTATTAATAATATAACTTTATGTAAGTCCCTGATATCTCATTTGATAGAAAATAATAATACCTACCTCAGAGGTTATTTAGAAAATTAAATGTGATAATTGCTGTGAAAGCATAGCACAATACCTGACACATGAATACAATAAATTTTAAGTGGTTAAAAATAATCACTCTGCTAGTGGGAAGCAGCCGCATAGCACAGGGAGATCAGCTCGGTGCTTTGTGACCACCTAGAGGGGTGAGATAGGGAGGGTGGGAGGGAGGGAGATGCAAGAGGGAAGAGATATGGAGACGTATGTGTGTGTATAACTGATTCACTTTGTTATAAAGCAGAAACTGACACACCATTGTAAAGCAATTTTACTCTAATAAAGATGTTAAAAAATTTTTTAAAAATAGGGCTTCCCTGGTGAAGCAGTGGTTGAGAGTCTGCCTGCTGATGCAGGGGACATGGGTTCGTGCCCCGGTCCGGGAAGATCCCACATGCCGCGGAGCGGCTGGGCCCGTGAGCCGTGGCCGCTGAGCCTGTGGGTCCAGAGCCTGTGCTCCGCAAGGGGAGAGGCCACAGCAGTGAGAGGCCCGCGTACCGCAAAAAAAAATAATAATAAAAAATAAATAAATAAAAAATAAAATAATCACTCTGATGAAGTCATCATTTCATAGACTAGTTCTATTTTCTTTTCCATTCATCATTCAGTTCTAGTACAGGATAATGTAGCAAACTGTGTAATATTTCCTTAATGACAGTTAAATGGAAGCCTGATATAGATTTGAAAATATTATCTTGGAGGAAGCAAAGGTAATTTTTATTTTTTACATTTTTATGCACACTTTACTAATCCATCTACTTTAAATTTGTAAAATCTGCAGGCAATTGTCTTGAATTTTTAACAAGATATCCAAGAAGCCCAAATGGTTTCTTAAATTTATAAAATAAGCAACTACCTACTCGAAACCAACTTATGAAGATGTGGAATGCAATGAGATTATAATCACACCTGTCTCACATCTTTTCCCACACATAACCTAAAACTGAACCTCTTTAACCCATAAAAACACTGCTGATAAACCCTGCTAACATACAGTATTTCTTTTTCTCTTCTCTTTGGAATTTCTCCTTGATATCCTTAGGGAAAAAGCCAAGATATGAGTATCATTTAACATAATTTTAATTTTGTTTTATTTTTTTCAGCTTTAAAAGGACATGAAAGCAATTTTCAAGAAATGAACATATGGGATATTTTTATGGGGGCTAATATAATGCTAGTTCAAATAGCTTGTGTTTTAAAAATCTAACGTATTTCTTCCAGCCTATCACTCATCATCCTAACCCTATTCCTCATTACTTACCTACATAGGATATAAAATAGATGGGGATATAAGAATTGGTTTCCCATAGTTGGAAATAAAAATGTAATTTTTAATCCTTTAATAATAAGTGAAGCACCAATAGCTTGAACAATAACTTCTGGAAATTCTGGAAAACTTTCCTGTGACACAGGTCTATTCTCATACCACTAACAGCCATAATGAAAATCTTCAAATAACAACTTACATCACAAGGTAATCATATTGACCAAAAATACAGGTCAGTTGTGGGAATGTCTGAAAGAGGGAAAATAGGACTAAGAAAGTTTCCTATAACTCCCCTGATTTAGAATTCTAACATATACATGTGAAATAAAAATTATTCAAGAATGAGAAGAGAGACATACATTTCTCTTTACACATTTTTTAAAAATAAATTTATTTATTTATTTATATTTTGGCCGCGTGGGTCTTGGTTGCTGTGCGCGGGCTTTCTCTAGTTGTGGCAAGCAGGGGCTACTCTTCATTGTGGTGCACAGGCTTCTCATTGCGGTGGCTTCTCTTGTTGCGTGGCACCAGCTCTAGGCGCGTGGGCTTCAGTAGTTGTGGCTCATGGGCTCTAGAGTGCAAGCTCAGTATTTGCGGTGCATGGGCTTAGTTTCTCTGTGGAATGTGGGATCTTCCCAGACCAGGGGTCGAACCTGTGTCTCCTGAATTGGCAGGCATATTTTTTTTTTTTTTTTTGCGGTACGCGGGGCCCTCACTGCAGTGGCCTCTCCCGTTGCGGAGCACAGGCTCCAGACGCGCAGGCTCAGCGGCCATGGCTCACAGGCCCAGCCACTCCACGGCATGTGGGATCTTCCCGGACCGGGGCACGAACCCGTGTCCCCTGCATCGGCAGGTGGACTCTCAACCACTGCACCACCAGGGAAGTTCTCTTTTTACACTTTTCACATTTCACTACGTCATTTGGGATACCTGTCATTCACTCGAATTTACTGAGTAGACACCCCTACTGAGTAGACAGTTTTGTTTGGAGAAACTAGGATAGGGATTGAAAGAAACCTTTTGAGTTCTTATCAAGAGAGCTGAAAAGATAAAGCAAACCTGTTAGTTTGCCTGTTTGTCATCGCTTCTCTCTTCCCACAATCCTTGCTGAGTGAGCATGGTGTCACATGACAACTCCCACACACACACACACACACATCATTCACCCCACCAGATAAACACAGCCGAGACTGATTGGATAAATTGTAGGCACCTGACTCAAGCTAAGCCAGTCAGATTCATCTTCCAGGCATTTGGAATTAGAACTTAGGAATTCTTGTCACAACTTTGGAACATTTAGAGAGATCACCCAAAGCTGACCCTAGTGGCCATGTTTGGGCTAGTATAAGTGAAACAGGGAGATGTGCTCCATAGAGAAAAAGTAGTGATTGAGGTGCATACAAGGATGAAGAAATAAGAGTCCCTGTGGCCCTGGAGAGAGAGAATAGAGAGAATGAAGTCAGCAGCCCTGGATTTTGATGGCATTCTCTTTCCTTGTTCCATTCTCTCATAAAACTTGCCCTTGAGTTTTTAAATAGTGTTTTACCCTTTAAATAAGTTCCCCGTCATTACTTAGCTAGTTTGAGTGAGTCTCTGTTCCTCACAACCAATGACTAAGGTAGGAAGTGAGCTGTTCCTAGCCTCACTTTGGAAACAAAGTTTTGCAGAGATATACTGTTACATAGTTACTCTTATTAACTTGGTAGAATGCTGTGTGTGACAGTTTGGATCTTTTGTTCTTGTTTTCAAAAAATTAGTATATATTTTATGTAAACTTAAAGATACCAAACAAAAGCATAAATTTCATAAATCAAGGCACTAACATAATGTGAAAATAAGAGAAGTATCATTTGACTGTATTTTTAAAATATGATTACAAATAGGGTCTGGCTTTACACTTAAAAGTTTTTTTATAATATTTAAATTTTGCATATATATGAAATGTCTAAGTCTTGACTGTTCATTTTCCAGTCTCTCTTACCTTTTATTATAATCTTGGTTTTTCCCTTTTGTATTAATTTTACTTTTCTTTTTTTAATTAACTTATTTATTTTTTTGGCTGGATTGGGTCTTCGTTGCTGCATGTGGGCTTTCTCTAGTTGTGGCGAGTGGGGGCTACCCTTCATTGCGGTGGCTTCTCTTGTTGCGGAGCACGGGTTCTAGGCATGCGGGCTTCAGTAGTTGTGGCACATGGGCTCAGTAGTTGTGGCTTGCAGGCTGTAGAGCACAGGCTCAGTAGTTGTGGCACACAGGCTTAGTTGCTCCGCAGCATGTGGGATCTTCCTGGGCCAGGGCTTGAACCCATGTCCCCTGCATTGGCAGGCGGATTCTTAACCACTGTGCCACCAGGGAAGTCCCTGTATTAATTTTAGTTAGATTTTTATTTTTATCAAATGTACGTACATAGATTTTATTAAGGCAAATTTTACTGAAAGAATTATAATAATGCCAATCCTCCTCTCCCAAACCAAACACTGAATTTTTCTAAAAATTTGTTTTCTCTAGTATTTTCATATTTCTAAATAACATATTTTACTGCTATCTCTGTGTAGCAATGTTATTTTTCCCACTGCCTCCATTCCCCTTCCCCAGTCCTTCCTATACAAGGTTTACTTTATTCTGATTGTCTAAATATATTTTGTCACTCTAGGTCAAGTAGAACAAAAAAGGATATTTTGCACAAGTAGGACACTGCAACTACTCGTTCCTTTCTGTACAAGCCTTTATTTTTTCCTGGAATTAGTAACTGCCTAAAGTTTTCATTTGTCAGTTTTTATTTTTTTTTCATTTGCCTAAATTTACTGTAGTTTTTCAGTACTGTTTTTCAAGTGTTGAATTATCAATTTCTTCCTTTGCTTTTATTTTTCTTATATCTCCCTGTTCCAATCTGGACTGGTATCTACACATTTTAGTTCTGGGGAATTTTCTTGTGTAATTCTATAGATGATTTCATTCTCTCCATTTTCTTGTTTGGAAATTGGATCTTTTGTGGGATCCTCTAAGTTCTTTACTTTTCATCTCTTGTTTCCCATCTGCTTGATCTTTTTGTTCTACCAGCTGGGAAATTTCTTCAACATTATCTTCCAAATCTCCTATTGAATTGTTAATTTTACCTATCTTATTTTTTATTTCCAATAATTTTTCTTATTCTCTGTTCTGTTTTTATAGCATGTTTGTTCTTGTTTTATGCTTGTAATAATCATCTGTTATTTCTTTGAGAATATTCCTTAAAGTATGTTTTACCCCTTTTACTGTGTCTGTTTTCTTTATGTAATTTATTTTCTCTTTATCTAGTCCAATGTCTGTATTTCTTGTTGAGGACTGTCCTCAAATGTCTTATGATGCTTAATTGTCTGTTTCATATTTAAGTATAAGAGCCTAGAATGCCATAGGGAAGCACAATATGTTTGTGAATAGGGTGCCTCATCTGTATAATGATTGGTAATGAACCTGCTTTTCTTTTTTCATTGCAATCTCTCAGTCATCTGTTTCAATAGGTGTTTTCTTTGGGGTCATTTGCTTCTCCAGAGAAGTATTCTCTTTTTTCTTTTTTTTTTTTTTGCGGTACGCGGGCCTCTCACTGTTGTGGCCTCTCCCGTTGCGGAGCACAGGCTCCGGACGCGCAGGCTCAGCGGCCATGGCTCACGGGCCTAGCCGCTCCATGGCATGTGGGATCTTCCCGGACCGGGGCACGAACCCGTGTCCCCTGCATTGGCAGGCGGACTCTCAACCACTGTGCCACCAGGGAAGCCCGAGAAGTATTCTCTTATTCTCCCACATGGGAGGGTACATACCTCAATCCTATGTTCCAGGAACAGGTAGAGAAGGGTAGCTAGAGTCTTACCAATCAGTACAAAAATTTGGACTTAGTCATTTTGGCTTCAGCCCCATTTCCCATACTGACTAGTGTCCAGAGCCTCTTAGATGTGGTATTTCATCTAGAAGCTAAAATATTGGTACTCTTCAAGTTAGAAGGTGGGAAGAAAATAAAGAAAGATTTACTTAGAGGTGTGGGGAGTAGATGAAATCCAAGGGTCTAGCCACTTTCAACCACTCTCGTTGTTCTCAGCATTGAGCTTCACTACCACCTCCCCCAGTGCCTTATGCTTCCATGTCCTAAACCTTTCCAGGTTTCTGTAGGGAAAATTAGACTAAAAAGAGAACAGGGAGAAGGAGAAAGAGGAGAAGAGGAGGAAGAAAAAGAGAAAGAAGAAGGAGATGAAGGAGAAGAAATGTGTTTCTCATGGATAACTGTCTGTCTAGGCACCCAGGTTATAGCTTCCTTTATTGAACACCACTATCCATCTGCTTTTCATCTCCCAAAGAATTCTGTTGAAATCCCTCATCATATCTTCCTTCTTTTTTTTTCTTATATATTTTTTGTCTCTTTTTACTCCTTTACTTACTTTATTGGGGCTTCAGGAGAATGAGGAAATAGAGGCATGTTCAATCACAAGTTTTCTCCTTACTTCATGTAGAATAAATTCAGATTCCCTTCTAAAAGATGCTTCTGCTCATTGCTCTTGCCAGGTCCTGAGTTTATCCCCAGGGCATAATACTTTAGGGATTTCAACCTGAAAAAAATAGCCTGAAGAATTTTCCTGAATTTACATAGAGAAACTTCAACTATAATGTCCTATAGCTTCTCACCCAAAAGCATGGTATTAGCCAACAGGAAAAAAACACACCATAATAGTGGAAGCCATAGTTAGCAGAGTTCTGAATTTTGAGGCAGTGAACTGCAGGCTCAATGAGTGGAACAGTGATTCAGTTAATTTGATCAATCTGAGTGGTGGAACTCTAGGAGGAGGAGAATGCCATGTGTTTGCCACTGATCTTATGAAATGTGGATCTGCTCTTTAAACTGCAACCTTAAAAATACAGTACAGAATTTTAGTTTACTAAAGTTACTCTCTACCACTGGGAGCCACCTGGACTTCTACACATTGGCCAAAGCTTTCAAATTACTTTAACAGAGTCTGAGAAAAGTATGATGGTAAATTATTTGCTAATGTAAGTATTCAGATTAGTTAGGAAGATAGCTTAGTTTAATTTACCAAAGCCTGTCCTTTCTTCTTAATTTCACCCTGCTTCTGCCACCGTATTGTAGATGCAGGCAAACATTCTTATGGTACTTGAAAAAGCATTGTGCAACTTTAGGCTTAGGTCGTTCTTTTAGAAAAACTTATACTGACTTTTTAAGTCTCCAAAATCCTCATACACATGAATTTCCACCTGCTATTTTCTTTTTTAGATGTCACATAGTGTAGTTTAATGGCCATTGAATGAAGAATAAGAAAAGTTTTAGATATAGCCATAGTTTCTAATTTCTATGAGTATGAATTTCCCAGGAAAAAATATGTGAAAGTGCTTTGTAAATTATAAAGAAATTTGTATAATCCATTCCACCATTTTTAGTTTTTCAAAGAACACTGAGTGATGATTCTGTTTAAAATGATAAGGAATAAACATTTAATCATTATAATAAAAAGAATTTCAGTGGATTAATTTGATGGGCCTACCTTTTAATTATTATGACTACATAAAAGAAAAATACCCTAAGGCCTTCTCCAAGTTACACATTTTCCCTGTAACTAAGTATAGTGTTTGTTATATGCTGAATTATGCCCCCCACCCCAAATTTATATTCTGAAGCTCAATCCAGTACCTCAGAATTGACTGTATATGGAGATAGGACCTTTAAGGAGGTAATTAAGTTAAAATGGGTTTGTTAGGGTGGACCCTAATCCAATAGGACTGGTGTCCTTACAAGAAGAAGAGATTAAGACACAGAGGGAAAACCAGGTGAAGACAGGGAGAAGGTCACAACCCACAAGCCAAGGAGAGAGGCCTCAGAAGAAACAACCCTGCAGCCAACTTGATCTTGGACTTCTAGCATCCAGAATTGTGACAGAGTAATTTTCTGTTGTTTAAGCCACTCAGTCTGTGACATTTTGTTATATCAGCACTAGAAAACAAATATACTGTTTAAGGCAAAAAAAAAAGAGAAATGTAAGGCCACAGCACATGTTGTCCCAGGATAATATATAGTCCTTCTTAGAAATTTTACTAATATACAGAAGGCAGTTTTTCTAGAAACATGAAAAGTGTGGTAATTTTATTAATTTAATGTTGTTTTTCACATTATTCTTAATTGTGTTTATTTTAGTTTAAATTCTACTAACAGGTAAGTTGGCAGTGTTTCGTATTGCACTGGCCAAAAAGTTTGTTCGGTTTTAAATAAAAATAAAAAACATTTTTCATTTTCACCAAGAATTTTACTGAACAATGTATTCACTAACCGAACAAACTTTTTGGCTAACCCAATACCTCAGGAATAAAACTGCTACATAGTCATACATTCAGTAGCAGCATCAAAACACATGTGAGATTTGCTTTGGGTTTTTTTTTTCTGTCGTACCAAATAAATTTACTGGCCGAAAAGCTCAAATATAGCTAGTATGCAAGCCATTCTGTTGGCTTGCATATATATTTCATTTTATATTTAAATATATATATTTATATATATATATACATATATAGTCAATAAATTACAAATGTAAATAATAGAGAGTAACACGAATGGTGTCTTGGCATATCCCATTAATAGAATGCCCTTATGAAGTATGATGGTTACTTTTTTCTTAGTTAAGAAAAACAGCAAAGAGACTTGGAATGTCTACAAAGGACTAGGTAGGAGTTACAAACTTAGAAGTCACTGTTTTTGAAAAACAAGGTAGTTTCTCATTTATATTTAAGACAACTTGAATTTTTGAAACTGTATTGTAGTTCTGATATTTTCATTATTAATAATATTTAGCTTATTATTTATTGATAAGTCAATGAAAATATTTGTAACGTCTAAATAATTTACTAATATCCTCTTACTTGTTCCACATTATGAATCATAAGAAAGAGGACAAGTGTATTTTATTTAACCTAAATATAACAAATGCTAAATACTGTCTCCCTGAATATTGAAATACAATCTCCCTGCATATTCTTTACCCCAAGGTGTTACCAGAGTAGTACCCTAGGGTAAAGGGTATGAAGGGAGATGATATTTTACGTAAATAGTATGGAGTAAAAAGAATATTATCTTGGCATATCCCTGTTAATGGAATGTCCTTATGAGATATCCTAATTACTTTTTTCTTGGTTAAGGAAAACAGTAAAGAAGGCTTGGAATGTCATATATGAATCTGAGTTGTTTCTGCCATTTGGATGGTATTGCAGCACAGTGGAATTGCTTGAGCTGCAAGCAAGTTTTTTGGATTGAAAGGAGATATTCTCAAATCTAGAAAGTACTGTTTAGTATGTATAAAAATAAAATATGTACAAAAATAAAAAGGAGTTAACTTACTTTTAAAATAATGAACTCATAAGTCAAATATAAAATATGAATCTAAGAAAAGTAATAGTAATAAATGAGCAAAAGCTGTTTTCTGGAAACAGTGTATATTCTGATTTCTCTCTTTTTCCTATTTGTGAGTTGTTTGTGCTCCTAAAGGCAACCCCCGCACTTGATCACTAGATTCCCTGCCCTTTCTTCAAGTCAGCTTGTCATTCCAGCAATTCTTCCTTCTCCATCGTTATTTCTCTTTTTTATGGATTGTAAGTACAAAACATGTTGTAGTTTCTCCCATCAGACTTTTGTAAACCTCTTTCCCCTGATATCTCTTATCAAGGACACAAATGACCTTCACCTTTCTAAAGCCAGTGGTTCATTTTCAGTCCTCATTTTATTTGAGCAGCATTTTAAACTGTGGCTTCCAGGGCATTCACTCTCTTGGTTTTCCTCCTACCCTACTGGCTGCTTTTTCTGAAACTCCTTTATTTGATCCTTCATATCTTTTTGACAAAGCAGTGTTCGAATGCCCCAAAGCTACGTCATTGAACATCTTCTCTATAATCTCATCCAGATACATAGCTTTAGATGCCATATATCTGCTGGTGACTTCTTAGTTTGTATCTCCCCTCCTAGATCTGCCTTCTGACTTCAGACTCATATATCTAACTACCTACTTGACATCCTTAACTGGATGTCTAAAAATCATCTCATACTTGACATGACTAAAGTGAACTCCTGATATTACATTCTTCAATCTCCATCTAAGACAGCATCTCCCATAGTTTCTCCTTTATCAGTAATAGCAACTCCATCCTTTCAGGTGTTCAAACCAAAAAACCTTATAGTCTTTCATATCTCACATCCAACCTGTCAGCAAATCCTGTTGACTTTGCCTTTGAAATACATCCAGACTTTAACCACTTCTCACCACATCTGTGTCTCACCTGGATTATTGCAACTGCCTTCTCACTGGTTCCTGCTTAACCCCTTGCTCTCTTATAGTCAATATAAAAGTCCAAATGGGCCTTTTAAAAGATAAGTTAGATCACATCATTTTACTCAAACATCTTGCAACAGCTTCTGTTTCATTATAAAGATAAGACCTTACAGCAAGCTGCTCTTCTAATACCTTCCTATTCTATTGCATGTTAATCCTCCATCCCCCTCCTCTAGCCCCATTGGCCTTCTTGTTCTGGCCTTTTGTTTATGAAACCTGCTAGAAATGGTACCACCTCAAGCTTTTGTACTTGCTTTTCATTCTGCCTAAAAAGATCGCTTTCCTGCATCCCCCTACCTTCCCACCATGTCCCTGTCCCCCACTCCCCAATCATTATGTGGATTATTCTTTCTGTTTCAAATCTTTGCTCCAATGTCACCTTCCTAGTGAGACCTTCCCCAATGACCCTATTTAGGGTAACTCTCCTTCTACCCAACTCTTGGCAATTAGCATACTTCTCTGTTATTCCATACCACTTATCATCTGATGTGATGCATAGTTTTGCTTATTTCGTTTTGTATTCTCTGTCACCCTTCACTAGAATGTGAGCCCAGAAAGGAGGAATTATTGTCTGTTTTGTATTGCTTGTATCCCCACAGCCTAGAAGAGTTCCTGGTAGACCGTTAATAATTTTTTTAAATAAATTAATATACACTGATATACTCTTTATTTTTTGCCTCTTCATAACTAGATTTTAAATAACCATAGTCTGCTTTTATTTTGATAAATTACAGCCAATTTATTTTGTATGTTTCTCTCTATTACCCATAAACTAGTCATAGATTTTCTTTTTAATCATAGGATAATAGATTTTTAGAACTAGAACAGACCTTTTAAGGTGAAGAAAATTATTTGGTCACAGTGGACTGTTATTGAACCTCTTTGGGCCTTAGTTTCTTTATCTGTAATTGAATAAGTCAAAGTCAGGTTGTAAATCCAGCTCAAGTTTTAAATCAATATTCAACTCGTATATCACAACACTAGGAAGGTTCATATTTAGTTTTTTTTGTGTGTGCAATATACCTGAAAGTCAATCACTTTTCACTAGAAATCATTTTCCATGAAGGAAAAATTCCTTCCAGTAGTTTGGGAGGGACAGAGGAGAGTGAGGGAGTTCAGGCTGGATGTCTTTATTTCGTTGGTAAATTGGGAAGTGAGATCTTCAACTAAGAATAAGAAGGATAAGAATAGGAATGGGCATTTGAACAGAATGGAAAAGATCAATGAGTGTGAACAGTAAGGTGGAGAATTTACTGAGTTACTTTTGTTAAATGTATATAAATCATGCAAATGCTTTTTCAAGGGAAAATCTATTGAGAGTGGCATGGACATAAATACACTACCAGATGTAAAATAGATAGCTAGTGGGAAGCAGCCGCATAGCACAGGGAGATCAGCTCAGTGCTTTGTGACCACCTAGAGGGGTGGGATAGGGAGGGTGGGAGGGAGACCAAGAGGAAGGAGATATGGGGATATATGTATACATATAGCTGATTCACTTTGTTATACAGCAGAAACTAACACAATATTATAAAGCAATTATACTCCAATAAAGATGTTAAAAATAGCAATAGGAAATTACAGCAGTTCTTTATCAGAAAAATACAAATTAAAATATTTTTAAAGATTTAAAGAGGGCTTCCCTGGTGGCGCAGTGGTTGAGAGTCCTACTGCCGATGCAGGGGACACGGGTTCGTGCCCCGGTCCGGGAAGATCCCACATGCCGCGGAGTAGTTGGGCCCGTGAGCCATGGCCGCTGGACCTGCGCGTCCGGAGCCTGTGGTCCGCAACGGGAGAGGCCACAACAGTGAGAGGCCCGCGTACCGCAGAAAAAAAAAAAAAAAAAAAAAAAAAAAGATTTAAAGAAATAGTACACCTAAGTAACTTTGATATCACTAAAAGAGCTTCATATTTTTTATTATTAACTATCTTCAATTTTTTAACATACTTTAGGTATCAAAAGTAAGATACTGAGCTTTTAATCTTACAAAATCTTTCATATGTTTTGACAATTACAGCTTTGGAGGGAATTGTACTTTCTGGGCCTTGGAAACAATTACAGTTTCTTGAAATTCTATTTAAAAAATTCTCTCATCTGCCTATTCCCAAAAATCTGAAATTATGAACATTTAATTCTCTACTATTCGAATTCTTTCATTGGTTAAGCAGTTTTTGAGAATCTCCTGCCTTTTTCATACTGCAGGGGATTGTAAGAAATAATAATGTATAAATATTGTTTTATGTGTCATGCTAGTAATTTGAGAAGGATTCTTATCTGGAACAACACTTAAATGTTTTCTTAACAAAACCCAGAAAGAATCTCTCCTTCAATCTCTCCTCACTCTCAATGTCCACTCAGTCTTCAAATAATATCAAATCTACCTTCTAAATATTTCTATCATATGTCTTCTCTTTTCCATGTCCATTACCACTACCAAGTTTACACCCTATTTATTTCCCACCTCAGAGACCACAAGGGCCTCCTAACTGGTTTCTCTGTTTTAGTCTTACCTCTTCAGTAACCTCCACATTGCAATTAGAATTTCCTTGTAAAACTTAAATCTGACATCATTCCCCTGATTAAAATCTCCACAAACTCTTTGTATCCAAACAATACTGAACCACTTGAATATTCTCTCAAAGATATCGATAATATAATCTCATGCTTCTGCTGCTGCAGTGCTCCTCCCTCCCCCTGTCCCACATTCTATGCCCAGCTAAATTCAACCCAGGCATCACCAAGGAACCCTTCCTTGAGCTATTCCATGACTGACCCTCTCTGAATTAGAACTGTATGAGCCTCTTAAGTGCTTCCTTATCACTGTGTAAACACCTATAACACTCTATGTATCATGCTGAATTTTCAATAAGTTGACTTGGCTATCTCCCACATTTACTTCTGAGCAACCTATGGGCAAGAATCTGTCTTTGAACTTTGTATTCTCAACAGCTATTGCAGTATCTAATAATAGACATTATTTAAATGTGAAACACTTTTCTTCTGGGAACTCTTCTATACTGCTTCTCTGAGGGGTAGTACTCAAACACATGGACGTTTGAGTCTCCATTAGGATTTGAGTCCTATTAGTCTCTCTAATACAATGTTTTGTCTCTGTTATGTCTATGGTCCTCAAAATTAACTTTAAGAAAGTTTCCTTCATTTCTATAACTATAAATATAAAAGGACATAACTATTTATAAAATATAAATATATTTAAAATACATTATAAGATATAAATATATATCTCATATATATAGTGTAGAGCATAATAAAGACTTCTATAGGATGAGAAAAGAAGTTGCAAAATATTTTCAGTAAAAAATAATCTTAGAAAACTTTAAGTTAAAAAATATGTAAACCATAAAGATGCAGACGTAGAGAATGAGGATACGGGGAGGGGGAAGGGTAAGCTGGGACGAAATGAGAGAGTGGCATGGACATATATACACTACCAAATGTAAAATAGATAGCTAGTGGGAAGCAGCCACATAGCACAGGGAGATCAGCTCTGTGCTTTGTGACTACCTACAGGGGTGGGATAGGGAGGGAGACGCAAGAGGGAGGAGATATGGGGATATATGTATACATATAGCTGATTCACTTTGTTATACAGCAGAAACTAACACAATATTATAAAGCAATTATACTACAATAAAGATGTTAAAAATATATATATTTAAACCAGTTTCTTACTAAAGTAATTCTGAGAGACCTTTTTTTGCTTGAGTTAGATTCATTAAGGTTTAATTTACCTGCAGTAAAATTTACCCTTTTTAAATGTATAGTTCTACCATTTTTGACAAATGTACGCAGTTGTCTAACCACTCCGTGACCAAGATATAGGACATTTTCCAGAATAGCTATCATCAAAGAGACCACAAATAACAAATGTTGGCGAGAAAAGGGAACCCTAGTACACTGTTTGTGGGAATGTAAATTGGTGCAGCCACTATGGAAAACAGTATGGAGAGTCCTCAAAAAACTAAAAATAGAACTACATTGTGATCCAGCAATTCCACTCCTAGGTATATATTCGAAGAAAATGAGAACACTAACTCAAAAAGATACATGCACCCCAGTGTTCATAGCAGCATTATTTACAATACCCAACATATAGAAAAACCTAAGTGTCCATTAACAGATGAATGGGTAAAGAAGATAGGTGATATGTATACACACACACACACACACACACACACACACACACACACACCTTGGAATATTACTCAGCTGTAAAAAACGAATGAAATTTTACCATTTGTAACATTGATACCCTAGAGGGTGTTATGCTTAGTGAAATAAGAGGGAGAAAGACAAATACTGTATGATATCACTTACATGTGGAATCTAAAAAATAAAACAAACAGATAAAACAGACTTACAGATATAGGGAACAAACTAATGATTACCAGTGGAAAGACGGAAAGGGGATTAAGAGGTACAAACTACCATTTATAAAATAAATACATAAGCTATAAGGACACATGGTACAGCACAGGGAATATAGTCAATATTTTATAACAATTTTAAATGGAGTATAATCTGTAAAAACATTGAATCAGGGCTTCCCTGGTGGCGCAGTGGTTGAGAGTCCGCCTGCCGATGCAGGGGACACAGGTTCATGCCCCGGTCTGGGAAGATCCCACATGCCGCGGGGCGGCTGGGCCCGTGAGCCATGGCCGCTGAGCCTGCGCGTCCGGAGCCTGTGCTCCGCAACGGGAGAGGCCACAGCAGTGAGAGGCCCGCGTACCGCAAAACACAAACAAACAAACAAAAAAACATTGAATCACTGTGGTTTATACCTGAAACTAATATAGTATTGTAAAGCAACTATACTTCAATTTAAAAAAAAATTTTTAAGATATAGAACATTCTTATAACTCCAAAAAGTTCTTCATCTGTATTGCAGTCATTCCCTTCCCCCCAGCCTCAGCCCATGGCAAACACTAATCTGGTTTCTGTCTCTATAATTCTGTCCTTTTCAAGATGGCATATAATCATACAGTTTGTAGCATTTTGTGTCTGATTTCTTTTACCTAACATAATGTTTTTAGATTCATCTTGATGTTGCATGTATCATGCATGTAATTAATTCCTTTTTATTGCTGAGTGGTATTAAATTGCATACATGTACCACAACTTGTTTATCCTTTCAGTGATTGGTGGGTTGTTTACAGTTTTTATAGCATTAGGAACAACACTGCTATGAATATTTGTGAACAGGTCTTTGTGTGGACATATATTTTCATTCCTCTTTGAGAGACATTGCTTGGTCATATGGTAATTGTTTGAAAAGACTATATAGCCTTTTCAAGCAGTTGAAAACAGTTGAAAATTAAATTTCCCCATTGGATTGCTTTTGTCAAAAATCAACTAGACTATCCTGTTCTATTTATTTATGTGTTTATCTGTAGGCCAATGCCACACTGATTACTATAGCTTTATAGCTTTATGATCTTGAAATCAAGTCGTTGAGTCCCCCAGTTTTGTTCTTTTCCAGAATGATTTTGGCTACTCTGGATCCTTTGCATTTCCATAAAAATTTTAAAATCAGCTTGTTAATTCTAAAGAAAAGTCTGTTGGGATTTAGTTGGGATTTTGTTTAATCTAGAGGTAAATTTTGGGAGAATTGACATCTTAACAATATTGAGCTTCCAATCCATGAATTTGGTATTATTTGGGTGTTCTTTAACTTCTTTAATGTCTTGTAGTTTTCAGCATACAAATAAGTTACATTTTTAAAAGATATGTCCCAAAGTGTTTTATGTTTTTATGCTATTGTAAATGACTTCTTTTAATTAAAAATTGCAATTGTTTGTTACTAGTATTTAGAAATATAGTTGATATCCTATCTGCAGGTCTACTGTACTCACTTATTAGTTCTAGTGACTTTTTTGTAGACTCTGTAGGATTTTCTAAATTGGCAATCATGTCATCTATGAATAAAGAAAGTTTTACTTCTTACTTTCTGATCTGGATTAATTGTATTTGTTTTTCCTGTTTCGTTTCACTGGCTGGAATCTCCAGGACAGTGCTGAACAGAAGTAGTGAAGGGAACATCCTTACCTTGTGGTGATCTTAGGGAGAGAACATTCATTCTTTCACCATTAAATATGATAGGTAACTCTAGGTTTTTTGTAAATTCCCTTTATCAGGTTGAAGGAGTCCCCTTCTATTCTTAGTTTGCTGAGAGATTTTATCATGACTGGATGTTGAATTTTGTCAAATTATTTTTTCATAGCTATTGAAAAGATCATATTGGTTTTCTTTTTCAGTCCATTAATGTTAACTCTCATATCCTTTATAAGGTATGTGTTAAATCCCCAAGAGGAGCAATGATACAGATTTCAACCACAGAGCCCTCTTTTTCATTGAATATTTTTTAGAACTAATGGCCTATGGAACATACTGGGAAATGCTAATATAGAAAATAAATGTATAACATGGACGTAATCCTTTTTAGACCCATAGGATTATTAATAAGAGGTAACCAAGATAATGTAGAGAAAGCACTTAGCTTAATGCCAAGCACATAATAAATGCTCAAGAAATATTCAAAACTAAAAACTAATTCATATATTAATTTGAACATGAATTCTACATTTATCGTATGCTTACTCTTTCAAAGTCTCTGTTAGTGATATTACAAATATTAACATGAAAATTAAGATGACTTGTTTAAAACATGATTAAGTTACTTTGGGTTTTTTTTTTACCTGATAAGGAAAATGATGTACATTCTGTCAGAATTATAAAGAACAGTTGTTTTCATAGCTCAGATTCACCAGATTTTAACCTTACCCTGCAGAGAAGCCTGACTGAATTAAAAGGTGTTCCTCAACACCAACATGCTTAGTATTTTAAATGATTTTACAGGTTGGAAATAGCTTTTATGAAATTCCTTCTATGTGCCCATTATGCACGTAGGAAGGCTTCAACGGTGTGAGAAATCGTGGAGATCAATATCTGGATTTAAGGGTCACTTGTTCCAAAGGGAGTACAAACATTTCTGTGGACTCATGGAAAGCAGGTTATAATTGTTGAAAACACATACACACACACAATTGTCAATGCAGCCTTACCTTATATTTTATTTTGACTTGGAGAGTCCCAAACTTATTGTCTGTGCTAGTGTTATGTAGCCACAGATAATTTATTGATCTATCACAGACTGAGTTTTAATTTGCCTGGTGTGAAGGGCTTGTTCGTTTTAGTATAAGAATTCTCAGGAGAGAAGAAGAACAAGACAATTGGAAGTGACACACCAAATATCTCTTTCCTGTTACATGTTTTGCTTTACAACTAAGTAATTACAGGGATCTAATGATTTGCTGTCCCTAGGACAATAGTTTCCTGACCTTTCAGATAGCAGTTTATAATAATGCTTATATGTGGGTTTGATATTGCATGTTATTAAAAGAATCAGCAGGTCTAGACTGGAGTTTATTTTTTAAGTATATGGTAATGATGTGCTGTATCCCAAACAGAAGGGCATGCATGCCTACCTCAAAGCAGGAATAATTGGGTACCAGGAAGGAGCCATACTGCCTTTGCTATTCGGAAGGGAGGGAGGGTAGTGATGAAGAGAAAAGATTTGTCAGGGCTTCATCCCCTAGTTCTGGGAATGCATAAAGTAAACGTTATTTGGATCAATAAACATCTATGTACTTATTCTGATTCTGCCTCAGAGTGATCATAAAGGCCAGGAGACCAGCCTTAAAATCAGGAAACCTAGGTTCAAGCCACTTATTTTAGAAAATTTACTAATTTCTCTAAGCTTTCTCATTTGTAAAATTCTCATCTTCATCAATCTTAACTCATAGTTTTATGCTAAAACTACAAAGGTGACCCGCAAAATATTTTATAAGCTACAAAGCACTATAACATTGCTATCTCTTGCTCAAATGCAAGAACTTAGAAATAATTGCTGTGGTCATTTTTAATAACATTCAAAGAAAGAAAAAGAGCCAAATTGTCTTTTTGTTTTGAGGTGTTTTTTTTTAATCCATGGTCTGTAAATGACTATAAATCTATTTCTTTGAAATATGTATCAATATTTTCTGAGTTATGTAGTTGATGTTATGAATCTATAGCTTCTTTTTTTTGAATTTTTGAATTTTATTTTTTTTTTATACAGCAGGTTCTTATTAGTCATCAATTTTATACACATCAGTGGATACATGTCAATCCCAATCGCCCAATTCAGCACACCACCACCACCACCCCCCGCTGCTTTCTCCCCTTGGTGTCCATATGTTTGTTCTCTACATCTGTGTCTCAACTTCTGCCCTGCAGACTGGTTCATCTGTACCATTTTACTAGGTTCCACATACATGCATTAATATACGATATTTGTTTTTGTCTTTCTGACTTACTTCACTCTGTATGACAGTCTCTAGATCCATGCACGTCTCAACAATTGACGTCTCAACAAATGACTCAATAACATTGTTATTTTCCATCCTTGTAGTTATTTGCACTTATAATCTAGCCCATTGGTATCTGGCAAGTCTCCCCGGGTCTTGAAAATAGTTATTATTTAGTGGCTTGTGATCACGACTTCAGTTAATTCCTTAAGAAACGTAGAAGAAAGAAGTGGAATTTATAAATTAGAAACCTCTCAGTTTAAAAAAATATCTATTTCCTCATATATTTCAATGTCATCTTTGGTCTTTCATCCTTGTAGCTACCTAAATGATCAGGTCACAAATGAGTTTGTCTAAAACAGAGGTTAAAAGTAAGTATTAACACTTCAATCTAATCATTAGTATAGTTGCAATATTCTTTTTATTTCTCATACTTAATATGTTTAATCAACATCTTTCTATGTCTTTTATTTTTCTGTGTAATTTTAGTGTATTTCTTTTGGCATCTCATTTGTTTTTGTGTTTTTTTTGCTGCGCCATGTGGCATGCAGCATGTGGGATCTTAGTTCCCTAACCAGGGATCAAACCCGTGTCCCCTGCATTGGGAGCGCAGAGTCTTATCCACTGGACCACCAGGGAAGTCCCTGGCATCTCATTTGAATCCTACAAGAATATCCTAATATACATTCAGTAGTCTTTAAAAACATTATTCCCTATGGACATCTTAGGGACAGAGCCTTTTGAGTCTCTTTTAATGTTAGCTTCCAAGTACCATTATACTCCATGCCTGATTTCATGTATGAATATAAAATTCATAATTCTGTGTTCATCTGATTTCTAAGTAAATGCTTTTAAAGTGTTGCTATATTTTTAAAAGTACTGTCATCAGAGCATTTCTATTGACCTCATGAAGCATTGACCCTTTTCATTGAATTAAGAACTCTTTAAGTAGGGTTCTCCTGAATTTATAAATATTATCTTAAGAAGATGCTTTACCAATCTCTTAAAACAGAGAACTACTTTTTGACTACCATGTTATTACATACTGGGCATACAAAATTTTATATTTTTATTGCATAGTCGTGGATTTTAAAATTTAATAGTGAAATTTAATTAAATGACAGTGCATGGTTTCTATTAATGTTTTGGATAACTCATCTAATCAGTGAGATATTCTTAGACAAATGTTTTTATTTTTATTATGCCATATTAAAATGGTTAATGGTTAACTATAAGACGTATGCCAAAGGTTTCATCTAATAAATGTCTCACATAATTTCATTTGCTTTTGGTAAATGTGGCCACTCTTTCACTCTGTGTAATCTTTTAGTTTTATTTCCTATTTCATCAACATTATGATCATAGTCAGTTTCAGGATTCTTACATTTTTTTCTGCATTGTTTCATTCTCCACATAGAAATTACAAGGTAAAGAAAGGATGCTTTACTCTTAAGTTTTTCCATTTAGAAAGATATTGGTCACAAATATTAAACAATCTAATCAAAATCACCATGAAATGGGGACTTCCCTGCTGGCGCAGTGGTTAGGAATCCGCCTGCCAAAGCAGGGAACATGGGTTCGAGCCCCGGTCCGGGAAGATCCCACATGCTGCAGAGCAACTAAGCCCATGAACCACAACTAAGCCCGTGAGCCCGCGTGCCACAACTATTGAGCCCATGCGCCCAGAGGCCATGCTCTGCAGCCAGAGAAACCACTGCAATGAGAAACCCGCGCACCACAACGAAGAGTAGCTGCCGCTCGCCGCAACTAGAAAAAGCCCAGGCACAGCAACGAAGACCCAAGGCAGCCAAAAATAAATAAATTTATATTAAAAAAAACCACCATGAAATGGTAATAACAGAAGAGATGTTGCAGGTATTACACAGGCTTAGAAATTTCAAGTAATAATTAATGTAGCCAATAAATAGCAGAACTGGTACTCAAATCCGGGTTATTAAACTCCAAGACCTAAGCTTGAATTCTCTCCTTGACTTCTCAAAAAGGAACCCTTATTCTTTTCTCATCACATATGTAATATATATTCACTTGAAACCTTAGAAATTAAAAAGGCAAAAGAAAGAAAATAACAGTAAATCATAACCACTGTTAGTGTCATGGTATATACCCTTCCTGATCTGTGCTGCCCAGTATGGTAGACACTAGCCACATGTGGTATTTAAAATTAAATAAAGTTAAAAATTCAGTTCCTCGGTTGCCCTAGCCACACTTCAAGCGCTTAGCAGCCACAGCAGCTAGAGACTATTGTACTGGTCAGCAGAGATTCAGAACGTTTTCTTCATCATGGGACATTCATACACAGTGCTGTAAATGTAGACATTTTTCATGCATGAGAAAGTGCATACACACACGTACACAGAGGTTCACATATAAATTCATATTTTTAAAATACATATTGGTTATACTATATATAATATTTATAATCTGACTTTTTTCACTGAACACATGTAAATATTTCCCATGTTAATATATGTAACCTGCATAATAATTTTAAAGTATGAATTGTTCATTGTAGCTATATACCATAATATATTTAATCAAGTTCTTCTTCTTATACTTTTAGATGATTAGCATTATTTTAATACGATATACAGTGCTACAGTGAACTTTCCTGTATATGCAAATTTATACTTTTTTCTAATTATTTCTTTAGGATAAATCTCTAGAAGGGGAAATTTTTAGATAGAAAAGGTGTGTACAGTTTTAAGCATTTGCTCTGAAGACCAAATTGACCTCCAGAAAAAAAAAAAGCAATGTACATCTTCCCTAGTAGCGTGAGAAGGCACCTGTTACTGCTTACACTTACTAACGTAGCTGTTAGTTTATTTGCTTTTTAAGTTCATGAAGACTTCATTTATCTTATTTTTGGTCCATCAGTCTCCTCAGAAGTTTTATATTTAAGAAGGAGGACACCAATTAAATAAGTTACATGGAGAAAAATGTATGAACTAAAGCCGGAAAAAGTTGAGATGAGTTTTAAATTATATATACATATATAATTATATATAAAATCATATAAATTAATAAAGTATATTAAATTATATGTTTTATATATATAAATATATATAATTAATATATATTAAATTATATGTTTTGTATATATATATAAATCCTCACATATGTTAACACTTGCACTTAGGAAAATTTTCACTTAATACTTTAATAGGCACGTTATTATTTTCTGCAAAACGTCTTAATTATGACAAATTTGCCACTATACAGACCATTTTAAAACCACAATAATACATTCCAGGGTGTGTTATGCTGGGAAATTGCCATTCTAGGAAGAATGAAGTCACTTGGCCTTTAGGTTGGTGCGTCAGAATACGCTCAAAGAAAGTAATATCTAATGAGAAGGCATGTATTACAATGGCCACTTAATTATAATTCATTAAATTTTAGTTCCAATAACACCTATTTATTCCATGAGATTTTTTTTTTTTTGGCCGCGCCGCGCAACATGCAGAACTTCCCCAACCAGGGTTCGAACCTGTGCCCCCTGCATTGGAAGTGTGGAGTCTTGACCACCAGGGAAGTCCTCCATGAGATTTTTTTAAACATTGTGTTCTCTAACTGAAGGATTTTACTAGTCATTAAATTTATTGTCTTTAAAGTACCAAAACTTAAAATATATACCATAAGCTATAAAACAAACCAGAAACAAAGTTTTTTCCTAATCGTGGTAGAATCTGACCAGCTGGTTCCAGTTCCCATGCCTGGTAACTGATGATCTGTGCCTTCTGAGCTCATATATACTCAGATTCTGTGTTTTATATCCATCCTATCATATGACCATAGTCAGTACTACTTCAATACATTACATTAACTCAAATTAGTTTCTCAGATGATCTAATCATCACTCTAAAGCCCTGAGGGAATGGAACGCAAGACAGGTAAAGGTTGATGAGAAAATAGAGGCTAAAGACCATTAAAGGACAGACCTCTATAGCAGGAGTGGGCATTGTCAGGGTGGAGGAGGGGGATGGGTAAAAAAAGACAAATTAACATTTTTACATTAAACTGGCCCACTTTGTGAGAACTAAATTGAAAAGCATTATAGTTTTGTTGACATTTAGTTTGGGAAGTTTGGGGCATAAGGTTAGATTTAGGGGAGCTTTGATGCAGAAAGGAAACACCAAGGTGGGAAAGAGAAAGTGTTTCTTAAACAAAGACAAAAGATCCTAATTATATTAATAAAACTATTTAGATCATTGATATGTTAACTTCTAGGACTAAAGATGAAATTCGTCATTTTACCAAAATAGATTTATTGTTTGGAGATTTAAATTACAGCTGAATCACTCTCATTGATGATTAGAAGCTTAATCTCCAGAGTTGTTTTCTGATATATATCAATAGCAATCTGTTAGACAAATTATAAAGGATTCCAGAAATAGTAGTTATTGATTCAACATGTATTTTTAAAAGCCTCTATACAATAAATGATTAGTAGCAATCTTGTAAGGTAGAAGGTATGTAGGGCACAGGTTTATAATTTATCATTTCTTTGACTTATGGTTTATTTTACTGTTCTTGCTCCATTTGTGCTAATCTGTTACCTAAGTATAGCCTATGAAGCAACCCTGGAATGCTAACTAATTTTTCCATGTGCACTTAATTAGTGTGATTTCTAGAAGTTCCCACAGTGAATGTGATATACTTTTAAGTCACGCAATCTCTCAGAGGGAAGAAGTCATGGCAACATGCAATTGAGAATAATTGGAATATGATTTCATGTTCTTATAATAATAATGCCATAAATATGATGAGGACATTAACATTAGATTCAGAATGTAAGAAGGGTATACTGCCTCTCCCAGTAATAAATCACTTAGAGAAATTTTTAGTTTATAAAAGTTTAATGCTTGAGAATAGCATATAAATTCTCCTCTGAGCTCTTTCTTTAAAACTTAAGTTAACAGTGTGCCTGATAAAGTTCCTTTGGGAAAATAAACTACCTGTAATTTAAAATTCTACAAATCCACAATTTTATTTAAATATATTTCTAAGAAATTACCACTACAGAAACCTTTGTTCCTTTAAAAGGAATTGGAAGTAATTGAGAAAAATTTAACCTATCTTTATCTAGTTAACCAATTTTGGATAGGCAGTAAATTTCTTCATGAGACTGAGTAATTCAAGTAGTTACAAAGAACAGAGGTGCAAATACTTTGAGTACGTTATTAGGGGAGGAGGGGTTAGAAAGGGGATAACCTTAAAGTCTTCAGAGAGAAGATGAGGCCTAAACAATTTTAAACAATGAATGAGAGGTTGTTATATAGATGTTAATGAAAACTAGTTCTAATTGCTCTATATGTATTAACTACTACTTTAATCCTCAAGAGTCTATGAGGTAAGAAATATTATTATCTTAATTTTATGGAAAAGATAACTAGGGCATCTGGCTCAAAGACTCTCAGCTAGTAGACAGGAAAGCTAAAAGTCAATCCCAGAAAGTCTCTGAGTCTCTATTAGAGGCTGGGGGAGTGGCCTTCAGTCTGTGAGAATGGTCGAATTAATTAAAGCTCCTCACCTCTACCCCACTTAATCCTCATTTATACTTTCCACAATGCTTCATTTTCTACAACAACCAATACTTTTCAATCTACTTTCTTTTAAAACTATCATGTATGGATAAACTGAAACTCCTTCAGAACTTTAGGAAAAGAAATTTTCCTCCTCAAAAACACTTTTCTTTTTTTATTATTACTATTTTTTTAACTTTTAAATTTTTATACAATTTTAAAGGTTACTTTCCATTTACAGTTATTACAAAATATTGGCTACATCCCCATGTTGTACAATATATCCTTGAGCCTATCTTACACCCAATAGTTTGTACCTCCCACTCTCCCACTATGTTGCCCCTCCCCCACGCTGGTAACCACTAATTTGTTCTCTGTATCTGTGAGTCTGCTTCCTTTTTGTTATGTTCGCTAGTTTGTTGTATTTTTTTAGATTCCACATATAAGTGATATCATACAGTATTTGTTTTCCTCTGTCTGACTCATTTCACTTAGCATAATGCCTTCCAACTCCATCCATGTTGCTGCAAATGGCAAATTTTCATTCTTTTTTATGGCTGAGTAGTATTCCATTGTGTGTGTGTGTGTGTGTGTGTGTGTGTGTGTGTGTGTACACCACATCTTTATCCATTCATCTTTTGATGTACACTTAGGTTGCTTCCATATCTTGGCTATGAAGTAATGCTGCTATTAACACTGGGGTGCATGTATATTTTTGAATTTGTGTTCTTTGTTTTTTCAGATATATACCCAGGAGTGGAATTGCCAGGTCATATGGTAGTTCTGTTTTTAGTTTTTTGAGAAAACTTCATACTGTTTTCTACAGTGGCTGTACCAATTTACATTCCCACCAACAGTGTAGGAAAGTTCCCTTTTCTCCACATCCTGGCCAACATTTGTTATTTGTGTTCTTTTTGATGATAGCCTTTCTGACAGTTGTGAGGTTATATCTCATTGTGGTTTTGATTCACATTTTCCTGATGGTTAGCGATGTTGAGCATCTTTTCATGTGTTGGCCATCTGCATTTCCTCTTTGGAAAAAATGTCTATTCAGTTCTTCTGCTCATTTTTTAATCAGGTGGTTTATTTTTTTGATGTTGAGTTGCATGAGCTATTATATATGTTGGATATTAATCCTTTATCAATCATATCATTTGCAAATATTTTCTCCCATTCAGTAGGTTGTATTTTTGAAAAACCCTTTTCTTTTTAAAAAGCTCTTATAAAATCAAAAGGCTTCGTGTTTCCTAACTGCTGTCACTGAAATAGGCAGAACCCTGATTCTGTCTTTTCCTCGCATTCATGCTGTAGCAACCCTAATCCTTCCTGAGACAGTGGAGGCCGCTAGCTGAAGAGGGAGTAGGACACAACTAGGAAGGGTGGGAAAACAAAAGTGCATTTATAGAAGTCAAAACATTTCAAAATGAAGATAGTTTCAGATTGTCATTAGTACTAAGATGAAAAATAGCTGGGTGAGGAGGAGAGCAAATGGGAAAAGACACTTTAGGGAGTTGGTCAAATAAAGCCTCTGAGAGGGTGGTCTTTGGTCCTTGACTTGAGGATAAGCAGCACAGGGGAACAGCTGCAGGAAAAGCAGAGCAGTCCAGGAGCTAGTGTAAAGGCCTGAAAAGAGTAAAGATTTAGTTCCTGCAAGGAAAAGAAAGAAAACCAGAACAGCTATGAGAGAGGACATGAAGAATTAGAAAGAAATCATCAGGCAGGGCCTTTTAGACCTTGGTAAAGAATTTGAATTTTATTCTAAGAGAAATGGAAGTCACTAAAGTAATTTAACCAGAAAATAAGTATGATCTCATTCGTATTTTTGAAATATGACTCTGTTGAGAATAGATTCTAAAATGGACATGTAACATCCAAGTGAAGTTGTGAAAGGCAGTTGTAGATTGGGTGAGTGGTCTGTGCTGTAGAAGTTTTGTAGAGCCCTGTATGGGGGTAAGATTACCTAGGGGGAGAGCCTAGACAAAGAAAAGAAGATGATCCCTGACCAATTTCTGAAGCTATCTAAACTCAAGGGCTTGGGTAGAAAAGGAGAGGCTAGGGAGGTCCAAGCAAAACTTAGAATCTCTCCGGCCAGCTAATTGTCATAGAGCATGGAGTGTTGATGCCTATAACTTTTGAACTTTCATGCTTATCTAGTCTATTATTATTAAATGTGACTTTGCCAATATGAGATTTTTGAATTTGTCTTGTAAAAAAACTGAACAAACATGGATTGGATTGAATTAATGATATTAGCAATCAGATTTTGGCCAATACAAATCAGTATATATTATGGAATATAATTATTAAAGAAGTAGGGCTACAGTAAGTATTCAATGCCTTTTTAAATGTCCAAATCTTGAACATGATGATTCTAACATTAAAGACATCCATTATATCAGACTGAAGTTAATGAGTTCAATTATTCTTGCTATTATATAATAATATTTTATATTTTAGGAGAAGATATAAACTATCCACAATACAACTACAGTCTTTCTAGAAAGAGACTGTGTAATATGTCTGGTTGTCCAATTAGCCCAGTCCAGCCAAAGTTTAACTGACAGTTTTTCCCTCAAGCTAAATTTTATTACTTTCAAAAAGTTTATTGTTTTAAAGTTAATCTTTTTATTTTTAGATATGCTTGTTCCTTATCTATTTTTTAAAATTAATTAATTTATTTACTTATTTTTGGTTGCGTTGGGTCTTTGCTGCTGTGCGTGGGCTCTCTCTAGTTTCAGCAAGCGGGGGCTACTCTTCATTGTGGTGCACAGGCTTCTCATTGTGGTTGCTTCTCTTGCTGTGGAGCACGGGCTCTAGGTGCACAGGCTTCAATAGTTGTGGCATGCAGGCTCAGTAGTTGTGGCTCGTGGGCTCTAGAGTGCAGATTCAGTAATTGTGGCGCACGGGCTTAGTTGCTCTGCAGCATGTGGGATCTTACCAGACCAGGGATCGAACCTGTGTCTCCTGCATTGGCAGGCAGATTCTTAACCACTGCACCACCAGGGAAATCCCTAAAGTTAATCTTAATATGAGATAAATTGTACACAGAAAACACAAGGACACAAACAGCAAAAGTAGTTTCATTTGATGCCTTAATGTCAGCATAGAAAAAGCAATATATTTATCCTGCCTCATTTTTTGAATTTCAATATCAAATTAAGCTGGATAAAAAGATCCAAATTTTCTTCAGGCAAAATTTTTTTGTTTTCTTAAGCAGCAGTTTTCACTTAACACAAAATAACTTTGTGGCAAATGCCCAGATTTTATATTAGCACACATAATTTTCCAGAAGAAATGTCAAATCCTATTGCTGGCCCTTTAATATGGATTGATTGGATGCAGTGTCAGAGTTCTATTAAGAACATCTGAAATGAAGAATGCCTAGAAAAGTGGGTGCATCAGTGGTAACATTAATATTTTGTTTCAAGGAAGGGAGTGATTTTTGCTAAAGCTGCACATTTCTCTGGGCTTGAATGAATTGGATAGAATTTCAGACTGAGTGATGAAGTACAAACACTTGCATTCAGATTCTTTGTTATTTTACACATGTATACATGGCTGTCAAGGGAGTTTCTGGTTGTTTGTAATATTCATTAGCTTTGGGGTTTCCTAAGTCATCTAGCTGTAACATAGAGCAATAGAGATGTACATCCAATTCCAACACCTCCAGGTCATCCTACATCTCCCGTGGGTCACATTTGTCGAAGTTAGTCTGTGAGGCTTTTGGACCTGGAGTCTTGTCTTCTTCAGGGCTGAATTAACAACTGTATTGTTTTTACTGTTCCTGATTACATTTTAAGTTTTTCCTGGAAGATTCTTTCTCCTTTTCGTGTAAAATTTTCCAAAACTGGATCCTACATATAAAACAACCAATGGCATTTACCTTTTTAAGTCATAAACTAAATAAAATGACAACTATTTTCACTGTAAATTGACCTTGAATCTGATTTCTAGCCACTATGGCCACAATTTAAAGTTTAATATATATACTCACCTACAACTTAGAATTTCTTTATCTCTTCTCTTTTTCATCAGGGTCAGATGGAGAAGTTGGTTTCCCAATTTTTAGACATGAAGCATTGGGACATTTTTTAAAAATGTGCCTGCCTCTGTGCTGCACTGCCTCTCTTCTTTTTTTTCACGTACAAAATTCCTTGTATTTACCTATCATCTTCCATATGGAGGTACAGTGTTTTCTATGGTACTAGCTTAATTATTTACTTAATATCAAGTATTTGTTGAGCATCTACTGTGTGCCAAACACTGCACTAGACCCTGGGGATTGTAACCAGAACTGTAAACAAGTTAGACTGACTTCCTTTTGGAGCTTGTGAATTCATGAGGGAAACAGACAGATGGTCAATTACATTCCAGGATGGTAAGTGCTATGATAGTGGGAGTACAGGTTCTAGATGAACACATGGAGGGAGTTCTCTCTTAAACAATCTCTTCTCTTTCCTGTGGGATCACATTCCCTCTGTATAATTCTACTTTATTTTTTAGGAGCTTTCAGTAGGTGTACTAAATCATTTTCTAAATACCCAGCATTTCTTTTCTGTAATAACTTTGCTTTTATACATAAGTTTACTTTCATGATACCCAAAAGTAGCATGTCAGTCTTTTAAAGTCCTCTTCTCCTGTAAGCATACTGAGTTTTTCCGTGTGCAGATTCAGTAACGTGGAACAGTTTTGCTCTGAACCAACAGCCAAGTGACCCGATGCTCTGTCATTTTTCAAATGTCTTCATAAGGAGCTGATGCTTATAAGAGTTTTTCCTTGAACTCTGAGCAGGCTTTTCCAAAATGCGATGAGATAGCAGTGTTCCAGAGGTGAATATAAAGATCAGGCTCACCAAGGAATCACTCTGCATTCTGAACCATTATGTTTGATGTTCCTTGTTATTTACCATCAGTATATCCCCATTTGTGGCCCAGTAGGCAGAGGCACGCTACTCATTTATCCTTATGACCTCTTTATCTCAGAGTACTTGGGAAATGAATAGGTATTTAAGGTTGTATAAAAGTCCTTCAGGGTAACAATTTATATAAGTTCCAGACTATTTTTGCTAATGACATCATTACTTTTTTTTAATCATTACTTTTTGTTTTAAATCTGCCATTTAACAAATCATTTTCTATATCAAGCACTTTTACATTGTCCTAGCAACCATGCTATTTAGGTATATTTGTATCCACGTATTTTAGAAAAAGAAAGTGAGGTTCAGAGAGGTTTATAACTTGTCCTCCAGCTAGTAAGTGGCAGAGAGAACCCAGGCTGTGAGTCTAGGTCCCTGGGCTCTTTTGCATGAGAAGACACCACCTCCCTACATTAAGCAGTCTCAGGGGACTTCCCTGGCGGTCCAGTGGTTAAGACTTCATTTTCCAAAGCAGGGGATGCAGGCTCGATCCCTGGTCTCCCTAGTCGGCGAGTTAACATCCCACATGCCTCAGGGCCAAAAAACCAAAACATAAAAAACAGAAGCAATATTTTAACAAACTCAATAAAGACTTTAAAAATGGTCGACATCAAAAAAATCTTTAAAAAAAAAAAAAAAAAAGCAGTCTCAGATTTTCCCAGGCCCAGAGACCATTGGAACCAAGGCTTGCAGTGTGTTATGTGTCCCCTTTCCCCAATGGTTGGGATATTTAATTAGCATTTTACCTACTTGCAGTCAGAATACCCAAAATGCAAGCTTGGGTACTTGTATTATGACCGAGTGTGTTAAATTCCTTAACTTCCATCATGGATTTTAATTAATGACCCAGCCTGCCAGTGTTCCTTCTTTCTGGTGCCTCCCCTTCATTCCCACCCACTTAGGACCACATATCTGACTCTAACACTGCTGACTAATGATTATATCAGAACATACATGACATCAGCCATCATACCCCACCTTCCATATTAGGCTCACTGAATACCACTGAATCATATCCAAGCTCAAGTTGCCATGTTCAGTGTGAGTTTGATTCTTGTCACCTTCCCTTGGGTCTCCTCCTACAGCTAACCCTAGTTCCAGCTGCATTTATCCTGGTCTTGCTCTCTATTTCTCCCTGGCCTGATAATCAGAGAATAACACAACCATTGCCAGGTTTATCTAAGTTTTAACTGGAACTAAAATAGGAAATGTATATTCTACTTCATACTGTATTTTGTTGCTCAGATTTTTCATATTACTTTTTTTTTTACTTCTTTCTCTACTTTAAAATGGATCCTCTCTTCACATTTCCACCAAATTCGTGTTTCTGAAGATTTATTTCCATTACATCATGCATATGACATTTTTAGAGTCTCCTATTACCTAAATGTTTCTCTTCTGATGTGCAGAGTCCATTACAGTTTGATCAGAACTTAATATACCTCAGTCAGGTGGGCATACTCCCTATCTTCTCCCACTCCAGCCCCCTCAAAGCCTTTGCTCATTTCATTGCACTTACCATGAATGCCCTTTTCTTATTCTCTCCCCTGCTTATCTAATTTTACCCACCATTTAAAGTCCTCATTTTATCTCCATTCAGAAGTCCCCCTCTCTATGATCAGTACACACTAATCTCTAATTAATTCTAATAAATATGGAATTTATTATCTGTGCTACTTCTTAAAGCATATAGCTTCTTAAAACATGAACTGGGCCAAATTATTTTACAAGCTAACACTTTTTGATGGATTTCCACTGTATTAAATCAAAATTCAGTCTCCAAGTCATTGGCTTCAAGTCCAGGTATATTCAGGCCCCTGTCCACATACTCTTTGTCAAGTCCTAATTGATTGGTTCTTTCATTAAGAAGTGAAATGGGGATTTAAAACTCCGAGAGAAAGAAGTCAGTGAAAATATTTTTACCAAAAGTCCATTTATTGTTTTTATCCAACTTAATACTGAGTGATGAGATTTTACCCATACAGTTCGTCAGACCTGAGCTGGTAAGCTTTCTTTCTTTATTTCAGAAGTCTGGACAGTTGCAATTGCTCTTCCTGTCCCACTCCACCTCTATCGAGGGGAAGATAAAATAAGTTTCATCTGTTAAGGTTAAGGTCAGTGGGGTAACTTCTCCCAAAGATGGGGCGGAGTACAGCCTTACTCATTCTTTTATAACCCAGATGAATGATAGCATTGGTATACAATTACAATATTTCTTATGTGGGACACTAAGAGGTAGGTTTTCACCATTTTCTAACTTAATAAATACACAAGCCAGCAAAGATACATACTTTTATTTAGAGAGAGAGAACAGAATATAAGAACTTTATATAACAATACATACTTAATTTTTCTTCTTTTATACTAACTTTTATAAACGATCTCTTGGAATGCAATGGTTGGATCTTGTGCTACTTGTACTACTGTGGTCTAAGAACCAAGGTCAGTTTTCCAATCCCATCACTTCCCAAGTTACAAAGGAAATGTAATACAGCAAATACTCAAAAGTCTCCATCTGCAAGCAGAATATACCAAGGATCTTTTTCCTCATCTCGTCTCTGGCCCCGTACTGTATTTACCCACAATAGCTTCCCTTCTGTTGCTTAATAAGGCCAAGCTATTTCCTACCTCAGGTCTTTACATGTCTGCCCAGAACGTATTTCCTTTCATCTCCTTTCCTGGCTGATAATTCTCTCTTTTAGATGTGTCACTTTCTCAAAGAGACCTTCACTGACTACCCAATCTAAAAGAGGTTTCTTCTTTAATTTCTGTTTCAGCAACCTGATAGGTTTTTTTTTTACAGAAATTTTCACGATTTTAAAAAATTTCTTTCATTCATTTATTCATTTATTTGCTTCTTAAATGTTTCTTTCCTACTGGACTGTAGGCTCCATGAAGGCTGATCATGTCTGTTTTAATAAATATTGGCTACCCAGTATCTAGTGCAGTGCCTGGCACAGAGTTCATAATTAATAAACATTAGTTAAATGAATAATTCCCATTTTCAGGTGTTTTTTTTTGGTTTTTTGGGGATTTTTTTGTTTTTTTTTTTGCATTACGCGGGCCTCTCACTGTTGTGGCCTCTCCCGTTGCAGAGCACAGGCTCCGGACGCGCAGGCTCAGCGGCCATGGCTCATGGGCCATGGCTCACGGGCCCAGCCGCCCTCCGGCATGTGGGATCTTCCCAGACCGGGGCATGAACCTGTGTCCCCTGCATCGGCAGGCGGACTCTCAACCACTGCGCCACCAGGGAAGCCCCCATTTTCAGTTTTAATTGCAATAGTTATTTTTATGTGCCTATGTCTTGATTTCTCAATTACATACAATACATTTAAAGAGACAGCATCTTAAACCTCTTGATCAGGGTTTATAAGTGCCTGTTTAATTATATGGTTCATTTATCTGTTTATTTGTTTGTTTGTCCGAATTTCAGTCCTTCACACTCTCTTTTAAACTGGTATTTAATTACAATGTTGGTTGATATCTTTTGGGAGCCCCTTAAAAATTAAATTTAACTGGCAGGGAGAGATGTAGGTGTTTTAGAGCTCGGAGCTCATATAATTTGGGGAGACCTTTTGAAAAAAAAAATGAATGTAAATTAAGTACTGGTCCTTAGGAGGGACTTGTATAGGTGAAAGGAGCCTAAAACTTAAGCTTTATTTAGTTCCACAATAAGTCTGTCTCTGTTAACGGAATTGAAATCTTGATTGCAACATGTTTCTTCTTGCACTATGTCCAGCATTTGCAAGACATAAGGGTAATATTTGAGCCACACTCATCTTGCAGATTATTCTATCTGACCCTTGATGCAGCCCCACACTTTCTCCCCACTTTCATTGCTCCTGTTTACTGCAGCCAACTAAATGCCAACTGGATATCAGTTTGAGAAGCCAACTTCACCATGACAGCTGTTAATACACTGATTCTAATCCAGTGATGTCAGTAGTTATGTTGGCATTGCTCTAGCTTCACATTGGCCTGAAAATCTCATTCTTCCTCTCTTTCTCAAATTTTGCCCAAAGATCCAAGTTTTCTATTTTTTCTCCTTTTAACTGTCACTCTCCATCAGAAATTAGCATCTATTTTATTGACAACAGTAACTATTATTTTGTTTATTTTTTTCTCATAAGACTTGAATTACTAAAGAGGAAGGAGAAGACAAATACATAGCAACCACTACACTATCCATATGACTTTCATTTCCTAGCTACTCTCTTTCAATTTTTGAAGGCAGTTTCAGTTTTACTGATGAGGCAGTAAAGTTAAGGAAAAAAATGGGAATATACTAAATATGTCACTAAGAATTAGAGTTTCTCAAATAAAATTTCCTTGCAGCAGCAGAAGGGCAGCCCTCTGCCCTGCTGCCCATATTTTAGGCCAGTGAATTATTGGCTTTCATAGTGAGCTGGAGTTCAGTGGGTCTGGACAGGATCTGCCAGCTGTGAGGCAATGTTTAGGTTAAAAGATCTGTCTTGGAGATTGGGAATGCTGAAATATGGGTAAAGAAAATAAATGTCTTGAGGGACATTCACTTATAGAGAGCATATTTATCCCATATGAATACCTTGCTAGCCTAGAGAAATTCAGAGATTAAACCTCAGAGGCAGCAGCTGAATCAGAGATTAATAGAAGTGATGAAAACCAAAGGGAGAAGGAAGGGGCATGACTGGGGTGCACAAAGGATTGTGATATTTTGGTTTTTGAGAGGAGTCCCCAGGTAAGAAACCACATAGTGGACTCTGTCAATGTATTCAACATTTAGTCAGTATGTACTATGTGCCGGGCACCTATGCTCAACAATACGAATGTAGCAATGACTAGGACAGTGTAGAAGGAAATAAACACACTTAAAGTGTGCTATAGTAGGGGGTTATACAATATAGTGGTCATACAAAGGAATAAGTAACTTTTTATTGGAGACCAGGTAAGACATCACAGAAGAGCAGCTCCTGAGCTGACAGGAGACATTGTTGACTGCTGACCTGGTTGAGTTCTTACAAAAGCAGAACAAAGACAGTGATTTGGGTGTGACCCCTGTGAAGAAGTGAGACACTGAAAGGAGGAAAGTCAATGAGGTACATGAATGAGTGTATTACCACTGTGGACAAGTGGGGCACCATTCCACTGGTGAGTCTTTGGGAGATCGTGTGGAATATGCTCCGTTAATCGGGGGAGGCTGGGGTATTTACCCATCACCTTCTGTCTTCATTAGTTGAGGATTCCTGTTGGCAGAGCAAGCTCTCATAGCAAAAAGCACTTTCAAGTGGAGTGAAACAAGTGTGTGAGAGTCCTTCAGAGTAGATCTATGTGGTATGGTTGGGACACGAACAGTGTCTGCTAAAACTGTCTATTCAACAGCTATTCTTGCTTCTATTCCTTGTTAATAGAATTCTGATTTTGTTCAGGTATTTGAAAGCTTAAAAACCAACGGGCCCCCTGCAACCCCAGAGAGTGAATGTTGACTGGTGTAAACCAGTCATAATTATTTCATTTCTCTCATCAGTGATCTTTTTAAGCATGAAACACTGGCCAATAAGATGTAATGGGATGTTTGCTGGGAGCCTTCTGGGAAATTTTTTCTCAACTTTAACATGGACAGGAGCAGGTGTTCACCTCTCTTCTGCTGCTTGATATGTATTGGTGAGAATGTGATGCTTACAGCCATTTTGCAGCCATGATTAAAAACAAAATTTTTTAAAAAAACCTGACAAGATCAACATATAAAGGATGGCAGCAGAGGGGAAAGAAGAAAAAATCCCAGGCCCTTGACAATTGCTTTGAGCTGCTAAATTTATAACTTTGGAACCACCTGCTTCTGGATGTCTTAAAAACTGAAATAATAAGGCTGAGTTTACTGCCCAAATGAAGGGCACATGACAGAGGAAGGAGTTGAGGCTCACTTGTTGAACTGGTTGGATGTGCATGGTATATGATAGCTTCTCAACTTTTCCTGTTGAGAAATTTCCTATTACCTGTTCTCTTGACAACCTTAATTAATGACCTCTACATGAATAGACATAATGGAAACATTTGACTGACTTCAAGTGTTGATTGTCTCCTGAAGCTGCCCCCTCCCCATTTCTAGAGTTGTAACATAGGACAAAATGGCTTCCTGGACCACAGTGGACTTAATATGTTGTTTAGACCTGCCTTCAGACCTCTCTGTTGAGTTAGTTTCTCTGGTTTCAGCCTCCACCCCAATCCTTACTTCTTCTCCCATGCTAGCTTACGTATTTGAGGTCATAGCATAATTTGCTCCAACTCTTGCCCGGTGGAAATAAGGATGCATTTGGAGCAGGATATGAAGTCTCCAGAGAGGGAGTGAATGTCACCGTGTTTTTAGGGTCTAGACTTTCTGGGGTCTGAAAGTAGTATACAAGTTTTAAGTTGTAAAGGGCTGGGATTCTAAACTACTATCTTTTTGAGAACCATTATTTTCTAGAAGTGAAATAAACTTGAATATTTGTGGGAGAAAGCCTATAGAAGGTAGAGGAATTTCTTGAGGGAAGACATTGAAAGGGAAGAGGCAATAAAACATGAAACAACTTTCATGTCCTGAAAGTAAGATACTAGGGCCCCATATCCCACAATTATTCATAGTCAAGAAAGGACCTAGACTTATGGGACAGTGGTAGAACCACTGCGAGAGGCATAGTTCTATTGCCAAGAAGTCATGTTACCCTAGAGAACCTAGGTTAGACTAGAACCTGAGGGCCAACTCACCTGGAAGGTCTGTCCATCCAGTAGAAATGCATTTGCTTAGCTTCCTAAATTTAGGAAAGAATGATACACCTTTTAAAATAGCTGTCTATAAAAGTTTGAACTTTATTCTTATTCTTGATAAATTTTCCAACATCTGATAATTTTCTTCCTTGGAATCAAGGCAGAGTCAGACAATACAGAGCTAATATGTGGAATAATTATGGGGCAGAAGGAAGAATAACTATTTTTCATTTATTCGTTCAAAAAGTATTTAATAACACCAACTATGTACCAAGTATTAGTCTAAGTGCTGGAGATACTAGCATGAACCACACAGAGAAGTGCTGTGCCTTCATGAAACTTATACTCTAGTTGAAGACAATAAACAACTAAGCAAATAAACAAAATAATTTCAGAATGTGAAATGTGCTAGAATAGAAAATAAACAGGGTGTGTTTTAAAGAGAAACTGTAGTAGGAGGGCAGAGTGGAGGGACTATTTTAAATTGAGTGGTCAGGGAAGGTTCTCAATAGAGGTAAAATCTCCAGCCTTGGTAAGACCCAGGGATAAGAACTGAGACTGGAGATTAAGCATTAGAAGAAGTTCATATTTTACTGTATAATACAGTGGAATGTCATTGAAGAATTTTAGACAGGGGAGTGTTGTGATCTTACTTGCATTTTTAAAAAGTCACTTATGTGGGGACAAGAGCTGAAGTAAGAAGATTTGTTAGGATGCTATTGTAGTCGTCTGAGTAGCAAATGTCTCTTAAGGTAATTAATTAGTTAAACTGAAATAATTGAGAGAGGTTGAAAAATATCAGAAAAGTTTATTCCTTCATCTTAATAAGTCTTAGCTCAAGTAAAATTTCAAAATTGCATGTATGTTAAAAAGGTAAGAATACCTACTAATGCTAGTTCTATAGAACTAGTTCTGTAGTTCAACAAAACCAAAAGTTTGAGACTAGAAAAAGGAGAAATAAGCTTCTTATCATACAAAGATGATTTGATTATCTTAATAGGAAATCCAAGGACTCTATAAACAAACTATAATGACTGATAATAAAAATCAGGAAGGTTGCTAGATTCAAGATCAATTCCCCAAAATTGGTTGAGAATCCTTTTGTCTACCCCCCAGAAAAGAGTAGAAATAAGTTATAGAGGGCTTCCCTGGTGACACAGCGGTTAAGAATCCACCTGCCAGTGCAGGGGACATAGGTTTGAGCCCTGGTCCGGGAAGATCCCACATGCTGTGGAGCAACTAAGCCTGAGAGCCACAACTACTGAGCCTGTGCTCTAGAGCCCTCATGCCACAACTACTGAAGCCCACGCATCTAGAGCCCGTGCTCCACAAGAGAAGCCACCGCAATGAGAAGCCTGCAACCAAGAGTAGCCCCTGCTCGCCACAACTAGAGAAAGCCCATGCACAGCAATGAAGACCCAATGCAGCCAAAAATAAATAAATAAATTTATATAAAGAAGAAGTCATAGTAATTTTTTAAATGTATATTTAAAATAGATTAAATTTTATAAGGAATCTAGGCATTAAAGTTTTAAAGATGTGCAAAATTTTATGGAGAAAATTGTAAAACTTTATTGACAATTTCTTATATAAATGGAGAATATACCATGTTCATGAATAAGACCCTCTTTTGTAAACATTTCCATTCTCCCCAAATACATCTTGAATATTCATTGCAATTCTTATCAAGATGCAAACAGGGTTTTGTTTGTTTGTTATAGAAAATTGAAAAGGTAATTTATGTAGAAAAGCAAAACTAAAGAATGATCAAGATAATTTTAAAGGAGGAGTGGTAGGAGAAAGGAAAGGAGAGACTTTTTCTACAAAGTATTAAAACTTATCTTAAAAGTACAGTAATTAGGACAGTGTGATACTGTCACAGAAACAGACAAATAGACCAATGGAACAGAACTGATAGCCCCAAAATTCTATATATTCATCCGTGGAGAAAACTTGGAGAAAGTGTGGATTATTCAGTAAATTGTGCTGGGACAAATGGATATTCACTTGGAAAAATAAAATAAGATTAGATTCTTATGTTCAAAGATAAATTCTAAGTTGATTAAAGACCTAAATATGAAAAGCAAAACTTTTAGAAGAAAATACTTAAGAGTATTTCACGACTCAGGCTTAGATAAAGATTTCTTATGCAAGACCCCAAAAGCACAGATCTAGAGAATTAATTGACAGTTTTTACATTATAATGGAAATTTGCTATACAAATAAAAGGCATCAAAAGTGAAAGATGAGCTAAAGCCTGTAATAAGATATTTTCAATGCATATAATCAACAAAAGATTTGGTATCCAAAATGTGTGAGGAATTCCTCCAAATCAATGAGCAAAAAAAGAAAAAAAAATTAAAAATGAACAGAGAGAGCCAAGTAAATCTCAGATAGATTGAAAGGCCAATAAATTTATGAAAAGATGCTCAGTCTCACTAGTCATCAAGAAAATACAAATTAAAACAATAACAAAATACCATTTACTTCCATTAAATTGGCAAAAAAATAAAAGGGACAAGTATTAGTGTGGAAGAGGAGTATCAGGAACTCTCATAGACTGCTGATAGGGTAAATTATATAAAATAATATTGGAGAGAAATTTGGTGATATCTGAGAAAATTGAGGATATGTACACCTCAAGGCTCAGCAATTCCTTGTTAGGTATGTCGTAAAGAAACTCTTGTACATGTGCAAAGGAAAGTGTGCACAGGAATGTTCACAGCAAAATTGTCTGAAATAGTGAAAAATTGCAAATGACATAAATTTTAGCAATAGAAAAATGGATAAACAGGTATTCTGTCAGCCCTTTGTATCCACAGCAGTTTGAATATATTTGGGGAAAAATTTTTCAGAAAGTTCCAAAAAAGCAAAACTTGAATTTGCGGTGTGCTAGCAGCCATTTATGTAGCATTTACATTGTATTTACAACTATTTATATAGTACTTACATTGTATCAGGTATTGCAAGTAATCTAGACATGATTTAAAGTATGTGGGAGCGTGTAGGCAGGTTATATGCAAATACTAAGACATTTTATATAGAGGACTTGAGCATCCTCAAATAGTGGTTTTAAATATATAGCTGGAGAAAGAGGGTTGAAATTTAGAAGGATAAACAGGGAGCTTGAACGTATATGTTATGTTTTACTTCTTTTAAAAAAATATCTTAAGCAAAATAGGAAAATGTTGCTTAAGCAAGCTAAGAGGTGGTTATGTTCTGTGTAATATTTGTGAGTGAAAAATGTTGCCTGCCGTATCAGTAAACAAAGGATGTTGCAGCCATCAAGCCCTACAGCCGCCCCAGTGGTGAGCCCTGAGGGAATTCATGTGGGAAACAAACAGGCTGTCCACTACCAAGCCCTCAGCCACTGCAGCCACCCAAAATGGTGCACCCTGAGGGGACTCAGGATGGGAAAGAACAAGGTACTTGCCCTAGATAGCTAAGGTGCACATCAAAGGAATGATGTCAATGAGCCGAGACTCTTGCATCTTCCCATACATGGAAAAGTGCTAAATTTATTAACTTAAGATATCTGGTTTCCTTTAATTAACGGTAATTTTTTGATGTTCCAACTACCTGGTCTTTGTTGCAAAAACCCCTGTATATCCTGGCTCCTCCTTTACCTCCTTGGAGCAGTCCCTCAGAGCTATATCTGAGAAGCTGTCTCCCGGGCTTGAAGTCCTCAGAAAGTCTGCCAAATAAAACATAATTCTCACTTGGTTGACATATTATTCCTAATTGTTCTTTATTGTTTGTAATCTGTGTTTTAAAGGCATGTTCTTTTTAGAGTGGTTGCTAATTCTAGTGCCTAGTAGTGCCAGTCAGGGAATGTGAATGCAAGAGGCCTTTCAGAGGGGCTCTGGCATTTAAGACCCATATCCCCTCCAAAGAGGGTGGCTGCTACCCAGCCCCATTTATCTGTTGCCAAATGGGAACTTAGACCTTGTGTTGCCATATCTGACTTTTCCAGAGAAATCAATAATCTGAAAAAAAATTTTTTAAACATCCTGATTTTTAAAAGTTGGCAACTAATTCAAATTAACTAAACAAAGTAAAATGAAACACTATGAGGATCCAAACCAAGGGGAAAAAAATGCCTGTGCATTGGATTCAGCCCACAAGTTTCTAGTCTGCCGCCACCTCTGCTGTGCAGTCTTATATCGTAATCTATTTGTGTGGCAAATGTAGGCAAAATATTGTGAAGTCTTTTATTTTGGAAGACGTTATTCATGTGAAGAAGGTGAGAATGTTCCAGGGCTCTGCAGAAAAAGTGTACTAACCAGACTCCCTGGAGCCCTGCAGAGAAGAGCTTTGGCTGTGCTAAGGATGATTCTTAGCTTCTTGTATACTTTACAGTCTGCAAATCCTTCACTATGAGGACCTCAAAAGAGAAGCCAGACTTTTCCATTGATTCCAAGGCTGTGTCAGCAAATGCCAGACCCAGCAGGCCCTTTGTATTGTATGTTAAGGCTCCAAACAGCTGTAAATAGTTTGTGCCAAGATCTCTAGGAGTGTGACACACACACAGCATTTTACATACCCCAGGAGGCCAATTAAAGCTAGGAGACCGAAGATCACAGTCTTTGAATACAGTCACCACACCTCTCAGGGCTGATGGCCATGACGCTTTTTTTCTATTCTCTCATCAGAAATGAAGACTTGGATTGAAGGTTATTTATCCATAGGTTTTGGTTTAATTTTTAGCAGAGCATAAGAAACCAATGCGTAGATGTCTAGTCCACATATTTTCTTATCGACATGTTCTCATGTAAGTGAATTATATACCTTCTTCTTATAGGTTACCCATTCTGTTGAAGAATTGGGTCAGTATATTCTTTGAACAGAAACTGCTGATCTTAAAACCTCCTCAAAAGTGCTGAAAAATCCTTATGTTGTAGAAATCGTTTGTGAAACCTTTTATGGGAATAAATCATGCATCTTAATTTACCAGAAAATCATTCCCTCCTAAAGGAACTTGATTCTGTTTCGGTATTGACAAATCTCTAATATTTTTCAATTCTTTATCACAGTATTCTTTTGTCTTTGGACCAGGTTCATATAGTAACATATTGTAATATAGTATGAGCTACATGGGGTTGGAACAGCCAGGTGGGGATAAAATGAACTAATGATCATATGATGTTCTCATGAACTTTTGTATCACCGACAGCTGCTCTGATACCTTAGAAACAGTTGGTGTAAAGGGACATCCACAACAAACTAGGGTTGCATTATGCCAAAAGCAGCAGTGGGTAAAATAAAGAATACTGATGTAGAACTCCTGCCTAATGGAAAATAAATACAAAACCTAAGGGTGAATCTAACAATTTTTACTCTGTGAATAGAAATTTTTATTTTTGGCTATTATTCACAATGAAAGATAATCAAATTCTTTGCATTTTTTAAAGAACTAAGTCCTCAAATTGACTACTTGCATTATTTCCAAATTGGTACAGTTTTTCATTCTTTTGTTTTACATACAATTTTTACCTACATTTTCATCCATTTAACATTCATTGCTGAGTAAGTCTCTTGGAGATCAGCTGTATGCAGAGCTTCAAAAATGAGAGTTGGAAGATATCTTACATGGTTAGAAAAAAATTTTTTTTGTCTCAGATATGTACGTAATTTATACTAGGTGGGAATTGTTGACCAACCTATTTTTTTAGAACACAAACATAATAAACAAAAAACTGTTGAGAGACTGTGGATAAACATGTAGAATATAGTTAGAAATGGAAACATTAACCTGGATCATTCAGGGAAAATGAACAAACCACCACTGAGGAAAAGGACATATCAACACACAGTAAATTTCCTTATACAGTTTTATAGACCTGTTCTTTACTCTGTTGTTTAGAAGAAAAAGCAAATAATAAGTCCTGGCCTCCTTTTGCTATTTTTTGAAATAACAAAGAACTTCAGACAGGTAATAATTCAGCTCTCCGTTGTTAGTCAAGCTTTATCACAAAAGAGCCTTGGAAGGAAACTCAGTCACCCTATCCTTTGTCTTGTTAATACCTTTCCACTCTTCTGCCTTGCAAACAAAACTACAATTTTGTTTGAGTAGCAATCCCCCAGCACCAGGCCCAGGGGATAATTTCTTATTAGTCTCTATCAGTCATAGGAATCTCATTTTTTATTGGCCTGCAAGTGAGCATGCACCCCATTTCGGGAAAATGAGACATAAAGAGAATCTCCTTGGGGAAAAACGTTTCTTTTGCTGCCTGTTGCCTTCCTTTCTGCTTTGAATACTCTCATGTAATGGTGTAGCCATGTGATTGTGGACAGGGGTTGGGGGTACAGAAACCAAAAGAATTCCAGAAACATTGACTAACACCCTGACATTGCTGAGCCTCTGAGGAAACTGCCTAATCTCCAGATTTCTTATTAAGTGAGAACACAAACTTCTGTGTGTTTAGACCACTCTAACTTGGCCTAAAACTTACAGCTAAAAACATAATACATTCAGCATGAATAATTACGCTATTAAACAAAAACCCAGAAACAATAAATAACAAATGTTGACTATGCGCCAAGCCCTATTTTCACCATTCAGTTTCTCATTTATACCTTACAATAATCCTATGACGTTTACTGTCATTATTTTCATTTATCAGTAGGGATAGTGAGATATAAAAAAGTTAGAGATATGACTGGTAAGTGGTAGAATTAGGTGCTTATACTCCAGCAGTCTTGTTTGATGGGATTGCCATTTTGAGATTTTTATACATCAACTTTTAAAAAATTACTTGTATTCGAATTCACGTAAATAAAATGACTATAGATGAAATTGTCAGAGAAGAATATTCTCAGGTAGTGAAATCTAATGGAAGAATCACAATGTGTTCTGTAGTTGTTGCTCACTCCAGTCTGTGTTTGTTCTACATTGTTGCTAATATGTTGCTGTGATTGTATGTACAGGTTTTGGGCTCCATTGTTACATAATTTTTGGCATAACTTTTTTAGCAGAATGGTACTTTGTATTCAGTAGCACTAAATATTAATAAAGCACAGGTACAAAGTATCTTTCACACCATTTAAGCAGAGAAAGCTATTATTTTAACATAAAATGATATCAGATTATCTCAAATACAATTTAATGGGAAGACTGACAGAACAGGCAAAACACTAAGATTACCATCACCAGTGTTCAATCAATGGATTTTCATTTTTATTATGACTAGAAACCAGGAAGCAAGGAAAAGTTGGCTTTTTCAACACCAAGCATATGAATAGCAACCACCACCAATGGGGGGAAAAATTGCATACTTGGGAAATAGAAATTTAGTACCCAAATTGTCTCAGATATGTATGTTATTCATACTAGATAGGGATTCCAGTGGGTCATCATAAGAAAACCAAAATTTAAAGACATGATGCAGAACCACATATTGGGCACTCATTCATGCATAGTCTTTTGAATGCATCAGCCAATATATTTCTATCATGAACATAAAATTTATAAACTGTAGTTGTCTCTTTTCTTTAATGGTTCACTTGCTAAGTTCAGTTTATTCTGGCTTTCCGCAGAGTATTTGCTTTTAAACTGCATTAAATTCCTGCCCCATTCTTGTGTTTAGACCCCATACTTCCATCAGTACTTTGATAATAAGATGGTATATTTCCAGACTAGCTTTTATTTCATTTTGGCTTAAAGATTTCCTCTTTATGGAACTGGACTTATTAAAATAATTTTTCTTTTAATAAAAGATCATGGGGAAAAAGAGAGAAACAAGATGGAAGGGAATGTGGTTCCTTATAAAAATATTGATAAAAACAATCAAGCTCAAGGGTAATGTTGACTGAAAAAAAAAAAAAAAGCACAATGTAAGAGCTATGAGTTGAGTTTTATTCAGTGTCTTACTGAGGACCATATCCCGGGAGACAACCTCTCAAGTTTCTCTGAGGAACTTTTCCGAAAAGATGCAGGGGAAGCCAGTATATATGTGATTTTGGCTAAGGAGTACATAAAATCCAACTTATGTCTTGGTAGATAGTTAGTGCTAGTCATGAGGAACAGATATCTCAGTTAATAATTTTATTACTAAGTAAGGGAAGATGCAAGAATCTGGGTTCATAAAAATTTTTCCTGAATATGTGTAACTAACTATCTAAGGGCCTGTTTTCCCAAAGCTCAGAGTGCCTCATCCTGTTCTTCATCCTGAATTCAGGGACTGCAGTAGCCAGTGACTTAATCCTTGTAGAACTGGGTGGTGAGTGACAGTCTCTGTTTTACAGTAACTTGTTTTAGAATGTACATTAATTTTTGGAAAAATTTTAAAAACATCCTGGAGTACCAAAACCACACTCATTAATATCTTAAAATGGTAGCTGCAATAATACTAAGCATATAATCAATTTTTAAGGTGATTTATCTGTTCAGAAGGGGTATGGGCAAAATTTGAACTAGGTCAAATTTGTCTTCTCTCTCTCCCTCTATGGTTTGGATTTTTTGTAGTGTAATGGAAAGCCTATACTCACTGTGGTCCTTTGGACAAGTTCCTTAACATATCTGAGTCTACTTTTCTCATTAAAAATAAAAAGGGGTTCTGCAGTCTCAGAGTTTTTGTGATAATTGCTTAAGCTAATGTTGTGAAACAATTTTATAAACATTAAACATTCTAAACTTTTTTATCCATTCCCCCTACATCATTAAAACTTACTCATCACGTGTCATTGTTTAGTGAACCACAGTGGCTAGTTATCATCTCTCATAGTTATTTGTGTTTTAAGTTATTTTAGCTAAATGAAAGAAGAGCAGCTGATTTAATCCTAAAAAGCCCGAATTCTCCAGCCTTCTAGGATAATCTTAACAAGTTTTCTCAACTCCCTACTCTGTAGACACTGGAAATTCAGGCCCCTCCACAATTCCCAGGTGTTTCTTGGGATGGTGTAGGGATGTGAGAGGCTTGCACGATCCAGACATCTCTCACTCCCAGGCCCAATCTCCACTCACTGCCTTGCCTCTGTGACGTTTTTTTTTTTGTCTGTATCCTTATCTGCCTGTTCATTTCCCAAAGCTCCACTAACAAAAGACTGTTGGGTAAATAGCAGTTTTTTTATTAAACAGAACATGTGGGGAGGAGGAATATGCCCAACATAGAAAAGGAAAAAATAAAATTAATCATTAGACGATTGTTTTAAACTGTGTGTCTCCCATCTTTGGATATTTCCCACTGTCTTTCCTCTTCTGCTGTACTCCTCTCCTCCCTGTCCAGAACCCCTGAAACCTCCAGTCTTTAGCCCCATGCCCAACTAGTTGAAAGTTCCTGTTAGTATATTATGCAGAGCAATTATTCTTCCTTTTTTCTCCCCCTTCAATTTTTTCCTTCCAGACTATGCCTAAGGACCCTGCCATCACTTAAACATATTAAGGTAATTTTCTAAACAGAAGAACAGTATAGAGAACTAAGCAGAAGTATTGAAATTAGAGTTTACCTTTAAAATGTTTTCAAGGGCTATGCAAATTGCTTCCCTGCACTATTGCATTTAACCTTCACAACAACCTTATGAGATGGGTACTATTATCCTACTTTTACAGAAGAGGAAACCTGAGGCCAAATCCATATCTACTCACTTGTTTCTGTTCTTTTAATATTTTGTTAAGGAAGAAAGGTTTCATGTACACTAGATTTAAATGATATTTTGATCTAAAAACATGAGCTGAGGTCCCATCCAATCAAAAACAGAAATAATCAGTCCGAGTAATGGAAATAATTGGAATAAAATTTTGGTGTGTGTGTGTGTGTGTGTGTGTGTGTGTGTGTTTAGCTTTCTCTACCCTTTGTTAATTTCACAGCATACTGTAATTAGCCTTGAACCATATTTACCCACATTATATACTTGATCTTATCACTCATTCTGCTACTTATACTTATTTATTGTGTTGCCAAGTCTAAACTCGTACTACTCACTGCAGGACAGGCCAATAATCAAGAGATCAGCTGTTGGGGCAGGGAAAAACGACTTTATTCAGAAAGCCTGCAAACCGAGAAGATGGTGAGCTCATGCCCCAAAGAACCATCTTGCCTGAATTAGAATTCAGGCTTCCTTTATACTAAAAGGGGAGGCCATTATGTATAATTTAAGCTTATAGGCAACATCCCTTTAGTGATTAACTTGTAATAGAATACAAAAGGTTCTTCCCTAGTACAATTATATTCTTTATTCAGCTGTGGATTGCCACAGCTTTGGAGGAAATTGATTTCTCTACTTTTGAATCTGACAAGGAATTCATGAGTCTTTGTCGAATATGCATAATTAGCTTACAATGGTGCCAGCATTGTTACTTCTTTTTTCTTTTTGGCATTCTCAAATTATTCGGGTTTTTTGTTTATTATTTTTAAAATATTTGGGAAAATTCAACATGATTTTGTGGCATGATGACAGAGAATTGGGAATATTGTGTTCTGATCTTGTTACTCTCCCAAAATTCCTAAGGGATCTTGGGCAGTTTAAAAATTTTTTCTCAGTCTCTGAAACTTCACTTTAAACTGGGGAAAATGCCTAGCTCCATAAGTATACAGAATCCATTAAGTAAGAGATGATTTTAAAGGGATTTTAAAGATGGTTTAACAGGATTTTACAATATGCAAAATTAAAAGATATTTTATATATAACAATAGTATGTGTTCTACTTATGAATTGCTACATGTAAATGCTCTTAATTACACAATGTAAGAGGACTTTACACTCCAAGTAAGCTTAGTCACAAGAAAATTCTAATAATCAAAAGTGAAAGATTTTTTTTTCAGTTATTCATACACATAATAAAAGAGCTAAATTATTCTGCAATGACCATGGAAAATTTATTATGAAAAACAGTACTTTTAGAGAATATATTTGTTACTTACTTCCATATGTACTTATGAAAATACATCGTTTTGATGCTACTTTTGCTTTTTTCAGTATTAGGCATCATCTACTGACATCCTACTGGGGCTGAGGATGTGGCTCTCTTTTCTCCACCCATCGCATCATACATACACTTGCTTACAGTCCCTTACCCTTCCAATATAGTTAAAGTACAATGTTAGTTATGTCATTGTTCACTATTCACATTAGTATATCTTTCTACATGCTATTCAAATCTGTGTCATTGAAAAGACTAGGATTACTTTGACTTTATTGCTCATCTTTACATTTTTCCTTGAGGTTAATATTGCCTTATTGTTTAAAATTTTAATTTTTAACATGTTTGTCATAAATTTAAATTCAAACCTTGAACTCGCTGCCAACTGTCTGAATCTCTGCTTAAGAGTTCAGATACATCAGATATTATGTTAATTTTGTCTCCTCGAAAAAAATCACTCCTGGAGCCTCTGGCCTACACTTACATGGACCGTTTACACCCCTGGAATTGATTTCCTTCACCTCACCTCTTTCCAAGTCTCCTCTTTTTTCTTCACTCTCATAAAGTTTTTCTCCAATAGCTTCCTGACTAAGGTACATGAAAGGAAATTTTTTTGAGAACTTGCATGTCTTACAATGCCTTTATTTCGTTCTCGCTGTATTAATATATTATATAATATATATTAATATATATAATATATTATATAATATATAATATATTATATAATATTAATATATATATATAATAATATAATTCTCCATTTGAAGTCATTTTTGCCTTAGAATTTTGCAGACATTGTTCTATTATCTATATCCTGGTGTTTATGTCAAGAATTCTAGTGCCTTTCTGATGCCTGCTCTTCGGTTTGTGACCTGTTCTTTTGTCTTTGGAGATTGTTGGATCTTCCCTTTATCTCTAGTTTTGTGAATTTCACTGAGATTTGCCTTGGTAGGTGTGTCTTTTCATTTGTTGAGCTGGATGATTTATAACTTTTTTATAACTTTTTTCTGAGAAGAATGTTTTCTTCACCTGTTTTCCTATGCTTTTTTTCTTGAATTTTGGAAAGGCTAAGTGGTAAAATCCCCAGGATCTGAAGTCAGACTGCCTGGGATTGAATCCTAGACTTTCTACTTATCAACAGTGTGACAATTTTTTTGTCTCAATTTTCCCACTAGGATAATTGTATTTGATCTCCTGGACTGTTGTTTGTTCTTTTTCTCCCCACCTGCCAATTCTTTGGTTTTTTGCTACACTCTGAAGGAGATTTTCTCAACTGTATCTTCCGCCTATTTTTTTTTACCTACTATCATGTCTTTAACTTCCAGGAGCTCTTGCTTGTCTCATTTTTGCACTATCTTCTTATCCCCAGAGGATATTAATGATTGTTTATTGTTTTCTTCTTATTGTATAGCCTCTGTTTCCTCCAAATTGTTGCTTTTCCCCCTCTTTTTTTTTTTCTATGTTAAAGCCTTTCCTCAAATGGCCAGTAATCATGATTATCTGTTCAAATGTAAGGATAGGGGAATGAGACATTGATTTGAAGATATGAGCATGAAGGATAATGATCAAGCATGGACCTCACAGAAAGATCATTTGGCTAGGACATTTTGTTGATTTTCTCCCAATTTCAGATTCTTTACATATTTAGATGTCTTTGGGAACAATTTCCCCTGAAGAGACTCCTCCAGTGTCCTTCTTGGAGGATAAAGGCCCGGCTTCTGGTACTCCAGGAGTCAAATGGGCAGAAAGGACTAGACATCTCAGAATCCTACTTTCAGTAAAGTACCCCTTAATTAACAACTATCCAGCATCTGCATCTACCAGTCCTGTTGTATTGTCCCTTCCAAGCAATAAACCTCTGGTCTTCTATTGGAATGAAGAGGGGCAGTCTAGCACCTGCATAGAGAGAATGCACTATGTGTCACTAATTCCTGACATTTTAGAGGATTTTGTGAAATAAACTAAATTCATTCTTTACTGCTCCCACTGCAGACAAGATATAACTTTCTCAAGTATGCTAAACCAGTACCACTTTTCCATCTGCTTTCCAGCTCTCCCAAAATTTTGTGTATTTTCCCTCTTCTGTTTTCCCCATCCTTTTGGGTTTATTTCTTTTAAAAATCCATTTTCTACACTAATTAGAAAAGATACATGCACCTCAATGTTCATAGCAGCATTATTTACAATTGCCAGGATATGGAAGCAACCTCTGTCCATCAACAGAAGAATGGATGAAAAAGATGTGGTATATATATACAATGGAATACTACTTGGCTATAAAAAAGAATGAAATTTTGCCATTTGTAGCAACATGGATAGACTTGGAGGGCATTATGCTAAGTGAAATAAGTCAGACAGAGAAAGACAAATACTGGATCATATCACTTATATGTGGAATCTAAAAAATACAATAAACTAGTGAATATAACGAAAAGAAGCAGGCTCATAGATATAGAGAACAAACTAGTGGTTGCCAGTTGTGGGGGGTGATATAGGGGTGGGGGAGAGGGAGGTACAAACTATTGGGTGTAAGATAGGCTCAAGGCCATATTGTACAATATGGGGAATATAGCCAATATTTTGTAATAACTATGAATGGAAAGTAACCTTTAAAATTTTATTAAAAATTAAATGCAAAAAAAAAATTTTTAAAAACTAAAAATAAAATTTAAATTAAAAACATTAAAAATCCACTTTCTGATTTTTCTTGGTGGGGCTGTGAAGGGAGTAAAATTGGATGTGTGGGAGTAAAATTAGATTTTTACCTGGAAGCTACAAAGCAAAGGTTTCAATGGGTCTTTGAGATTGCCGATCTATCTAGAGCCACTAGAGACAGATTTTTCCTCAACTCCTCAGAGAAACCTCATGAAAATTAGGGAATTTGATAGAGATTTGTTCCCTTACCAATATGGTACTGCCATCTACACAAGTAGATTGAATAATTGCTGTGACTCTTCAGCCTTAGAAAATTATTTCTTGACATCTAAGCTTTTTGTACTGCAGAAGCTTATACACTTAGTGAATGGGAGGAAAGAAGAGGCAACTTAATCATCATCCCATCTTCTCTACGCCTTATGGACCTTTTATTTTGCAACAAAACAAATGAGAGAGTGGAGATTCTGGTTGTGGGAAGTGAAAAAAAAATCAATTAAGCACAGACAAGTAGAGAGATGAACAGAATCCTAATGGCAGTGAATCCCATCTCCAATTCGTTCTTCCTTGATTTGTGACTTATCTTTATATCCTTTCTAGTTACGTGTATCAATAAGATATAATTTGTTTCCTCAAAATCATTTGGTGTATGATTCCGTTTCTTACTACTGAAAAAGTCCTGATTAATTCACTAAAGAATCAACAAAATTTCCCAGTACTAGGAACATGGGAGTGATTTTCATCAATATAACTAGCACAGAATTTCTAAATTGCCTAAGGAATTATGGAGAGATTTTATTTCTACTTCAATATTTTGCTCCTAGAAAAAAACCAGACCCTAAATACAATAAATAGTTACTGGGCATGTCTAAAAAAAAATACACATGAAGAAAGATACTTTCTATCTCAACTTTTCTTCCCTTATTCAAATCCCAGTGAATTTAATTTAGTGAATGGAGTTTCTCAAGGTTAAGTTTTTCTAGAACACTTTCTTAAAGTTTTTGGTGCCTGCTTCTCCTTGTCTTCTGGCAGATATCAATATAATTTGACACAAAATAATTAAATTCAGAATTATTACTCAACCAGTAAAGCTCATCCTTCATATTACATTGAGTGAGTAGATGGATAGATAATATCCATCCTTCTAAACACATAATTTTTAAATAAATTTTATGTACTATTATTTTTAAGATTCAGAAGCTCTTATACCTAAAATACAGTCCCAGTTTCTGACAATAAAATTGTTCCTAGTCATATAATGGCATAAACGTGTAACTATTTGGGGATAGAAGGACAGAGTACCAAGGGTTATGGCTGCTTGATTAGCTGAACAAATTGAAAATCACTGTCTTGAAGACGCTTTCTGTTTTCAGTTTTTTAGAACTTAGCACTCAACTATAACTTAATAGCCACAGCGCACATACCTGCCTATGCAGTACCATCTCAGGCTACATCATTGCTTATCTTCCCTTATCTTTACCTTTTCAACTTTCAAAATATAGACTGTTACTTTGTCCTTTCTCATATTTGTCTCTTTTCTCTCCTTATGCTCCTGGTTCTTATGAAAAGCTTTCCATTTATAACTGGTTTCAAGATCCCCTAAACCTGTGGGATAGGGAGGGTGGGAGGGAGGGAGACGCAAGAGGGAAGAGATATGGGGATATATGTATATGTATAGCTGATTCACTTTGTTATAAAGCATAAACTAACACACCATTGTAAAGCAACTATACTCCAATAAAAATGTTAAAAAAAAAAGATCCCCTAAACCTGGATAGTGATCATTTACAGTTTCACCAAAATTAGTCATTAAAATTTTTGTAAGTTATTTAATATAGCACCCTCAAAGAGTATTAAATCTTCAATAGAAACCAAATTAAAATATTAAATATAACCAAATCACCAATTTAATTCTTCCCTCACAGTTTCACAATGAATGTAAGAGCCACTTGCGTTCACCTGGAAAAATAGAATTAACTAGTTGGAGAACTCCCTAATCTTCAAGCAATCATAATTTGGTTTTATTTAACCTCCAACATGCATCACTTTCACCTTCTTACCTGCCTCTCTGCTGATGCTCCAGGCCCCAGTATTTCGATACATAGGAAAAGGGCCATGATACACATAAGCACACCAGAGGGGTTACTTTTTATCTCATGCCAAAAAAAAAGATGTTCACAGACATTTGGGTATCCTTAGGTATTTTCACTTCCACTCCCCTCACTATTAGAGAAGGGAGGGGGATCAGTGGTTTAAGTAATTAGTTTCTGTGTGTTACTCCTATTCATGTCCTATAGCTGCCCTACAGCACCTCAGCTGAGAAGCCTGAGTTGGTGTTTTTTAGGTGGAGTGAAGCTCACTTTTAAGTTTCTCAAGTTGATCTTCAAGGGAGTCAGAAGATCCCTTGAAGATCATCGGAAGTCCATCGATGTCTTCAACTTCATGCTTCGAAAAGTTATCAACCTCATAACAAATGGTATTCAATAAGCACCACTATGTCATTGACCCTTCAGCTTCTGGAGCAGGAGCAAAGGGAATAGGAGTGTATATATAGCAACCTGTCCAGCAAAGCTGCTGTTGTATAAACATGATTTAACACAGGCAAAAAAAAAAAAGACCTCTTGGATTGCTAAGGTACATGTTTTTTCACTTTACACTGATTGTAACAACTGGCTTTTCTGTCTCTGAAAAGAAATAAACTAGTAAGAACTTGTCAAATGCTATCATTTATTGTGCGTGCCACTTGTAGAATGTGTTTGTACAGGAGAATTTGCTCTTTCCATATGGTTTAAGTTATTGGCAATGTAAAGCTAAACAAGTGCATTTTGAAAGCATGGTGTAAATGACTTCCATTTTGGTTATTTACAGCTGTCCACAGCTATCAATGTTTTTATATTAAAATTATTAGAGGGACTTCCCTGGTGGCACAGTGGTTAAGAATCCGCCTGCCAATGCAGGGGACACGGGTTCGATCCTGGTTCAGGAAGATCCCACATGCCGCGAAGCAACTAAGCCCACACGTCACAACTACTGAAGCCCCGGCGCCCTAGATCCTGTGCTCCACAAAAAGAGAAGCAATGGCAATGAGAAGCCCGTGCACTGCAATGAAGAGTAGCCCCTGCTTGCTGCAACTATAGAAAGCCCATGTGCAGCAACGAAGACCCAACACAGTCCAAAAAAATAAATTAAAAAAACAATTATTTGGGCAATTATTGGGCTAGAGGTGTGCACTGAGCTTGAAAATATGACCAAGAACAATTCACATAGTGAAGACTGTATACAAAAGTAGCTTCCTTGAACAAGAAGATTTATCCTTAGCATTTCATTTTATCCAAGGATCTTGATATAGCTTGTCCCTGGAGAAATTCCCCATCTTTTTCTTATTACTTGGGTGTTTTTCCTATTTTAAAAAATGAAATTAGATGAGAAAATTAAATAAAAGGTACAAATATTGTAAGAGAGGAGGCAGTATTTGCAAGTAGTGTAGTGGCTGTCTAGAAAACCCAATAAAAGCAAGTTAAAATAATGGGAAACAATTAAAATTCACTAAGCATACTAGTTAAAAAAAAATAAATCATTAATTTTCCTAACACACCAAAACATTAGCTTGAGATTATACAGAAAGAAAAGATCCAATTTACAATAGAAATCAATAATCAAAAATCTAGAAATAGGGGGCTTCCCTGGTGGCGCAGTGGTTGAGAGTCCGCCTGCTGATGCAGGGGACATGGGTTTGTGCCCCAGTCCGGGAAGATCCCACATGCCGCGGAGCGGCTGGGCCCGTGAGCCATGGAGGCTGAGCCTGCGCGTCCAGAGACTGTGCTCCGCAATGGGAGAGGCCACAACAGTGAGAGGCCCACGTACTGCAAAAAAAAAAAAAAAAAAAAAAATCTAGGAATAGGAACTTCCCTGGTGGCGCAGTGGTTAAGAATCTGCCTGTTAATGCAGGGGACACGGGTTCGAGCCCTGCTCCAGGAAGATCCCACATGCTGCAGAGCAACTAAGTCCGTGCGCCACAACTACTGAGCCTGCGCTCTGGAGCCCGCGAGCCACAACTACTGAGTGCACGTGCCACAACTACCGAAGCCAACGCCTAGAGCCAGTGCTCTGCAACAAGAGAAGCCACCGCAATGAAAAGCCTGTGCACTGCAATGAAGAGCAGCCCCCGCTTGCCACAACTAGAGAAGGACTTTGCACAGCAACTAAGACCCAACACAGCCCCCAAATTAATTAATTTTTAAAAATCTAACAATAAACTTTATTAAAAAACAAAGAAAAAATTAAAATTCTACTGAAGATGTCAATATATAAGAGGGCATAACATTTTCTTTTATAGAAATATTCATTATTATATCAATTTTCTAATTTAATTTATGAATTCACTCTGATTCCAATTAGAAAATGATTTTGTGAAATGTAAATAAATAATTCAAAAATTTTTATGGCAGGTGATTGGATGCATCAAATTACTTAGAAAAATCTGAAAGAAAAGAGTAACAAAATGAGACATACCTGCTAAATATTAAAACATATTATAAAGTAATTAAAATAATATGATACTAGAACAAGAATAAAAAGATCAGTGGAACTGATCAGAAAGTCTAAAAATGGATGCAAGTACATTTGAGAATTTAGTATAATCTATGGAAGAAAGACTGATTAGTCAATAAATAGTGGGATGACTGGCTAGCCATTTGGAAAATAATTAAGCTAGAGTCCTACCTCACTCATTACACTAAAATAAATTCCAGATGGATCAAAAAAATTTAAAGTAAAACCATAAAAGTAGTTTTTTTAAAAACTCAGATGAGTGTTTTTAATAAAATTGGAATAGGAAAGACTTTTAAAAAGTGACACAAGACCCAGAATTCAGAAGGAAAAGGCTGATAATTTTGACTACATAGAAATGAAAGTTTTCTCTGTATTTAAAAACATCAATAAAGCCAAAAGATACAAACTGGAAAAAATGAGCATGACAAATATGGTAGAAAAAGGACTAATTTATTTAATATATATTTTTAAAACTCTTAATTTGAAGGTCCATAAAAAACAAATAAAAACTCAATAGCAGAATGGACAAAGGACTCAAAATGGCAGGCCTCAGAAAATGAAACACTAATCATACAAACATGTGAGAAGACACTGAACCTCACTCATAATTTTTAAAACTGCAAAATAAAGGAGAGCAATACAGATTTCTGTAAATAGGTAATAAACAAGGATTAGAATTTGATAATATTAAGTATTAAAATTTCCATGTGCATATAAACAAAGGTGAAAAAATTATATTGTTAATGAAGTTTTCTTAGAAGAAGAATAAATTACAGTACTTTTTTGAAAGGCAATTTGGCATTATTTATCTGAATATAAATTTCCATTGACCTGGCAATTGCATTCTAGCTATTGAGACAATAGGTAGACTCACATACATGTTAAGCTTTATGTGTAAGAAGAACTTACATTCAACCAGCAGGCAAAGTTATAGCTATACTGGTTGTTAAAACAACAGAAGCCCTTTTGCAAATGGTTGCTGCACTAAGCTCCTTGAGCTCCTCACCCAATACCTCAGCCATCCTACCCTCTGCAGTGGAGTTCTTTGTGACCCAGCAACAAAGGATTAATGCCTAGTTTAGCAGGGGACCACTACAGTCTCCATCCAGCACTAAAGTTGGGATCCATTTTTATTGGTCAGTGTCCATGACATAAGGATTATTAAATATTTTCAATATCACCTCTGTGAATAGGATGTTCATTGTAATTTGTTTGAGAATATATAAATACCCATTAATAGAAGACCAATTAAATAATTTGTGGTATTACAGTAGCATGAAATATTATGACACAATTAAAAAATAATGAGGTAAATTTATATGTAATGATATGGAGAAATATCCACAACATATTGTTAAATTTAAAAGCCATGTTGTTGAACATTTTGTATGTTCTTATTCTGTTTATACATTTTAAAAGACTCTATAATGAGATATTTGTAATATGCATAGAAAATGTCAGGAAGGATACACACCAACGGTGAACTGGGTGGTAGGAGTCTGAAGGTAACAAGGTACGTCTGCTTTTTCCTTACACGCTTCTATACTATTTGGTATTTTTTTCTCTTTTAAAAATTATTTGATAGTTTGAGTCTCCTTAGTCAGGTACCTTGAAATTTCATTCCATGGACCCTCTTTCAGTCTAGTGAAGCCAATGAAACATTTCTCACAATAATGTTTTTAGATGCCTAATGTAAAATATATAGTAGTACAAAGGAAACCAATTACATTGGAGTAAAGTTATCAAAATATTAAAAAGAAAAGAAATTTTTGATATAGTAATATAAAATCTTATTTATTGACACAATAACAATATCCAGGAGCAGGTCTAATAACTGATGTAATTTCAAAGATGTAATAAGCATAAATGATAGTTTTAGATATATGCAACAATTATAATGTGATAGAAATATGAGTTCCTGACACTACTGTGGTTTATTGTTTGCATTCATAATTAGAGAAAATGCTAAATTTTAGTTGGCTGTTAATAAAAATAAAGATATAATCTTTCCTATCCAAGTTTACAGATCCTCAGAATTCTATCCATGGACCACTCACATCCTTTAATGTAGCTATGTAGCCTCATTGGTTAAAGAGAGACATTTACATTTGTGTGGTAAAGAGAATGGGATCCTCTAGATCACTGTCGTTTAAAATAGAGCCTTAGTATGATAGTTTATTTGAAGTTAGCTCAACTTTTCAAAGTACAGTGCATCTACAATATTTCATTTCTCTTTTCTCTCTCTATTTTCCTATTCCCTTCATCCTTTGTCTGGATACTGGCTTTCTTTTCTAACTCTTTTCTTCATACTAGCTTTTCCCTACCAGCTGCTCTGTTCTCTAGTCTTTCCACATTTTTAGATTGTCTTTTAGCTTGTTTCCATTCCAGTTCTTGATCTTGTTTTCAATGGTGGTTATAATTAACTCTCTATAAATCAAGATGTTAACCATTACCCACTATAGGGCATGCAATTTGAGATAGTATTTCAGTAATAGGAGCGGATTTACATTGATCCATTCACACTACATCAGAGTCCCCACTGTGACTAATGATACAAAGGGTCAAGGTGACTGGGATTAGTGGTTATAGCATCAGTGGTTAAAGAATAGATCAAATTTTTTTTTTTTGGTTTTCTTAATACTACTCCATCCTTTTCCCTCAATTTTACAGCAATTCTTAAATTTACTTATTTTTAATTAATTTATTTATTTTTGGCTGCATTGGGTCTTCAGTGCTGCACACGGGCTTTCTCTAGTTGCAGACAGTGGGAGCTACTCTTTGTTGTGGAGCGCCAGCCTCTCACTACAGTGGCCTCTCCTGCTGTGGAGCATGGGCTCCAGGCACGCGGGCCTCAGTAGTTGTGGCACGTGGGCTCAGTAGTTGTGTCTCACAGGCTCAGCAGTTGTGGTTCGCGGGCTCCAGAGCGCAGGCTCAGTAGCTGTGGCTCACGGGCTTAGTTGCTCCGCGGCATGTGGGATCCTCCCACACCAGGGCTCAAACCCGTGTCCCCTGCATTGGCAGGCAGATTCTTAACCACTGCACCACCAGGGAAGCCCAAATAGATCAAATTTAACAATCCTATATAGGAACGTTGGATTGACCCTATATTTTGACATAATGCTTTCTAATCTGATATTTTAAAAATATTGCTGTCGAAAGTTACACTTTTTCTGAAATTATACCAAATTTTGTTAGTTCTACTTTTCTTTGCCAGTTGTTTAAATGGTTAGTGTGTGTGCATGAGTGTGTGTGCGGATGTATTTGGTGTGAATACAAAGTTGGCTGTGACTGCTCAAGGTAGAGGATATATATAGATTTTGTATTTTGATTTCAGAAAATACATGTTCTAAAATCAAAGAGATTGGGAAACAGAAAAGTAATGGTCATGTGGAGTGTAGCTGAGTCATATTTATAGTAAAATACTGGAATGTAGCCTAAGTGGGTTCCCAAATTAGTGGAGTTCTATATTAATGATTCAGTCTCTGGCTGCTGAGGTCCCCAGTGATCTCATCCATTCAGAGACTTGGTTGTGTAGCTTTTTCTTGTTTGCTATAATATCTGTCATATGTTAGCTCTTTACTTGAGCTAGTTTTTGTTTCTTGCTACAAAATGTGCTCTGGTTAAGGTAATTGTTTTGAGAAAAATTCCTAAATACAAGTTTGTTTTGTGATGATTCTGTTTGGGAATCCTTACTAATTTTATTCAGTTTGTCAGGGTACGTATGTAGTCAGTACATAAAGGACTGTGGTGAGATGTCCCCAAAAGTTGAAAACAAATTTTTCTTTGAATGAAAGAGTAATAATCATACATAATCATGGAAGTATAGAAGTAGTCCACTCTGAAAAGATAGTTTGTAAATATGTGACTTCCAAATGAGGACATTTTGGAAACCCTCCAAAAAAGGTAAATCCATAGATTTAATCCAGTTATAGAAAGAATGACTTAAGAGAGTGACTATTAAGTGCAGAATAATATATTGAATAAGAATGCTAACATATCTTCTCCACTATCCTGGGTGAGATGGGAGTGCCCCAAAAGGCTTTCCTAATATATTATATCCTGACAGTGAACATGGGTACATTGGCCCTCATAGAATATTTTCCTTCACTTTAACTCATATTTACAAAGCAACAACTTTCTTATTATGATTATGTTTCTTTTGTAGATTTTCCATTGGGGAAAAATAGCAATACAGTGGTCAGATGATAAACAGCATTCAGGGCACTTGATCATTATATTTATCATTAAAAATTAATGAAATGGACTTCTGGGTTGTGCATAATTCTTTTGTGAGCCTGGTTAGCGGGAGATTTGCTGAGCCTAATCTTTTCCTTCTTAATTTACTCTCTTGTTTTCTGGAAATTACCCCAGAGTAATTTCCTGGAAAGGGTGCATTGAAATTTTTATATCTTGCATATCTGAAGGTGTCTCTATTATGTGCTCATGCTTGATTGAAAGATTGGTCAGGTACAAAATTCTTGACTGAAAATAATTTTTACTCATGATTTTCGATGCCTATTATATTGTCTTTTAGCTTTCAGTATTGCTATTGAGAAGTCTGATGCCATTCTGATTCCTGATCTTTGGATGAGAACTGTTTTGTTTGATGTTTTTCTCAGTGGAAGCTTTTGGATCTTTCTGGGCACTGCATAGTCATTCGATAGCTTTTCAAGAGAAGTATTTAATTTTTAAGACCCATCTTATTAATTAGAAAACTGAGACTCAAGGAAATTAAATAAGTTGCTCAATCATAGAAGAACTAGAAAGTGCCAGAACCAAGATTCAAACACAGTCTAACTCAAGAGTTTATATGCTTTTTATATGCTTTACATTACACTAAAACAGTTAATACCTTAAGGTTTTAAAGAAACTGAGAGTTCAGTTAGTCCAAACACTTGCCTTTTTTTTTTTCCTTTTTTTCCCTAATGTAATTGTTTTTCTGAAGAATTACACTGATTCACAGTATGTGTGCCAAAACACTACTTTTTATTCTTGTGGAAGATAAATCCAAATTATTATAGATAAAATAATTTTATTAGTTACTTAAGGAGTCTCTTGTCACATTCAAAATATCAAGGACTATGTACATCAAGATAAACAATCCAATTTCAAATTTCTTATGTATTTCAAAATCTCAGTCAATACACATTTAATGCAGCTATCTATTCCAGTTTAATTCTCTTTAACACATGTTCTAATTTCTTCTCACACAAAACAGCCTTCTTATTTTAATGTGCTCCAGGATGATTAACATCTTAACATCAGTTGTCTGTCTCCTAAAGTATTGCAAATGTAACTTGTCTTTTATGAGGTGTGCTAAATGTATCTTCCATTTCTTTGGGCTATTTGTGTTAAATCTGTGATTACTTCTCTAAAGGCATCATTCTGAAAAACAACTGGTTCAGTGACTGTTACATTAACACATAAAGAAGTATTATCTTAGCAAAATGTAATACAATACTTTTACAGATGGCAAAGCATTAAGGTTGAATTTTATTTGCAACAAGTGTGCTTAAATAACATGCTGACTACATTTTACTGGAGGCTGCTATTATCACCAAATTACGTACATTATGCTCTTATGTACTATGCAAAATAAATATGAATTGAAATCCCTTTCCTCTATAATGCTTAGGTCAGAAAAAGCAAAGGTATAGACAAAAGATAATATATATAATATGTTAAATATGATATTCAAGGTGAATGTAAATCAGTATGCAAATCCAAACCTAACAAGTGGTATCCATTCATCCTTATCTTTTACCACCATAGTTCCACAACATTCATTTCATCTTTTTATATTTGATTCATTATAGACACCAAGTATACTTTAAAATAAACAAGCAAAAGGAGAACTGGGACTTCTATATTACCCATTATAGGTTACCTATGTCTCTATCTTGCTTCCCCCCCCAGAATCTGTCATGTAGCACAAAAAAAAAAAAAAAAAGCAAACCTAAAAAATTTATTACTTCTGCTCTGTCTTGCCTGGTTGTCAGAAAAAAATAACTCCAGAATTGGTTTCTTTGGGGAAAAAGTACTTTAATAAATCGTATTCCAAAGGGTGCTTTATGGGATGGTAATAGATATCAGAAGAAACTAATAAGTCGGTGAAGCATTCCATAGCCAAACTGGTTAAAATCTGGGGCTTTTTTTCATTGCAGAACTTTTTTTTTTTTTTTTTTTTTTTTTTTGCGGTATGCAGGCCTCTCACTGTTGTGGCCTCTCCCATTGCGGAGCACAGGCTCCGGACGTGCAGGCTCAGCGGCCATGGCTCACGGGCGCAGCCACTCCGTGGCATGTGGGATCTTCCCGGACTAGGGCACGAACCCGTGTCCCCTGCATCGGCAGGCAGACTCTCAACCACTGCGCCACCAGGGAAGCCCCATTGCAGAACTTTTAAGACTTTAATATGCTATAATATATTCATTATACTCTCTATAACAGGAATGACCTATCGTATAAAAAGTTCCAAGACTAATTTGACTGGAGAAGCTCTTTTAAAAGTCATCTTTTCATATAAAGATCAAGTGGTACACTTTGGAAAACACTGTTTTGACTCTTATAACACATCAATTATAGCCTTTTAAAAATGCAGTAGCAAGTTGTAGTGGAGAATAACCCCTCTTCCTATTGTTAATGACATATTCATCTTATAAACAAACTGTTACAACAGGTTTCAAACTTACATATGTGGGTGTGAATAACTAATCGCTAGAAAACACTGGATGTATGGAGAATGGTTCTATAGAGAAAAAAAATTATGAAGCCAAATGGTTTTGCATAAAGGGTCCAGGAAAAAAGTGCTTCTCAAGTGACCTGCTTTATAATGATAACTTCATTTGCTCTCTCCCTGGTGGTCTAGTTGTTAGATTTTGGCATGCTGTCTCTCTCATTTACTCTAAATTCTTTATAAAAGTTTTCTATGTGAACATATATTCTTCCTTTTCCTCAAATGAATTGTTACTATCTCCTCACTACCGGACATCCCAATAGGAGATGTAGAATTCCTGTTGAGATAATTTGAAGCTAATTTAATACTCAAACACTATTCAGTTTTTCAAGAAGCTCAGTGCATTTTAAGAAAAGGATTTTAGGTCATTATAAATTACACTGAAGCTGTCCTGTTTGGATATTTAAAAGCTAGTGCTCTCACTCCCTCTTTCGAGAGCACAGGAATCATAACTAACTGCTGAACAATCATTGACAGGAAGACACTGGAACTCACCAAAAAAAGATACCCCACATCCAAAGACAAAGGAGAGGCCACAATGACATGGTAGGAAGGGCACAATCACAATAAAATCAAATCGCATAACTGCTGGGTGGGTGACTCATAAACTGGAGAATACTTATGCCACAGAACTCCACCCACTAGATTGAAAGTTCTGAGCCCCACTTCAGGCTTCCCAACCTGGGGGTCTTGCAACGGGAGGAGGAAATCCTAGAGAATCAAACTTTGAAGCCTAGTGGGATTTGATTGCAGGACTTTGACAGGACTAGGGGAAACAGAGACTCCACTCTTGGAGAGCACACACAGAGTAGTGTGCGTGTCGGGACCCAGGGGAAGGAGCAGTGACCCCATAGGAGACTGAATCAGACCTACCTGCTAGTAGTGTTGGAGGGTCTCCTGCAGACGTGGTAGGTGGCTGTGTCTCACTGGGAGGACAAGGACACTGGCAGCAAGAGTTCTGGGAAGTGTTCCTTGGCATGAGCCCTCCCAGAGTCAGCCATTAACCCCAACGAGAGCCTGGGTAGGCTCCAGTGTTGGGTCACCTCAGACCAAACAACCAACAGGGAGGGAACCCAGACCCACCCATCAGCAGTCAAGTGGATTAAAGATTTACTGAGCTCTACCCACCAGAGCAACAGCCAGCTCTACTCACCCCCAGTCCCTCCCATCAGGAAACTTGCACAAGCCTCTTAGAGAGCCTCATCTACAAGAGGGCAGACAGCAGAAGCAAGAAGAACTACAATCCTGCAGCATGTGGAACAAAAACCACATTCACAGAAAGATAGACAAGATGAAAAGGCAGAGGGCTATGTACCAGATGAAGGAACAAGATAAAACCCCCAAAAAACAACTAAATGAAGTGGAGATAGGCAATCTTCCAGAAAAAGAATTCAGAATAATGATAGTGAAGATGATCCAGGACCTCAGAAAGAGAATGGACACAAAGACTGAGAAGATGCAAGAAGTGTTTAACAAAGACCTAGAAGAATTAAAGAACAAACAAACAGAGATGAACAATACAATAACTAAAATGAAATCTACACTAGAAGGAATCAATAGCAGAATAACTGAGGCAGAAGAACAGATAAGTGACCTGGAAGACAGAATGGTGGAATTCACTGCTGTGGAACAGAATAAAGAAAACAGAATGAAAAGACAGCCTAAGAAGACAGCCTAAGAAGACAGCCTAATGAAGACAGCCTAAGAGACCTCTGGGACAACATTAAACACAACAACATTCGTATTATAGGGGTCCCAAAAGGAGAAGAGAGAGAGAAAGGACCCGAGAAAATATTTGAAGAGATTATAGTCGAAAACTTCCCTAACATGGGAAAGGAAATAGCCACCCAAGTCCAGGAAGTGCAGACAGTCCCATACAGGACAAATCCAAGGAGAAACACACCGAGACACATAGTAATCAAATTGGCAAAAACTAAAGACAAAGAAAAATTATTGCAAGCAGCAAGGGAAAACGACAAATAATGTGCAAAGGAACTCCCATAAGGTTCACAGCTGATTTCTCAGCAGAAACTCTACAAGCCAGAAGGGAGTGGCATGATAAATTGATGAAAGGGAAGAACCAACAATCAAGATTACTCTACCCAGCAAGGATCTCATTCAGATTCAATGGAGAAATCAAAAGCTTTACAGACAAGCAAAACCTAAGAGAATTCAGCACCACCAAACCAGCTCTACGACAAATGCTAAAGGAACTTCTCTAAGTGGGAAACACAAGAGAAGGAAAGGACCTACAAAAACAAACCCAAAACAGTTAAAAAAATGATAATAGGAACATACGTATCGATAATTACCTTAAAGGTGAATGCATTAAATGCTCCAACCAAAAGACACAGGCTTGCTAAATGGATAGAAAAAGAAGACATATATATGCTGTCTACAAGAGACCCACTTCAGACCTAGGGTCACATACAGACTGAAAATGAAGAGATGGAAAAAGATATTCCATGCAAATGGAAATCAAAAGAAAGCTGGAGTAGCAATACTCATTTCAGATAAAATAGACTTTAAAATAAAGAACGTTACAAGAGACAAGGAAGGACACTACATAATGATCAAGGGATCAATCCAAGAAGAAGATATAACAATTATAAATGTATATGCACCCAACATAGGAGCACCTCAATACATAAGGCAACTGCTAACAGATATAAAAGAGGAAATCGGGCTTCCCTGGTGGTGCAGCGGTTGAGAGTTCACCTGCCAATGCAGGGGACACGGGTTCATGCCCTGGTCCGGGAGGATCCCACATGCTGCGGAGTGGCTGGGCCCGTGGGTCATGGCGCTGGGCCTCCGTGTCCAGAGCCTGTGCTCCGCAAGGGGAGAGGCCACAGCAGTAAGAGGCCTGTGTACCGCAAAAAAAAAAAAAAAAGAAAGAAACATTCACAGAAGAGCTAACACCCATCCTTCTCAAACTCTTCCAAAAAATTGCAGAGGAAGGAAAACTCCCAAACTCATTCTATGAGGCCACCATCACCCAGATAGCAAAACCAGAAAAAGATACTACAAAAAAAGAAAATTACAGACCAATATCACTGATGAATACAGATGCAAAAATCCTCAACAAAATACTAGCAAACAAAAGTCCACAGCACATTAAAAGTATCATACACCATGTTCAAGTGGAATTTATCCCAGGGTTGCAAGGATTCTTCAATATATGCAAATCAATCAATGTGATACACCATATTAACAAATTGAAGAATAAAAACCATATGATCATCTCAATAGATGCAGAAAAAGCTTTTGACAAAATTCAGCACACATTTATGATAACAACTGTCCAGAAAGTGGGCATAGAGGGAACCCACCTCAACATAATAAAGGCCATATGTGACAAACCCACAGCAAACATCATTCTCAATGGTGAAAAACTGAAAGCATTTCCTCTAAGATCAGGAACAAGACAAGGATGTCCACTCTCACCACTATTATTCAACATAGTTTTGGAAGTCCTAGCCACGGCAATCAGAGAAGAGAAAGAAATAAAAGCAATACAAATTGGAAAAGAAGAGTAAAACTGTCACTGTTTGCAGATGACATGATACTATACATAGAGAATCCTAAAGATGCCACCAGAAAACTACTAGAGCTAATCAATGAATTTGGTAAAGTTGCAGGATACAAAATTAATGCACAGAAATCTCTTGCATTGCTATACACTAATGATGAAAAATCTGAAAGAGAAATTTAGGAAACACTCCCATTTACCATTGCAACAAAAAGAATAAAATACCTAGGAATAAACCTACCTAGGGAGACAAAAGACCTGTATTCAGAAAACTATAAGACATTGATGAAAGAAATTAAAGGTGATACCAAAGATACCAACAGATGGAGAGATATACCATATTCTCGGATTGGAAGAATCAATATTGTGAAAATGACTATCCTACCCAAAGCAATCTACAGATTCAATGCAATCCCTATCAATTTACCAATGTCATTTTTTTGTAGAATTAGAACAAAAAAATCTTAAAATTTGTGTAGAGACACAAAAGACCCCAAGTAGCGAAAGCAGTCTTGAGGGAAAAAATAGAAACAGGAGGAATCAGACTCCCTGACTTCAGACTATACTACAAAGCTACAGTAATCAAGACAATATGGTACTGGCACAAAAACAGAAACATAGATCAATGGAACAAGATAGAAAGCCCAGAGATAAACCCATACACCTATGGTCAACTAATCTATGACAAAGGAGGCAAGGATAAACATTGGAGAAAAGACAGTCTCTTCAATAAGTGGTGCTGGGAAAACTTGACAGCTACATGTAAAAGAGTGAAATTAGAACACTCCCTAACACCGTACACAAAAGTAAACTCAAAATGGATTAGAGACCTAAATGTAAGACTGGACACTATAAAACCCTTACAGGAAAACATAGGATGAACACTCTTTGAGATAAATCACAGAAAGATCTTTTTTGATCCACCTCCTAGAGTAATGGAAATTTTAAAAAAAATAAACAAATGGGACCTAATGAAACTTAAAATCTTTCGTACAGCAAAGGAAACCATAAAGAAGATGAAAAGACAACCCTCAGAATGGGAGAAAATATTTGCAAACGAATCATTGGACAAAGGATTAATCTCCAAAATATATAAACAGCTCATGCAGCTCAATATTAAAAAAACAAACAGCCCAATCCAAAAATGGGCATAAGACCTAAATAGACATTTCTCCAAAGAAGACATACAGATGGCCAAGAGGCACATGAAAAGCTACCCAACATCACTAATTATTAGAGAAATGCAAATCAAAACTACAATGAGGTACCACGTCACAATGGTTAGAATGGGCATCATCAGAAAATCTACAAACAACAAATGCTGGAGAGGGTGTGGAGAAAAGGGAACCCTCTTGCACTGTTGGTGGGAATGTAAATTGATTCAGCTACTATGGAGAACAGTATGGAGGTTCCTTAAAAAACTAAAACTAGAATTACCATATGACCCAGCAATCCCACTACTGGGCATATACCCAGAGGAAACCATAATTCAAAAAGACACATACACCCCAGTGTTCATTGCAGCACTATTTACAATAGTCAGGTCATGGAAGCAACATAAAGGTCCATCGACAGACAAATGGATAAAGAAGATGTGGTACATATATACAATGGACTATTACTCAGCCATAAAAAGGAACGAAACTGGGTCATTTGTAGAGACGTGGATGCCTCTAGATACTGTCATACAGAGTGAAGTAACTCAGAAAGAGAAAACAAATATCGTATATTAACGCATATATGTGGAACGTAGGAAATGGTACAGATGAAACCGGTTTGCAGGGCAGAATTTGAGACATAGTAGTAAAGAGAAAACATATGGACACTAAGGGGGGAAAGTGGGGGGTGGTGGTAGTGGTGGTGTGATGAATTGGGCGATTGGGATTGACATGTATGCACTGATGTGTATAAAATGGATGACTAATAAGAACCTGCTGTATAAAAAAAAAAAGCTAGTGTTACTAATATTAAAAGTTCAATCTTAAATATTAAAAAAAAGAAAAAAATTAAAGGATTTTTAAAATAGCCATTCATCTGTGATTAGGTTTTCCTATGCTTGGAATAAGCTTTTGGTCAGCAATAGGAATGCCTAAAGGAAAGTGCACCTAATTTTCTTATTTGTTCATTCAATTGATTCTACTTTGTGCCTATTACTGTGCTAATACTAGGATGAGGGTGAAAAGAGAATGACAAGACAAGCCACAACCTGGAAGAAAATCTTTGCAAAACTCATATCCAATAGAAGACTGGTGTACAAAATATATGAAGGACACTTAGAACTCAGCAATAAGAAACCAAGCAACCCAGTTCGAAAGTGTGCAAAAGATCTGAACAGGCATGTCACCGAAGAAGATATACTTACAAATAATTATGTGAGATGATGCTCAAACTCATGTCATTAAGAAACGGCAAATTAAAACAACAATGAGATACCACCATACAACTATTAATGGTTAAATCCAAAACACTGATAACACCAAATACTGGCAAGGGTATGGAGCAACAGGAATTCTCAGTCATTTCTGTTGGAAATGCAAAATGGTATAGCCACTTTGGAAATCTGACAGGGTCTTACAAAACTAAATGTAATCTTACCATAAGATCCAGCAATTGCACTCCTTCGTATTTATCTAGATGAGTTGAAAACTTATGTCCATGCAAAATCCTGCACAAAAATGTTTATAACAGCTTTATTTATAATTGCCAAAACTTGGAAGCAATCAAGATGTCCTTCAACAGATGAATGGATAAATAAACCATGGTACATACATTGAAGGGAGTATTATTCAGCAATAAGTAGAAAAGAGCTATCAAGCCATGGAAAGACGTGAAGTGATCCTAACTGCATATTGCTAAAGTAAAGAAGCCAATCTGAATAGGTTACTTACTATATGAGCTTAACTGTAAGACATTCTGGGAAAGGGAAAACTATAGAGACTATAAAAAGATCAGTGGTTGCCAGGGCTTTGGAGGAAGAAAGGGAGGGATGAATAGATGGAAAATAGAAGTTTATTAGTATAATGAAACTATTATATGTAATACTGCAATGATGGATACATAACATTATGCATTTTTAAAAACCCATAGAACTATACAATACAAAGAATGAACCTTAATATAAATTATGGCCTTTAGTTAATAATAATGTATCAGTATTGGTTCATCAATTATAGCAAATGTATCACTGTTATGCAAGATGTTAATAATAGGGGAAACTGTATACAGAGTAGGGGGTGGGGAGAGGAGGTAGATGCAAACTATACTTTTTGCTCAAGTTTTCTCTAAACCAAAACTGCCCTAAAAAGTAGAATCAATTAAAGTTTGAAGACCACTAACTTTTAGAATTGCGTTTTGGCAAGGACCAGTCATTCCTGGGCCATTTCTTTAAAAAAAAGGACATAGTTTGAGTTAAGGGCATAAGCCTCTGTGAGAGACAATAATAGTTTATGTCACAGGTCTGTCATAGTATAATACACTATTTATTTTCTATATCATTCATTTTCTATACAGAAGACCCTTCCTGAATGGACCATGAATATGACTTTGATATGGACTCCTTTATGTTAATAGTAACTCTACAACTTCTTTTAAATTACCTTTTCTTTCCACAGTTTCTTTTAAATCACTTCAAATATAAAAATAATGGGAAATGCTTTCATGTTTTTGTCAAGATTAATGCACCCTTTGCCCCCCTTTATGAGGCTTTCGACTGGTACTTTAATTCTAAGGGAATGTACCCACCAGTTCTGGGATGTCTGCCCTGGGAGATTAGCTGGTGGTTGACTCCTTATTATACATACTCAGTCAGTCTATGATTGGCCAGAAAATTTCACATTATTTTTTACCACTTGAAAGCAAAAGGGGAGAAAAAATCCCCCAAACTCCTCAAATTGCTATTTCCAAGTGTCCAAGTGAAATTTCAAGTAACAATTGAGTTTGACCAGCTTAGTGCAACCCTGAAGCTCAAGCTGACTCTAAACCTGTCTTTAATCAAGTTAACCAAAACATGCAGTCAGGGGTGAAATAGGCATTTGCTGTTATGTCCCTCCTTATCAATACAAAATGCTACTCAATTTCATAACTTTCCACAGCACTCAGCAGCCCCAACTTCCTCTTTTGCACCTCCCAACCCACTGCCAATGTAAATTGTTGTGTAGTACCTGTATTTTTCAGGATAAATCATGAGAACAGAATTTTTTAGTGAGAACTTTTTTTCAGAAAAAAGGTGTGTTTCCAGCCGATAGTAAAAACAACTAACTAGAAACTTAGCTAAGTGGATGCTATGTTCCAAGAATTCAAGTCCTGAAGAAGGTTATTTTAATATCAAAAGAATGTTGACAGCATCTCTTAGTGACACAGATTCCATTCAAATCTCCCCTTTGCCGTGGGTTTGAAGTTGAGCCTCTGGTGACATTGAGATTTGTAATATCAAAGTTCTTTTAAACGACTAAGCAGGTATTATAATTTTCTTTCCCCCCCCCCCAAGGAGATGGTAAAAAGTTCCCCATCAGCTCATTTATAAAAAAGCCATTAGGAGAAGGAGGAAAGGAAGAATGGGGATAAAGCCCTTTAAAAAGAGGTAATAAATGATCACATTAGAACAGTAAGATATAAAATAAGGTCTCTGAATTTCTATTTTTAAAATAGCTTTATTTTTAAAAATTAAAAAATAAGTAGCTTTATTAAGATATAATTCACATTCAATACAATTCACCCATTTAAAGTATACAAGTCAATGTTTTTTGGCATGTTCACAGGATTGTTCAACCATCACCACAATCTAGTTTTAGAATATTTTCATCCTCACTAAAAGAAACCCCACAGTCTTTAGCAGTATATCCCCATTCTCCTCTCTGCTTCCCCCCCACCCCACCCCATTCAATTCTAAGCAACCGCTAGTCTACTTTCTTTATAAATTTGCCTGTTCTGGACACTTTATGTGAAAGTAATCATACAATATGTGGCCTTTTGTGACTGTTTTTCATCACTTAGCATATTGTAACATGTATCAGTACTTAATTTCACTTTATAGATGGATAATATTGCATGTTACGGAATACCAAATTTTATTTATCGTTTCATCAGGTGATGGACATTTAGGTTATTTGAACTATTTGGCTATTAAAACTAATGCTGCTTTGAACATTTGTATACAAGTTTTTGTGGGAATGTATGTTAATTTTAGGGGGGTAAATATTTAGTAGTAGAATCACTACATCATATGGTAATTCTGTGTTTATTTAAGGAAATGACAAATTGTTTTCCAAAGAAGCTGCACCATTTTACATTTCCATCAGCAATGAATGAGGGCTCCAATGTCTCCACATTCAATCTCTTTTATAAATTAACTTTCTCAAAAACAGAAAGAAATGAAGGAAGGGAGGGAGGGAGGGATGGAAGGAGGAAATAAGTCAGCTGATGCTTTCCTGCTGATAAGGTCATTCTAATGATGGACTAGACCTTTTGGAGTCAAATATTATAAAAATAAAGGCAGAATTGCACTGACCATTTTTTTCCTACATTATCAGCCATGTTGCCTATGAAATCATAGGTAAATGATTCTAAATACTTTTTATGATATATGAAGAAACATAAAAATGCAAGAAAAAAACAGTGTTTACATATTCACACATATTTTCACACAGGCATGCACAGTAAAGAATATGGAAGAAAATATACCAGGGTTTTAATAATTGCTATATCTAGAAAACAAGGTTGCGCATGGATTTTTTTCCCCTTCCTTTTGCTTATCTATAGGTATCTTTGTAAAAACAATAAGCATGTGTAGCTTTTTTGTTTTAAGGAAGAAGTATGATCCTTCTACCAGTGGGTCCCATAGCACCAGGTTCTCAACCTGGCTGAACATTAGAATCACCAAAGGAGCTTTTAAGAAAAATACCAATGTCTTGACCCCCTTCCTTACAAATTCATATTCAGTTGATCTGGGATGATTCCAGTGTACAAGCAGAGTGAGAACTACACCCTTCAGTTCTCTGCTATCACATTTGTTGAGTTTTGCTAGAAGGAAAAAAGCTTTCCTACAGGCTGACGGTCTCCTGTTGTGAGCTTAGCTGAGGCCATTTTATTTATGGTTTGCAAGGTATTATCTTTACTGGGTTACATCTGGAGAGGCTCCTTTAGTATCAAGAGGCTACTTCAAGAAACATGTGAAGAGGTGTCCCAAACTTTCTTCTGGCAAGTGTCATGGGAAGATCAGTAACTTAAATGTTGAAATGAAACCATCTGGCACTTAAGGAGTTTTATACACAGAGTAAGGTGCAGTTTTTAAACCAAAAAAAAGCTGTCTTTGGCTTAATGAATAGTAATATTTAGACAATGATTTGTCATGCAATCCTCTGCTGCATGGTAATGAGAGATGCATAGAAGTGGTCTGGGGATGGGAGAGAGAAGATGAAAGTAAACACTGAAGGCCTCAGTAAGGATATGCATCACTGAATACTCTATATCTATTGCCTTTTCCTTTTTTTGTACAGTAGGTAGTTGGAGAGAAACTGGGTCCATTAAAATTCTTGATACTTGTATCTAGTGTGAAGTAACATACTTCTTGAATGAAGAACAAAGTAGTTAGCTTTCCGGCTGAATAATGGGGCAGTGTGACTTTATGTGTCTGATACCTTCAGAACTAGGGATATTTGATGTTCCTGTCAGAAGGATCTACTCCTGAAGCATCTGAAGGCTTTTAACTTAAAATATTGGAAGCATACATCCTTTGACAAATCTCACTCTTAGCTCCTGTCTGGTCTCTGTTTGGTGGGGCAAGAAAACGGGTAAAGAGAATGGTTGTCTTAAATGGATAACCAGCAACGACCTACTGTATAGAACAGGGAGCTCTGCTCATTGTTATGTGGCAGCCTGGATGGGAGGGCAGTTTGCGGGGAGAATGCATACATGTATATGTTTTGCTTTTGCTGTGCACCTGAAACTATCACAACATTGTTAATTGGCTATACTCCAATATAAAATTAAAAGTTAAAAGCCCACCCCCCCCCCAAAAAAAGAGAATGATTGTCTTTCTCTATGACAAGGGGAGAAAGTAGTACTGAATTAAGCAGCTCTTTTCACAAATGTCAGTTATTTTTAGAAGAATTATTTTCACCTTTTCATCCACAAACCAATTTTAATGAGTTTCAAGGTACCTGGTAGGTATGTGGGGAAAGCCAGTGATAAATGACATTATTCAGGCCTTTAAATTCTTATGATCCAGAAAAAAAATTCAAGTCCTTAAAAAATTAATAAACAAAGTAGAATTCATGAAAATGACATACAGTTCTGTAAAATTTCGAAGAATGAAGAGAGCACCTTTGGATGTTGAAGAGGTTTAATGTTTTTCTACTGTAATGTCAAAGCTGAGTTTCCCCCCACCTTTTAGAAAGTGGTGCCGGCTTTCAGATGAACCTGCAGTCCCTTCAGATTCAATTGCAAGACTTTGGTATATTCCTTTTTCTCACTGCATTGTTTACCATTACTATTTCTATATGATAAATGTCAGAAGTGTTTTGTTGTTTTGACCTTCTGGCTTCTGCTAAAAATAGCCAAATTACCAGTAAATTTAGAATGTTAATTCATAATCACATTGGATATTAATATCAAAGAAGATGCAAGATTCTTATCCTGGATAACTTTGAAAGTTTAAACTTTTTTTTTTAATGTTTTCCATATTAATGACTGTCAATCATGCTTTATCCATGGTTTATTTATTTATTTTGTATTGAAGTATATAATTAACTTACTATATTAGTTTCAGGTGTACAACACAGTAATTCAATATTTTTATACATTACAAAATGTTCACAATAAGTCTAGTTACCATCTGTCACCATACAGTTATTACCATATTATTGACTATATTCCCTAGGCTGTATGTTACTGAAGTTTAAACTTCTTAATGTTTAAACATAATAATAATGATGTCTATCATTTATTGAGCTCTTTCACTTTGTTCCTTCCTCTGTGTTTATCTTGCTATAAGTATATTACTTCATTTAATATTTAAAAACGTCCTATGTATAATTCTTCTAGCTTCATCTTCATTATAATTCCTGAAAATGCACGTAATACCTTGTTTTTATTGACATACTTTTGTAAGCTACAACAACCGATGAAAAAACCCAGACAGGAAAGTGGTTGTTTCAGGAAGTCTCCTCCTCTCAGGAAGTTTGTTTCCTTGAGTGGTTCAAATTTTAGACTGACTCTATCTTCCGACTGTTTTTGAAGGATGTGTCATGGTTCAGGGTTGTGAAGTCATTATTGTGGGTGGTTTTATTATGTCTACCTCTTTCAATCCCATGGGTCTCACAACCAGTTTTAACGATGATTTCTTGACTTCAAATTCTTTGGCCAAACATAATATGTGAATTCAACCCCTACCCCCATATAGTTATCAGTTTTGATTTCTCCCAGATGATTAATTTTCAACCATGACCTAGGACAGGCAATCCATTTTTCTTGCCAAATTTCCAGTCCAGTGGAAGAAACTTTTCTAGTCCCTTCTAGGCTTTTGGTTTTATGCTGAGAGTGCACCTATAGCTTTCCACACGCCCAGGCCTGAAAATTCCTGTCTTTTTCCCCAACTCTCTACTCTTAGGTTAAAACCTCAGTGACTTAGAATATCCAGGTCCAGTGGCCTCATGGCCCATTTGGCTTTAGCGCCCATTCATTGCTCTGGCTTCAGATTGACTGTTCATTTCACGTGGTTTTTCTTTTTTGTTTTCAAGCATATATATGGATACGTATGTTTTCATGGCTGTTATATCCCATTCAGCAGTGCTGTGTTTGGAGCAAAGGGGAGGGAGAGGCTGATCAGTCGTAATGATCAAAGACCTCAACTTCATCTATATGGTACCACAAGCTAATTGGACTTTCTCTGTATTTTCAGCCTGCTTACTTTTTTCCCATTAAAGAAACCAGCAGGTCACATAGTCTGTCTTGAAAATGTAGCCTTATACCTGTTGCTCTTTATATGTCATGGTTGTCAGAGATGGCAAACTCGTGGAGGACAGGCACTGCACTACATGCAGACGTGTATTAGCATCACTGGAAAATGAAAATAAACTTAGTGTCCATGGTATTTCCAAGGATCCTGTTTGCAAGGAAAAATCTCTTTTTCTAAGTTGGCAGCTTTATGTCATAGATTCAGACTCAAAATGCAGCTTTGTTTTTGGTTTGGCAGTGGTCATTGGTATCTTCATCTTATTTCTCTGCTTCTTTAGAAAAAACGAGAAGTTTTGTTCCCACTTTTGCTTGCTGTGACCAAATCTCAAGAAACTGGAGGATCCTTGGGCACTAGCCCAGCCATTAGCTGCAGTTGCTTGACTTAATAGTTGGTCAAATGTCACTCTCAAGCCAGAAATATAATAATGGGAATTTTTGTGTGTGTGTGGGGAGGAGGGGTAAAATTATGAACTATAAAACCAGAGTGACAGGAAGGTGCTAGGAGAAATGTTCAAAACACTGATGTGATTTATGAACATGTGGCAAACAGATGTGGTGCAGTAATAGGGACCCCCATCTCCTTTTATAAATTTGGATCATATTTGCGTCTTTCCCGAATGCCCCCACCCCTAGGTTCATAATATGCTTTATTAAAATTCTCTCCAGGGCATATGGATGATTAATAATTGTTGATGACAGAAATTTGGTTTTGGTAAGCTGCACAGTGAAAGATAAATACAACGAGGCTATTTTAACCTCTGTATATTAAGCTTATTAGAGTGAGGCTTCTCTGTAAGACGGCCTGTGTTGAGATTGTGTGTGATTTATGGAAATGTCACCAATGACCCTGGTTCTGGAAAAACTCTTAAAATCTCTTTTGTTGTAATCATCACTTGGGTTTCAGTTGTCACTAGGGAAAATCATTTGGGGAAAAAAACATAATCAAGAGTAGTTAAGATATGCTTCAAATAAAATAAATATTGGGTAGCTATCTAGGAATAAAAATACAAAGAACCTCTGAGATGAATGTTAGAAATAGAAATTTATTTGTAACTAATCCTAAATGTGGTGTGGAAGAGAAGCAAATGGATAGGGAAACACTGGAATATTGGCTTCTGATTCTCTTCCCAAAAGCCAATGACATGTCTGAAACCTTTAGATAAGTCTTTTAATTCTTTAAAACTTTGTTAAGAGAGCAAGTGTTCTGCATTTAGTATCTGTAATACAGTTTGAAAAAAATGTTTTAATAAAACAAAAAATTTTAAGACATTGCATCTGTGTGGCAAGAAATTCAAGCAGTACAAATGTGTTTATAGTGAAGAATTAATTTTTCTTTCATCCTTCTCAAGTCCTCAGTTTTGCTTGTCTAGAAGCAACTGCTATTAGTTTGAACTTATTTAATAAAAGTCCTAATGTTATAAGTCAATCTTCCAAATAGGAATACTGAAATTTACCACAAATTGTATTTAGCAATTCTGTACTATTCACACTGAGTTACTAGTCATTTGTAAAGCTAATATTTATAGCAAGATCATATAATTCCTATTTCACTCAAGTGATATGTTGAGGAAACTTAAAGTGGATAAAGGAAACAAAATTCAAAATAATGAGAATAATGTTAGAGGCCTGATGTTACTGATTTGGTGAATTTTTGCTGTGGGCCGGGACTTTGTCAGGCCGAACTAAAAGATCATACAGCTGAAACTCTTGATTTGCAATTTCCAAAACCCCTCCATTTCTCCCATCCAAGAGTATGGCCAGTAGTTGTCTGGAAGTTACAAAGACTGATGGCTAGATCAGGGCCTTCTACAAAGTGTTATAAGAATCAGCCTGGGCAAGTCTGTGCTTACCTTGTTGGGCTAAAGGAGAAGAAGAATCAAGAACCCCCATGCTTTACTTCATCCCGTCATTTTTCATTCAATTAGGATAAATTATAAAAACAGTAACAAAAACTAAAACACACAGGGTAATAATATCCTAATGTGTTTGAGAAATAATGCAGAAGATGGACTTAACCACCTCAAAAAAATTTGGGAAACTATTCAGGGGTCTAAATGGAAGTCTGGTACTTTGATTACCTAGACAAGTTTCCTTCAACTCTGTTCACATCATCAGCTTCCTTCTCACCTCTATCAGTAATGACTAGTAACTCAGTTTTATACCTGTTTCTTAGAAAATGTATAAGAAAGATTGTCACACAAAAAAAAAAAGAAAGAAAGAAAAGAAAAAGAAAAAACATTAGTGCTGTTGCATTCTTTGTGTCTTCAGAGGGTTTTGTCCTCAGTCTGAAACTAGGTTAAGACATTTATACTTGAATAGCTGGAAATTGTCTTGATTCTTTTCTAAATTGAAGTGCCTTGGTGGTTGACAATTGAAGAATGATTTACAATTCCTGGAGTACTTTGTGGGTTTGGTTTTTAAAACCAGTTCTTAATATTCAAGCTACTTGGAAGTTAGAGGTTGAATAATAACTGGTTATTTCTAAAATGTGGAATTTGTACAGTTTTGAGTAAATGCCCAAACTGTGTTCTCAGAAATGTAAATTACCATATTCAATTGTCCTGGGAACTAATGGAGAAGCAGTAGGGTTTTTTCTCTAAATTATAAACTAGTTCAATATTAGAAAATTAAAACCTAAAGAAAGCAGATTTCCCTATGCAGATGTTATAGTCCTGATACAGTCCCCATTTGCTATAGTGTGGCCCTATGATAACACCATACACCTCCAGGTTTTACCAATGCATATCTTGAAAATAAGGGAGGGAGCCACAGCATCTCGTGTATCTTTTCAGAACAAAAGCTAATGTTACATTAATCCAGACTTTCAAAAATAAATTCAAATATCCTGGTATTCCGTCAGTATAACAGTTTTGAATTATCCTAGCAATAAGACCAGCTGAATTCTTTACTGCGCTTAGCTAACATAAACAAAATAATGCCTGCCTCTCTTTATCTTTCCTGAAATCAGTCAATAAGTGTTGTATAAGCTGAAATAGCATTTTAATTAATGAGCATAAGCAGCCAGATAACTGAGAACTTGAAAACTGAGTTTATGTCTCACCTGATGTTCTATTCTTATCACCTACAACACTGCTAAATAAAACCTCTACTCATTCTTCCGTTGATTCTACAAATAATTATTTACACCCGCTATGTGTTAAATGTCTTGGTAGGAGCTGGGTGTTCAAAGACTTAAAAACAAACAAACAGATACACAAAATGAAATAAAACACCACTATCCCTGACTTTTAGTAGTTCCTATTGTGGAAACAAAAATATAACTACGTAATAAAAATATGACGCTATTACAGAGGTATGTACAAAATTGTATAGAAATACATCATAAAGCTACCTCTAGAGAAGCTAGAAAGAAATCACATAGACTGTGTCTCATGTTGATGTTTTCCAGGTGTCAGAAAAGGATGCGCATAATGAAGGATGTGAGCAAGAATACAGAACTGTGAACTGAAATATTTGGGAACAGATATTGGTAAGGAGGCTTGGGTTCATATTACAGAGTGTTCTCTATATTATGTTAAGAAATGTACTTACATTCACTCTAAATAATGAAGAGTCTTTTAAGGCTTATGAGTAGAGGAGCTGAGAAGATCAGATTTGGATGTGTACAAACCACTCAGAGTTATAAACAATAAATTCCGGGCAACAAGACTTTAACAAGGAGAAACAAACAGGGCGCTACTGAAAAGATGAAAACCTGAACCAAGAAAACTGCAGTGGGGATGAAGAGGAAGGGGATGGAGATTAAGTTCCTCAGCCCTGAGACACGACAGTATTTATCCATGCCTGTGTGCATCCATGCCCCTCCCTCAGCAAGCTCTCCTCTAAACTGTTCCCATATTCTACAAGTTTACCATTTACCCCTATAAAAATTATGATGTATTTCAGGCATACAGAGGCAATAAGGACTAATGTAATAAAACACCTGTGAAACCACTACCCTGTTTAGGAAATAAAGCATTAATACCGATGAAGGCTTCTGTGTGGCTGTCCATGTTGCTACATGCAGATTTTGTTCTTTGATTTTTATTGCTTAGTAGTGTTTTACTGTATAAACCTACCAAGATTTATTCATTCATCTCTTGTAAATACCTTTAGAATGTTTCCAGTTTTTTGCTGTTACATGCAATGCTGCTATAAAAATTATTGTTTTGTCACTTTCTATACATGTGTGAGGTTTTCTAGGTATGAACACAGGAACAGAATCCCTGTTCGAGTCTGCATTTTCACTTTCATTAGGTATCAACACATTGTTCTCCAAAGTAATTATACCCATTACACTCTCACCAGCAAATTTTAAAAATTAAATTAAATTTTAAAATAAATAAAACAAAAACTCTTGGTGTTTTGCAACTTCACCAATACTCAGTATTGTCAGACTTTCAAGTTGTTGCCAGATTGTGTCAGGACTTCTAAGCCGCTGAGGGTTCTTTGGCTTTTGCTCTAAGTAAGATGGGAAGCCACTGGAGGATTTTGAATAGAAGGATGAAATGATCTGACTAAGCAGGATCATTCTGGCCACCGGGTTGAAAAGAGACTATACGGAGGTAAAGGGATAGAACCTGTGAGACTAGTTAAGTGGCTGTTGCACTAATCTATTCAAAATATGACGGAGGATTAAACCAAGGTAGTGGCAGTGGGGGAGTGAGAACTGAAAACATATCCAGACTCTAGATACATTTAGAATGTGGCAACATTTTGAAAGTAAAGACAGTGGATTTGCTGTTAGTGTGTGAGAGACTCCAAGGTTTTAGCATGAGTAACTGAAAGAATCCAGTTGCTGTCTACTAAGATGCGGAGGAATGCAGAAGGAACAGGTTTGGAGGAAAGATCAGGAATCAGCTTTGGGCTTGATACGTTTGAGAAGAATATTAGATCTCCACTTGAATATAGGGAAGTTTAGAATTAAGATGATAGTTCAGAACTAGAGTGTAAATTTTGGGGACTTTATCATATAGACAGTATTTAAAGTCCTGAGACTAGCAGAGGTCACCAAAAGAGTATTGTAGTCAGAGAAGGTCCGTGAACTGAGCCCCATATTTATTTATTTATTTATTTGCGGTACGCGGGCCTCTCACTGCTGTGGCCTCTCCCGTTGCGGAGCACAGGCTCTGGACGCGCAGGCTCAGCGGCCATGGCTCACGGGCCCAGCCGCTCTACGGCATGTGGGATCTTCCCGGACCGGGTCACGAACCCGTGTCCCCTGCATCGGCAGGCGGACTCTCAACCACTGCGCCACCAGGGAAGCCCTGAGCCCCATAATTAATGGGAGATAAGAGAAACCAGCAAAAGAAACAGGAAACAGAGGAGGAAAGCTAAGACAGTGGCTGTGCCAGAAGTCACAGAAAATGTGTCCCCTGTTGCTGGTAGATCAAGTGGGTTGAGAACTGAGATATGATCGTTAGATTTAGCAGCATGAAAGTTATCGCTGATTTCTCAGCAGAAGTTTTAGAGTTGTGGTGTGGGTGAAAGCTCAACTAGAGCATTTTATGAGAGAACAAGGAGAGGAATTAATTATTCTTTGTATTATTTTTGCTGTAAAGGGGAGTAGGGAAATAGGGCTCCAGCTGAATGGTGGATTGGGGATAAAAGAGTTTTTTTTTTAAATATTGGGAATGTATTTAGCATATTTATGTGCTGTGGGATGATCCAAAAAAGAAGTAAAAAATGATGATGCAATAGCGAGACGAGACATTCTGGAGGGATGTCCTTGAGTAGGTGGAAGGAGATGGGACTAGTGGACAAGTAAAAGGAGTATGGATAGTTATTTCATCAGTTGTGGCCAAAGGGAAGGCAGAATAAACGGGCATGGATGTGGGCTGAGGGATAGAAGTGATGGTGGGAGTGTGTAGAGTTGATGGTTTCTCAGTGAAATAGGAAATAAGCATCAGCTGAGAGTGTGGAAGAGGGAGAGGTGTTAGAAGTTTTAGTAGCGAGGATAAGGTATGGAGTAGTGACCTAGGAGAAACACACTGGGAATTATTCTTTCTGATATTTAATAGGTCTTTGATTATTTCAGTAAACTGGTCTCCTACTTTCTGTCCTTGCCCCAAATTGATTCTTTTTTAACAAGATTATGTCACTCTACTCAAAACCTTCCAATAGGTACACATCTTGCTCAGAGTCAAAGTTCCTCATATCTCCTACAAGGCTCTACACTATCTGTACCCAAATTGCCTCTCTAAACTCACCTACAACTGCTTTTTCCCTCGCTCACATCATCAAGGCAGGAAACTGTGTCTATTTTGTTCACTACTATATCCCCAGCAATTAGAACAGCGCCTAGAACATAATATGAGTAGGTACTCTAAATATTAGTTCGGTAAATGAAGTGGCAGAATTTTAGTGGTAAACTAAGAAGAATATAAGCAAAGTCATCCAAATTACAGCCTTTTTCTAAACTTGTTGGCTTTGTTGGGACATATGGGTAATGATGTCTTTTTTTGTTATTAACTGGGACAATTTGGGGCCAGACAAGTATTGTGTTATTTAAATGCTGCTGAAACTTGCATATATCTTTGACTCAAAAAATTTAAGAGATGGCAGTTCAGGATATTTTTTGTCCTGCATGTTGAGGTACATAAAGTTTATACTTCATGTATGTTTATATTTAGGCATGGGCTAACATAATCTAATGTCATTCAATGCAACAAACAGCCAAGGTGGATAAAAGTATGAAATTTGCTGTTAGGGATGTTGTTGAATAGGTTATGGTTGTTGTTCTTTTTACATTTTATTATCCTCCCATTATGAGACTAAAAGGAGAAAATTCTTCATAGTCCTAGACTGAGGAATAGTGCTTCTTTTATCATTATTTTATGAATATTGCAAATCATGTTAACTGATTCTGTTCCTTTCTTTTCCTTGGCTGTTAGGACATGTAGACACAGGGAGAAGTTAACTACCAATGCATTGCAGTTCTCGAGGATTTATACTGCCCACATTCAGACACTCTCCTTACTTTCTCCCCACCACCCACCCCACACCAATCTGCTAAGCCAGTTAGCACTCTGGGATCTGCAGAACCCTTCCCTTTCTAATTTCTGTTTGTTTGGTTTTTTTTCTTCCAATGCTGCTAGTATGAAATTGATGGTGAACGCTTATCAGATTAAATTTATGTGAAAGAGTGATAGTAGTGAAATAAGGATAATAGAAGAGACAAGAGCCTCAGAAACAGAAAAATGAAAGAGTAATATCTCACCCTGGTCATCTTAATGACTGTTAAGAATGAGGAAGGGGCAGATATAAGAAGAACAAAGGAAAAGGTAGACTAGAAAAAAGAAACAAGAAAGAACAAGAACCTCAAAGAGGGTAGGATAATTGCACATTTATCTTCTTTTAGAGTCCAAAAACAGATTGTGTCAGAGGTGGGAAGCACCTGCTCATCTATGTCTCATGTCACCACACACCTTCCTTTCCCACCCCATTTTGAGCCAAAGCTATCAGGGTCAGCAGAATTAAACTAGCACGAGAACACCAGTCTCTACTTCTTGTCATTTTTTATTCTGTTCTTTTTTCTACTTTTACTTAAGAAGTTAAATGTTTTAGCTCAGACTCTGATATAAATTTTTCTGTGTCATGCCACTAGGCTGCAGAACATGATTGTTCTGGAGAAGATTCTCTCAGTAAGTTGATATTTTAGCAATATTCACCTCCTATTTCACCAAGGTTCTTCTTAGGAACAAGGACTATAGCAGGTGTATTCTCTGTAATTTTAGAGCTAAAACTCATTTTAGGAGAACTTTAAGGTGAATATGTTTTTCAAAGGAATTTGTCTCTCCTTAGAAGAAGACTTAAATTGATTAAGCATAGAGACTATAATAATCACAAAAACACATATAAAGCATTTATATGTATCAGGTGCTGCTCTCAGCATTTCACATGAATTAATTAATTCAATCCTTACAACAATCCTGTAAGGCAAGTACTATTACTATCCCCAATTTAGCGATGAGGAAACTATGACATGCCCAAGGTCCTGCAACCTGTAACCGGAGTACCCAGGACTCACACCAAGGGAGTCTGGCTCTACAGCTTGGGCTCTTAACTACTCCATTAGACTCAGATAAACTTTTGTTGGATGAATAAATGGGTGAATTAAAAATGAAAGGATAGTTAAATTCAGGTTTTTTATCTTATATTTTTTTTTTTTTTTTTTTTTTTGCGGTACTGGGGCCTCTCACTGTTGCGGCCTCTCCTGTTGCGGAGCACAGGCTCCGGACGCACAGGCTCAGCAGCCATGGCTCACGGGCCCAGCCGCTCCGCGGCATGTGGGATCTTCCCGGACCGGGGCACGAACCCGTGTCCCCTGCATCGGCAGGCGGACTCTCAACCACTGCGCCACCAGGGAAGCCCCTCAGGTTTTTTAGATACATTTCTTGATACATATTTTGTTGAACTAGGAGCCTTGGTGTATGTGAGTTTTAAATTAATATCTAGAGATCCGGAAAAACACAAAAAAACTCTATACCTGCGTGAGTGAATGTGTGTAAGTATGTGTGTGTTGTTGTTTAATATTGGAAGGTTTGCACACTAGATATCTTTTGAGGACTCTTGGAGAATTGGGACCAAAATTGGACCTAGCAATCATAAGACAACTTAGAAGAAGAATCGGGGCTAACAATTTAAGAACCTCCAGAAAGTAAACAGAGAATGTGGATTGAAAACAAATTATTTTATTTTGGTAACTGATTGAATGTTTTTGGAAATAAGACTTAGTAGCCCTTTCTTTCTTATCTTTCTTTGGTCTGGCCAAGGAGAGGGTAATGATACATAAGCCCAGAAAATATTGAGAGAAGGATTATGTATGATTTTGGTGAATTTGTACCTTGCTAGAAGACTTTGTCTGTGTATAAGGCTGCTCTATCAGAGTTCATAGAACCATTTGCAGAAGGAATCTGATAGTACACGGCACTGGGCTCATACAGTTCTTTGGATTCTATAAGACAACACCACCATTGTGATAGGTATGTTTTTGAACAATTAAAGTGATGGATTTGATATTTTGAAAAGCTGAGAAGTCAGTTGGGCTCTTTTGTTTTTAACTAACAGTGCTTTCCAAGTTGAGAGGGAGGTAGATTTTTTTTCAATATGTGATGTATGTGTCTTCTTAAAAGCCATTATCAATGTAGAATGGAACTGTACCCTTGTAGGGCAGCACAAGTTAGATATAATAGTATTCTTAGTTAAGTTTCAAGTTAGTCACCATGAACTGTAAACTTGCTAGGGTGGATATCCTGGGATATTTAACCCACATATTGCTACTCAACATTATCTTCTTAGTCTTTTGCTGGTGCAGTAATTTTCATAGGACCTAGAAATATGATCCATCCCCATTGCTTCCATCGTGTTAGATATGACCCTTCCCCCAACCTTTCTAGATTGTGACATCAGATAGATTGTTTTCTTTTCAGCTTTATGTCATCTATAAATTTGATGAGCTTGCCTTTTCCACGTTATAGAGACATACATCAAATAAGGAAGAGTTATGGGCAGAACATTATAGTTCTTTGGCAATAATAAGCAAAAGCTACAACTTATTAAGAAATTTTTAAGCTAAACAACTAATTTTTGGACTGACCTACTCATCTTAAATGTGGTGATTATTTTTAATGCCAGCTAGGAGATTAATAAAAGACATATTAGAGACAGTAGAATGCATTAAGATATGTTATGGTTATGTGAGATGAAAATCTAATATTTTGAAAGAAAATGAAACTTCAAAATTGAATTTTAATACATCTAAAAGAAATTACATTAAACCATCTTTGCAAATTATTGCATCCTTTACAGTGTATAAATAACAAAGAACAGGTACTCAATAAGCATTAGATGACTGAATAAAAATAATAAAATGAAGGCTACCTTCCTTGAAATTAGTTTATTAGTAAGATAGGCATTCTTTAAAACGTACCTAGAGGGCTGCATTTTTTGCATAATGCTTTCACTTTAAAACTGTTCTTATTGTGTCACTCTCATACACACAACCTTTCAGTGGCTTTCTGTTCCCTACCGGATTATTTGCATGGATTCTAAGCCTTTCTATAATTTGACTTCAACCTGTGTGCCCTGTCTCCATGCCCACTAACTTGCTTCTTCCTTTATAATTAAGACAGTCTCCTCATTGTACCCCAGACATTCCACGTGCCCAGTCTTGTTAACTTGGTTCAAGTCCTCCAGGCCTAATGCTTTTTGCTTTCCGGTAAATTTATCCAAATCTTGTCCATTCTTCAAAACCCAGCTCAATTCCCACCCTCTCCCTAGCAAGTTTTCCACTATAGCTCCAGTCTTCATCTGTCTCCCTCTTCTCTGACATCGTTCAATTATTCATTCAATGACTATTTGGATGCTAAGTGCCCAATATTGTGCCAGCATCAGGTATAAAAGACATTGTGCCTGCTTTTGTAGTCAGACTGTCTGCATTTGAATTCTTACTATGAAATGTAGTAGCTTTTTGACCTTAGCAATATCTTAACCTCCTTACACCTCTATTTCCTCATTTTTAAAATGGGGTAATAATAATACCTATGTGGTTGTTGTTACTGCAGAAGATAATTATTTAAAGCTTTAAGAGCAGTGCTTTATTCAGCAAAATGTTTAATGAATGCTTGTTGTTTTGTTATTGGAGACAGAATAATAGTAAACAGTCAACTGCAATTGAGAGTAATGAGTGCATTGATAGAATTGGGCACAGGATTCTGTGAAACCTGGGGCATGTAACCTAACCTTAGAGATCAGGACAAGTTTCCTGGAGGAAATGATTCCTAAGCTGAGGTCTGAAGCATGAGTAAAACACCTATAGCCCTCAACTGTCTGTACCAATCAGCAACTGTATGCTCAACTTTATATGTAACAGCTTACTTTCATAAGTTTCCAAGGACTGTTCTTCATGGAATTGGTCTTAGTGAACCCATTCTTTATTCATAATGCTGCACACACAATTCTTTCCCCCAAACAGAACCCATACCCCCACCCACACCCAGCATTCTTGGGAAAATTTAAATATAAGATAGGTGTTTTCACCATGGAATTAGGAATTAGCAATGTGATTTAAAAACAAATAAAATGTAATTTCAAGTCAGTAATTTCACATTGAAACTGAAATTTTCCTGATGGCTAAAACCCAATCTCATCGAATGACTAAAGGTCATAGTCTCTTCTTGGCTCATTTTTTATTTTTACCAGGGCCTCAATTACTAGAGTCACTAACCTCCATGCTTCTCAATGCCCACAGGCAACTCAGTTATACAGAGTATGGCCTCTTGCTCTATGCTCGGCTACCCAAGTTATTTTGGAATCTGTCCATTATTACCTAATGAGGGGAAAAGAAACAAACTGCATCCCATGTCTTTGGCATCTGCCATCTTAATTTTTTTCCTCCCTTCTTTCTCATCATATTGTTATACATACTTTCTTGCTACTATTGTTTCATGCATCTCAATGTTGTCTTCAACCCTGCCTGCTTCCTCCCCTTACTCAGATAGATTGTAAACTAGTTGAGGACAGGAACCATGAACTGCTGCTACACCCAGCCCTGCAGGATGGATGTGCCCTCTTAATTCCAGGGTACCATCCTCACAAAGCAAATCTGAATGTCCCCCTGGAACTGAGCAATGTGGCAACCCCAGGACTCCGTGCGAGAGTCCTTTTGTATTTTCCCAGTGTATCCAAGGTAGTCAATCAATAAATATAGATTGTTTAACTGATTATTGATTGTTTAAAGCTACAAGCTCATGTTTTATGTTTCTATAATCAATAAGCATTTTAAATCTTCCATAAGCTTTTCATCTCTAATATTTTAAATATTTTTCTAATAATCTGTAATCCATTTTAAACAATCAGAATAAATGTTAGCCCAGTATTAAAACATTTAAACAAATCTATTTTTTAAGGACCTAGATATTTATGTCAGTGTAAAATATCTATTTTTAATTAATAAATGTATTTGGATCTGTCTCAGTAATAAATCCATTAGATTAAATAAGATTTGGATATTAATAGCACAAATTTACGAGATTTTAATTTTTACTTGTAACACTTCACAAAATATTCTTTGGGTATTTATAAAACAGTAATGAAGGCAAAACACTTCTTTGAATATATATCTCATTTAAAAATGAAAAATTTAACCAGTATGTCTTGGACTAACACCAAAATGGGTAATTCTGGAAATAACCGCAAAATGATAAAATATACAACTGCTTGGTGGTTTCCCTCTTTTGTATAATTTCATAATTTACTGCATTTTCTCCACAACTGACCAAATAGAGATTTTTCTCTGAATTTTAAAGAGTAAGCAGACAATTATATTCAAGTAAAGATGTTAAAAAAAAATAAAGAGGAAGCAGAATGCGAAAATCACAAAATTCAGAACTTAAACATTTTAAATAAGTGACCTCAGAGTTCACAGATCCACTTATAAAGTGTATTCGCTATAAATTATTTTATAAGGAAGCAAATGCTATAATGACCCTACATTTGGCATCAATTGAAATGCACAAGTGCTTTTAGGTTGACTTTTGAACTCCTCTGATTTGTGACACAGATAAGAGTAAATGATGGACTGATGAATTTGTGCAGTTTCTTGGCAAGTTAAGGAATATGGTAAAGTAAATAGTTGATTTCAGGCTACTTTAAGTGTATTAAGCACTTTAAACTCTTTGTTCAGATATGAAGGCCTGTCCCTGGTACTTGAGGAATGTTTTCAGCTTCTTAGTTTTCCTTGAACTTGTGTCCCAAGTCAGGGAGTCTTTGATTGTCCATCTTGATATAAACTTTGCCTCTTGTTTATGTCCTCTAACCTTGACTGTTTGCAGGACTGTGGCCTTGTCTTAATTGCTGCTACCTACAAGTGAATTTTAAGTTTGCCATTCTGATCAAGAGATCAATTTACTTGTCCTAGAGCTGCTCCACCCCAGATTGACTGTCAAGTGTGCATGTATGCACATACATATGTAATTTTGTTTGTGTGTTTGTCGTCATGAATGGTAGAGAAAAAGAATAAAGCTAAAATGCATCATCTGCTTCCTATATGTACTTCCTATAAGGTGCTTCCCTTATTTTCTTTAATCTTCACAGTTTATGAACAGAAAATATACTTGCCCAATTAAAGCATATGTAAGGAATATACATAAGGAAACAAATGAGACAGAGGCCAAGTATGTTAGTTAAAGTTACACAAATCAAAAGTGTGGAGCCAGAATTTATACACAGGACTCTATACTGTTTTCTGAAGAATGTTTCTCAAAGTCTACTTGCAGCAGAATCTCCTCAGGCACTTGTTTAAAATGCACATTTATGGTTCCCGCCCCTCCCTGCCTCATGGAAACCTAGGGATAGATCCCAGAAACACTGCCCTAGTGTGTCCAGAAAATTCAAGGAACGATAGACTTTTTTTTTTTAACGATAGACATTTAAATGATCAAGAAATACTGGAATAAAGGATCTGAAAACTCAAATGACTTTTCCACTTGAAAAGTATTTTATGAAAGTGCCAGGCACCTGAAAATAAGGGTTTATAGTGACAAATGTCCTTTCGGGGATGATTATGGCTTTATGCAAAGTTGATGCCAATAAATCTTTTCTACAAAGCTCAAGTCTCAGTCCAGCCTGGCAGTAAATCATTTTACCTGGCACTGCAATTCCAAAAGGAAAGCCAGTGAGGACAATTTTATGAATGTTGCTTTCCTGGCACTAGCTATCTGAAGATTAGTTGCATTGGCATAATTTTTTTCTCATAACCTGTTTTTAAATTGAGAATAGAAAAATATAGTCATTCATCTATGTAGAAAATTATAAAGACTGGAAATGAGGAAATAAACCAGAGTCTAAGACATCCAAAAGGAAATCATCATTCTATGCATTAAATGAGCAAGGTTGTTGTTGTTGTTGTTGTCGTTGTTTTTCCTGTATGCGGGCCTCTCACTGTTGTGGCCTCTCCTGTTGCGGAGCACAGGCTCCGGACGCGCAGGCTCAGCGGCCATGGCTCACGAGCCCAGCCGCTCCACGGCATGTGGGATCCTCCCGGACCAGGGCACGAACCCGTGTCCCCTGCATTGGCAGGCGGACCCTCAACCACTGCGCCACCAGGGAAGCCCTGTTGTTGTTGTTTTGATGAATAAAGTGAAGGTATATCACATTAACATTCAATGAGACACCAAAAGAAAAGAATGTTAATTTACAAAAAGGACCTTATTAACCTACTAGGTTATCAAGAACTTCTAAAGCATTTTTTTCAAAGAGAGGTGATCTGATCTTCTTTTTTCTCACTATTTCACCTTAAAACTGGTTTTAAATAAGGCCTACTGTTCTTTAAAAATTCTAATATTGCCAGAATCTCAATATATGTTAAGTTTCTAGACTAAATTCACCATTAAGGAAAGAGTTGGGAATTCCTTGTCAATCCAGGGATTAGGACTCAGCGCGTTCACTGCTGTGGCCTGGGTTCAATCCCTGTTCAGGGAACTAAGGTCCCAGAACTAAAATCACAAACTGCAGCACAGCCAAAAAACCAAAACACAACAAAACAATAACAAAAAAGAAAAAAAAAGGAAAGAGTGCTTCTGCAAAGGCATTTAGTTTTCAAAAAAAAGAAAAAGTCAAGTTTAAAAACAGCTGGTAGCAAAGAAAAGTATCAGAATGCCAAGTAATAGCTGACCAGAACTAATATTAATAATTCGTAACTAATATTAATAAGAAATGGAGGGAGGAAGGAAGCTGGTCCATTGACTATAGAAAGGAAAGAATATGAATTAACAGATGCACACTACTATTTATAAGATAGATAAACAACAAGGACCTACTGTATAGCACAGGGAACTATATTCAGTATCTTGTAATAACCTATAATGGAAAAGAATCTGAAAAAATATATATTTACATATATATATACATATATATATACATAACTGAATCACTTTGCTGTACACCTGAAACATCATAAATCAACTAAACTTCAATTTTTAAAAAAAGACTATGTTTGAATTCAAATGTTACTAATTTGGGGAGGAGGGGAAAGCCTGATATCAAGATTGGCTCAGCATCCGAAAAAGTCATGAAATAATCATATCAAGTCTTGTGTGAATCGGGCACACAAACCTAAGAGGTAAAGGAGGTTTCCTGATTCAGGCTGATTGGAGCCAGAAAATGAATGATCTAACTTAGAGACTTTTCTAATTTTCTTTTTTTTTTTTAAACGTCTTTATTGGAGTATAATTGCTTTACAATGTTGTGTTAGTTTCTACTGTATAACAAAGTGAATCAGCTATATGTATATATATATCCCCATATCCCCTCCCTCTTGCGTCTCCCTCCCGCCCTCCCTATCCCACCCCTCTAGGTGGTCACAAAGCACCGAGCTGAGAGAGTAGCACTGACATACATACACTACCAAATGTAAAACAGATAGCTAGTGGGAAGCAGCTGCATAGCACAAGGAAATCAGCTCGGTGCTTTGAGACTTTCCTAATTTTCTGACTATGGATGCATAGGAATGAGTGAAATTATAATTTTTTTTTTCACTTTTCAACAATCTTTCAAAAAGTATAACAAGATAATTTCATCCCATCCTGACAAGTTGGAAGTGTATGAGAGGGAGAGAGGCCGGCATCCTTTCTTGGCTCACCTTGGAGTTTCTCTGGCTGGGCTTATTCAGTCAGAATGGGAGGGGCAGGCAAAAAACTACCAAGAGCTGAATGCAATAGTTTATTTTGATTAAAGGCTTTATTCATGAAGCAGGTGATAAGAAGGATGGAAACACTCAAAGAGCCAGGTTGCCTGCCTGGTCATACCAATCCAGCCACATAGGCATAAAGGCAGTGTATGAGTCAAAGATGAAAACAGATCAAGCCTGTCAGCCTCCACTCATTCACCTGGCCACCTTGAGTATTGGTTATTATTCTAGCTCCTCTGTATTCTCTCTTTGGGGTCGCTTTCCATATTTCTGTTGATTAGATACTGCCTATCAGAGAAACTCTGGGGAAATAGGAAAAAAAGCAACTTGACTGTTGCTTGTATTTTTAAAATATGAAGACTTTCCAAATATTCTATTTGCAGAATCAATTTATAACCCCCGCAATCACCAGGGCAAGGCAATTAAACTTTCCTTCTTCACAAGTATCAATCTGCCCTTTTGTTACTTCATTTCACCTTCAGTGCTGCTTGTGATGCTCCTTTTCGTGTAATTTTCTCTGAGGAAGATGCTAGAGAAGTGGGACATCATGGGATCTTCCAGAGGATCTGATGATGTGGTGATGATGGTCTCTGGCCCTGCTGGTGGTAGTCAAAACTCAACACAGGAGTATGACATCCCAAGCAGGAAGCCACACTTGTCAAGGGACCAGCCACTAATGATTAATCCAGATTTGCTCTTGGCACCACAAGATTCCTCTTCTGGTCTTGTTTTGCATGCAGGACAGCCCAGAGGAGCCTGATATTTTCTGTGGAAAATCACATGATTGAATTTTCCTCAAGGCTAATTGGTAATTGGCTAATTTCCTTTCCTTCATTCAGGCAATTGTTCTTCATCACTAAGAAGTTTCCTGCTGAGTTAATGTGCCCACTTTTATATTTTAATATTTAGAATCAGTACATGTTCACTTGCTTTACCATCTTGAAAACTATATTTTATAGTCTTAATGTAAATTATGCTTTATGAATCCTAAACAAAACTGACAGAAGTCTGTAATTGATTAAACCCATCTTTTGGAAGATGGGTTAAATAAATATTGGACTTCCCTGGTGGTGCAGTGGTTGGGAATCCGCTTGCCAATGCAGGGGACATGGGTTTGATCCCTGGTCCGGGAAGATCCCACATGCTGTGGAGCGACTAAGCCCGTGCGCCACAACTACCAAGCCTGCACTCTAGAGCCCGTGAGCCAGGGGCTCTAGATGGGTTTCAACACCCATCTTTTGAAAGTCCCACACTTTCGAGTTTTTAAAAAATGTTACTGATCTAATACCTGATTTTCAAAAATGAAGTTAACTAAGATAATATGATTGACACTTTTTTCAGCTTACTTAATATTTTAAGCATTTATTTGCACAACTGTCCATTCTGATAACAATTCATTATGGTTGCCCTGATGCCACATGAATATTTGAACCAGTCATAATAAATCATATTAAATATTATTTATGATTAATTAATTTGAATATTTGCTTCTATTTAGTATGAAACTGAATTAAAATATGCTAATAAAAGGTAAGAGATAAAAAATTAGAAATGTTTATGAATATGTGCATGAAAATCAATATTACCATTTTTCAAAGAGAAGCAAATACATGAAATATAATGCCTTTAAGCGTGGCCTTTAGCATCAAACTGATCTCACTACCTGTTCTGAGTACTAGCTGTGTGTCCCCAGGCCCTTTTAAATTCTCAGTTTTTCTCATCTGGAAAATAGGAGGAAATAATAGTGTTTGTAGGGATTAGATAACATTTGTAAAGCAGTTAATGCTCAACACATAATGATAACAATAATTGGTAGTTACTGAACAGTATGTTGATACTTACATTTTTATTTTTCAAAGTAGTAATCTCAAAAAAATTTTGTGCACTATTGGAACTTATGAAAAGCCGAATTATTAAGAGCAAAATCTCTCCCTTGTGTCTGTTTGAGTTGAGGAGTATTATACTCTGGAAACTGAAGGACTTAATCAAAATAAGTCTGTGGGAAAAGACTCAAGCTGCTTAAGATAGTGGAATGAAACTTCAAACTTATCATGTACCCAAGCAAACTCTTCTCCACACTCCTGCCCTGTACCTGTTCCTTCCATGGTTTTCCCCATTTCAATCCATGGTAAATTCATTCTTCTAGGTGCTCAAACTAAAAACATCAAGAGTTATCCTTGACTCCTTTTTTCTTTTACTTGCCACATCCAATCCATCTACAAATCCTGATGGCTCTCCCTTCAAAAATATTGATACTTGACTACTTATCTCCACATCCTCTGCTATTCTACCCTGCTCTAACCTGAAGCACAAAAAATTAAATCCTGTCTTAATTTGCATTTATGTAAATATACATAAGTATTAAAATATTCATTACTACTTTTTCCATTTTATGCATTGAAAATTATCTTCAAAAATTTATCTATAGGTATCTTAAAGTAAGAACCTCAAAATAAATAATACTAATTATTTTATGGCATAGCCTTGCTCTTCATAAATAATGCAGTTAAAAATATCATATAACTTTTATTCAAATAAGTCATAGTGTAAAAATGTAGTAATTGCAAACCTCTAAATTACCATTTAATGATCAGTATTTATCAGTACAAAATGTACTGCATCAAACTAGCTTTTTTTTCTGTCATTAACTATGGGATGACTCTTTACTTTGTTAAGATCATTTCTCTATCTTGTTTCATTGCTTGCTTTTCTTCTGTTGGGAAATTATTAGGACCATGAAAATGAAGAGCTAAAGAGGAGGAAGAAAACATGTGTTACTTGGCCTTTCACACTGATCTTCACTAACCCATGTTTTCATGAGCACCAGATTCACCAAGTTTTCAAAGAGGAATAGCAAGTGTTTGATGATGAAGGAAGTTTGGATTTAATTTTCACTTTGAGACACATGGATACTATTCCCTGAAAAAATATTGGCATTCTGAAGATGTTCAAGCACTCTTACTCCAGCAGCTACCAATAGCTCCAACTGCATGTGAGGCTCTGGTGGCTCTGAGGGCTGTCAAAGCAGAGATGTTAGAAACCAGCTGCCTCCTTCATTCATCCTTTGAGATCAGCAAAGGTGGGGGTGGACTTTCCTGCCATCAAATCCTTAGAGCAGCAACTTGCACACAGAATTTGCTCTTACAGAAAAATGATTCAAATAATATGAGCAAAATAGCAGCAGTAATAAGAAAGATAACTTGTCCTGCAGTTTATTGAGCACTTTCCAGGTATCCAGGACTATTTCAATCGCATCTCATATATTATTTCATTTCATCTCTAGAACATAAGCAAGCAGACAGTTGTGGGCTATCCCCAGAGGAATGGCTTCAAGTAGAGTTATGAAGAACACCCTAAATCTTTAGAGCAGTTCAAAACCACCTTACAGACAAATATTTTAAAAGGTTGAGGTAGGACTTTTATAAGCGCAATGAATTCTATATGGGAAATCCTTCATTGATATATCATAGCAGTCCTTTGAATAAACATTAAGTTCAAGACACTGTATAGGTATGACCCAGAACTAGCAATAATCTTGTCCTCATCATTGATAAAATTGTTTCTTAACCATCCTAAAGTATATATCATGCATCAGAAATTTTAGATGTATGGGATTTTTTTATTCAGAATTCTTGTATTATTTAACATTTTTCCTTCTCCACTTCCTACATATATTAAAAAAAATTTTTTAATCAAGAAAAAATTTTCTGGGTAACTCTTCCTCCACTATCATGACCAACATTTTACTGTTTTTCTCCCCTAGAACTGGAACAGAGACTGATGTACCAGCAGATGTTTCTAATTCAGAATGTCTTACTCTTTCCAGGAAAGGAAAAAGTTTAAACTTAAGTAGCTGCTGTTTATCAGCAGACCAGGTGGAAGAAGAAGACTATCACCTTTTACAAAATATCTCTTCTTCATCTTTCCTTCTTTATTCTGGAAATTTTCTCAGTTCAGTCTTTGAGGTATATCTACTAATAGAGAGTTCAGATCATGGCTGTTGCCTGATCCTTCTTCCTAAGATCAAAGTAGACTAAACCACAAACTTGAACTTAAATAAGAAATCTAAAAGCATGCTATTCTGTGTTGAACATTTGCTGATTCAGGCAGACTTTTATCACCTTATTTTGGTTCTAGCACCCCAATTGTGCTTTAGGTAACCACCATCACCCCTATAAGAAGCTCATGTGCTTCATAGAAGTATCTCCATGAGCAGCACATGTGGCTCAGGCCTAAACTAATTAGCGTTATGTGGGTCTGTGACTGGTTCAGAGATGGTAACATGATCTAATTAATAAGTTAGTGCAACTAGAAAAAAGCCTAAGACTTTAAATCAAAGGTTGAGGGAACAGGACAAATGCAGTACATTAATGGGGAATCATGTAGCCTGAGAGCTCCTGGAAGAAATTTTGGAACAACCAGGGAGAATCTCCTGAGACTGGAGCTGCGATTTTGGGGTATGTTTGTTACACACCATTATCACAATACCTTTGGTGTATTTGGCTAATACACCAAAGAAGGTAATAGGTCAGGTTCCAGATATTTGAGGTATATCCTCCTGACTTACCCTCAAATTAGAATATTACCAGCAAAACGTAAGATAGAGTAATCCAAGGCAGGATGATAACATTTTTAAACACTAGAAGAAACATGTTGTCTTTCTGTTAAGGTTGCTAAGCTTGGAGATTTTGAACCTGGCACCAGTGGCTGTCTTCCCTGACACAATGAGGAGTCTGTTGCAGAATGAAGCTAATCAGAGACAGTGATGAAAGGCAGATAGAGAAAGAAAGAGCAAAAAGGCAAAAGCAAAAGAGAGCATGAGTGCAAGAGAAAGCAGGAATGAGTGAGCAAATAAAAGAGGAAGATATCATAAAAGAGAATAAAAAAATAGAAGAATCAGTTTCATATAGATAAAATTTAAACTTTTGCAGAAACACATTTTAGGTTACATCAACCCTGTGACTGGCATTTTTCAAATATGAAATACAGATACAGAAATTATATGTTTATTTAACCAGTAATCAATCAGTGATTTCCATCTAACACTGTTAGATGTTCTCATTAAACATCTATAAGTCAATGTCGACTCTAAATTTTTTTAAGTAAAAATAGCTTAACATGTAAAAAATTACAATGTGTTGTGTAGGAACTGTCATATGGAGAAAGATAATAAGTGCTTAGGGAACACAAAAGAAAGAGATATTAACCCTGTAAGTAAATGAAAATGGGGAAGATATGGAAAAAGAATTCACATAAGGGACTTCCCTGGTGGTCCAGTGGTTAGACTCCATGCTTCCCCTGCAGGGGGTGCAGGTTTGATCCCTGGTGGGGGAACTAAGATCCCTTATGCTGCACAGTGCTGCCAAAAAAAAAAAAAAAAAAGAATTCACATAAGCTGTAGCTAAAAACCAAAGGATAAATAGAAGTTGGTAAATAAATAAATCGTGAATGAGGACAAGCGGAAGGCTTGCATTTGTACTGGAGACTTAAAATTCATGTAAACTGTATCAATTTAATAGCTTCTATTACCAGTATCCTGTGCACTCAAAAAGAGAAATAAAAATCTGCCTTCAAATGTCTATTATTATTATTATTATTTTTGAAGATGTTGGGGGTAGGAGTTTATCAATTAATTAATTTATTTTTTGGCTGTGCTGGGTCTTCGTTTCTGTGCGAGGGCTATCTCTAGTTGTGGCAAGCGGGGGCCACTCTTCATCGCGGTGTGCAGGCCTCTCACTGTCACGGCCTCTCTTGTTGCGGAGCACAGGCTCTGGACGCACAGGCTCAGTAGTTGTGGCTCACGGGCCCAGTTGCTCCGCGGCATGTGGGATCCTCCCAGACCAGGGCTCGAACCCGTGTCCCCTGCATTGGCAGGCAGATTCTCAACCACTGTGCCACCAGGGAAGCCCAAATGTCTATTATTAATACACCTCACTGATTTTCTTCAATCTTTTCTTCTTTAGTTAAAGCTTTAAATTATACTAAATATTTTCAAGAGAGGAGGTGAGCAAGGCTGACTTGATGTATGAGCCTGTGATATTAGACCTGCTCCAAAAGAAAACATCAGCCAAAAGACATTGCACTAGCAACTACATGGCACTACTCAAAGGGCACCTGAATGGCTCCTGTTCCTCTTTCCTATTTCCAAATACTTCCTCAACCTGCTAACATGTTTTATTTCCTTTTGTCACCTTGCATTAAATCAGTCTAATTAAAGATTCATTTGAATGGTAGTGTTCATTTTTCACAGTGGAAAAAAAAAAGATAAAAGGTGTAGGGGTGTGGGTAAGGGGGATGGGTTGTAGTCATTCACACCTTAGTTTAAACAGTTTGCTTTCCTCTTAACCACAACTTACAGTGTATAAGAAACCAATCCAAGTGCACATGGCAGTGTGTGGTTGGAATTATGAATTTTCTTACAGTCAAAAAGAGCTGGTTTGAATCTTGCCTCTATCACTTTGCTAGCTTTATGAGCTTGAGAAAATTGTTTAATGTTTGGGGTGTCTCAGTTTTCTTGTCTCTAAGATGAGAGAAACATGGTTACTACTATTGTTATATAATATACATACTTGACCAGCACAGTGTCCAGAGCTTGGTTAAGCAACCAATAAATGGTAGTTATTGATACTAGGGTGGAGAAAAAGAGGTAATTTTTTAGCAAGAGAAGTGAGATCCTGGGTGAACGGAAGACCACAAAGGCATACTTTGCCGTTTCAGTACTTTTGCCTGTGACAGGATCAGAGGTGCAGATTCAACAACGATGTGACAATCAAGGTGGAGTTGATGCAAATGTATTCAGTATTATCATGTGTTCCCGATTTTGGTGATAGAAATGTCACATGTAGTTCATTAATATTGCATCAACATTTGATCTCAAATTTGATGGTTCTGGATTTTTGTTTTCACTATAACCTTCCTTCTTATGACTGTTCCTTACAGAGTTAGGCAGCAGAGCAGCACTACACGGGTGCTTAAGGGAAGTGCAAAGAGTGTCTTAAACAAAGGTGAATATTTAAAATGTCTGTTTCCTGGACCGCTTTGCAAAGGTGTATTGGGTCGGCCAAAAAGACCAAAAAGACGTTTGGGTTTTTTCGTAACATCTTACCGAACTTTTTGGCCAACCCAGTATTTTACCAGATCCTGTTTTCAAAGCAGCTTATAACTGATACCTACAAGATTCCTCCTTTTAAAATACGTGCACATTGAGTACAAACTGAGCCTAAAATGTTATTTTTTTTTTTATGCTTGTCATGAGCATGTTAACATTCCCCAGTTGTCCATTTCAAAAGGACAGTGGGCCTATCCATGTTGTAAGCTTGCTGGACTCTTCCACAGGGCAGTCACTGTGCTAAGAGACAAAGTAGGGATGCTCTTCAGCGAACTTCACACTGCTTAGACCAAACTCAAAGCCACACCCTTGAAAAGTGATAGAGTAAAACTGCATTTTAATTTCTGTTTTTCCAAAACCTGCCTAATGTAGTTAATTGACAAAAGCAACTGTATTTTCTGATCAGAGACATAAACTGTAAACCTCAAGGCAATTCTTCTCTTGCCAGTGGTTGCCCTTGATAATAAAATAATTACCACATTGACAGCATTCACTCAATTTCAACACTGAGAATTTCTCCCACAAAGCATGCTGGAGAAAAGTGCCAGGCCACAAGACAGTTAAATCGAATTATTTCTGCATTTCGCCCTGGCTTGGTTTAAGTATAAATGCCCATACTCTCTCGGTTATTCCACCTCTGAAAAGCACAGGGATTTTTTTTTTTTCTTTTTCAGTTTCAGTGTATAGCAGTATTGTTTATGGGACTTGCGACGCCACAGTTTTAAACCCAATATTTATCTTTTTAATATGAAATATTCAACCATTGTTTTATGTGTTTGACAGGGTTGGTCTCTGCCCTGAGACCATACCGAAATGTTTTTGTTTCTCTATGCTTTCTCTTGACCTCAGGCCTTGCTCATTCTGAGCTGCTGAGAACTCTCTCCCTGCCCACTGCTGCTCAGCTCATTTCACCCTCTAACTCCTGTTCACCATCCAGGTATTGGTTTAGTTATTACTTCCTCCAGGAAACCTTCCCTAATACTTTAATTCTGGGTTAAATGGCATGAGTTCTGTACACTTTTCGCGTTACATTTCAATTGTCTCTTCACTTAGTTGAATTCTCCACTAGACTGAGTTTTCTGAGATCAGAGACACTACTTTGTTTATAGAATGTTTTTAGCAGCTGGAAGGAACACAGTTTGTCATTTAGCAAATATTTTTTAAAGTATATTTGATTTTTTGTTCTTTTATAGCTATTCTTTTCCTCCTATCCTATGGTCAGTCAGCATTTGCTCCCCTCACCCATTAACTTTGGTTAACTTTGGTGGCTGTGTGGTTTGCTTTAACCAATGGGATGTGAGCAGATATAACATATAACACATTTGGGCCAAAGCTTTAAACGCACTTGCATGATTGACACTCCTCTTCTTCCTGCCTTCCACGGTCAGAAAAGCATCTTTCATATAGTGGCTACTCCTCAGGCTTGATTCAAAGAGAGAAGACACTTGATGCAAGCTGAACCCAAAAGAGCCCAGCAGAACCCAGTAACATGAATGATAAATGACTGTTTGTTGTTGCAAGTTGCTAAGATTTGGGATTATTTGTCACCACAACAAAAGTTGATTAATAAAGAAATTGATACCTAGAAGCAAGGCATCAGTGTAACAACAATAAACTAAAATATGTAGTATTTGCACTGTGCCTGTTATGGGAGCCCCTGATATTAGAGGAGGCTGGAAAAATGACAACCTATTGTATGCAATGGTGAAAATTTTGGTAGTACTTTACCTGAGATAACTTGAAAGGCAGAAAATATACCTATAAACTTTGCAAAGAATTTTCAAGATGGCATGTTGGTAGCCCAAAATTGCTTTTTAGGCTTTATAAGGAAGAATAAACTCAGAAAATAATTGGACTCTTTTCAATGGAATGGAAGAGAAAAGAAGAATGCAGAAGTCCAGAGACAGAGTTGAAAGATGTTACTGTTTCTCATCTCCAGCCAGTAAATTATTTGCAAATTAAAACAAGGCCTCAATGCAAAACCAAGTCAAGGGCATGGATAGTTGTTTTCTAGTTGTGTGTACATATTATTACACTGAATAATTTTAATTATTTTTAGTGAATTTAAAGCACATCAGAAGTTTAGCAACTTGAGCAAATTCTGAATGCGAAATTACCATAGTAACATGTAGGCAATTTTAAAGGTAATATCAAAGAGATTTTTAAGTGGATAAATAGGAGGAGCAAATTATATTATCGATTATCTTTTAGAAGCCTATTATACAGATCAGAAGGCAAAAGCAGTCTTCAAAAATCAGTATTGTAGAGTGCCTATAAAGAGTTTTTGTCATCATAAATATGAAAGGTTAATATTTTCATCCTACTAAGTAAAAGTATGCCTAATTAATAATAATAAGATGATGAGGAGGAGGATGATTATGATTCAGGCTTGGGAGTAAAGATCAAATCAAGACTGTTGTCACCACACCATTTGTTAAGACCTCTGATCCCTTTAAAGTGATCCCCAGTAAGTCATTTCACTTGTACAAAATGGTTCTGGGTAAAGAAATCATAGATTGGCCTAATGGAAGCCTAAAGAGTACAAATTATCTGTAATTAAGCCTAGAAGTATGTCTGCTAATTATGGATCTGGCTATTGGCAGGAGGCACTAACCGGAAACAAAGATATCAAAGAAACTAACAATGTTTTTTTTTGTTTTAAGTTGTAGTGCCAAAATTGCTACCAGCCTGAATTAAAAGAGGTTGTGATTGTTTGAACAGTAAAACTACCCTTGAGCTCTCGACTTTTTTGACAGGATAAGGAAGCTGTTTGGCATCCAAAAACAGAAGTTTCTCCCAAACAGGATATTGGAAAAGGAAGGACTTCCCAGAAGGTGAAGTCAAGAGTCATGAAGAACGATAGACTATGAAGCTACCTCCAGGAGACAAAATTGAAGATTGGTTAAACACAGTTCCTTACACTCAGGTTAGCAGACTTTATATAACAATTTCTCCATGGGATTTCAGAACTTCTGTGAATCAGTGACTGCTGGGTTCTCACCTTCTTCCCCTTCCTAAATGAGAGTGTTTACTGTGGTTACACTATTTTATTATGGATGTGTAGGTATGTATTTTATCATGGGTGGGTACAAATAACAAGTCTTTTAGGTCATAGGACTTTGGCTCAGTAGAGCTACATTTGGGCATGATACAAACTCAAGATCCTGGATTTCAAGCTAGAGGTTTTGATTAGATCAGACCTTGGAGTATCTTTAGGATGGGGTGATTACATTTTTTTTACAGCAAGGAAGTGAACATTTGTGAACTTGTTCACAAGCAGGCTGTGGTAGATTACATTATGTCACAAATATTTATTCCCTCCATACCCTTGCCATGCTTCTCTGTGAGCACAGTCTATTTTCCTTTCCACTGACTTTGACCTGGGTCATATTACTTCCGTTGACAAATAGATTGTCTTAGAAGTTTTAAATGTGTTTGAAAATGTGCTTATACATTGTGCATGACTTGGTACCCAATCTTGATGTTTCCCTCCAAAATGAGAATAGCATGTCCAAGATACTAGCTTAATCCTTCAGCCTGGGCTATGGAATGTAAACATAATTGTCATGGAGCCAAGGTCTAGCTCAACCAAAGTCAGCTAAACCCAGAAAAGCCCTCACCCTCATGAACTTAGGCAATCAATACAAATTTGTTGTTATAACCCACAGAGATATTGGGATTGTTTGTTACAGCAAAAGCTGGCTAACACAAGTTTTGAATGAATTTGTTGTTGAAAATAAAGAAGGAAGAATTATATTGTCTATAAAAATGCTTGGTTTATGTAGGAAAACCATGTAAGAGTCTGAATGTACATAAATAAATGAACTCAATCAGAATTACTCACACGTGGAACTAATAGAGATACTATTAGGTTGACCAAAAGGTTCGTTCAGGTTTTTCTGTAAGATGTTATGGAAAAACCCGAATGAACTTTTCGGCCAACCCAATAGTTGAGTTGCTTGGTTATTTGCTACTTGGACAGTAGTTTATTTATTTATTTATTTATTTTTGGCTGCGTTGGGTCCTCGTTGCTGCACACGGGCTTTCTCTAGTTGCAGCGAGTGGGGGCTACTTTTCCTTGCGGTGAGCAGGCTTCTCATTGTGGTGGCTTCTCTTGTTGCGGAGCACAGGCTCTAGGCACGCGGGCTTCAGTAGTTGTGGCATGCAGGCTCAGTAGTTGTGACTCACGGGCCCTAGACTATGGGCTCAGTAGCTGTGGCGCGCAGGCTTAGTTGTGCCGCGGCATATGGGATCTTCCCGGACCAGGGCTCGAACCCGTGTCCCCTGCATTGGCAGGAGGCTTCTTAATCACTTCACCACCAGGGAAGTCCTGGACGGTAGTTTTGAAGTCAAAAGTAGTGACCCTAGATTCAGAGGCCTAGAGGGGATTTTTTTTTTTTTTTTTTTTTTTTTTTTTTGCGGTACGCGGGCCTCTCACTGCTGTGGCCTCTCCCGCCGCGGAGCACAGGCTCCGGACGCGCAGGCCCAGCGGCCAAGGCTCACTGGCCCAGCCGCTCCGCGGCACGTGAGATTCTCCCAGACCGGGGCGCGAACCCACGTCCCCCGCATCGGCAGGTGGACTCCCAACCACTGCACCACCAGGGAAGCCCGTAGAGGGGATTTTGATAGGCTTTTTAGACATCTTCTTTTTAAAAAACTAATCAAGAGGTATCTATAGACCCAGAAGTCTGAAAGAAATTCCAGTATATATTAGAAGATGGGTCAGTGTTTCCAAGGATGTTGATATTTAAAGAAGAGCCTGCAGATTTAAAAAAGGGAATGCCAATGTTGAATGTTTAAGACACTGATTTTTAAATATTTATTTATTTATTTTTGGCTGCATTGGGTCTTTTTGCTGAGCACAGGCTTTCTCTAGTTGCAGAGAGCGGGGGCTACTCTTCGTTGCGGTGCAAGAGCTTCTCATTGCAGTGGCTTCTCTTGTTGCAGAGTACGGGCTCTAGGCCACATGGGCTTCAGTAGTTGTGGCTCGCGGGCTCTAGAGAGCAGGCTCAGTAGTTGTGGTGCACAGGCTTAGTTGCTCTGCGGCATGTGGGATCTTCCCGGACCAGGGATCGAACCCATGTCCCCTGCACTGGCAGGCCACTGCGCCACCAGGGAAGTCCCGAGACATTGATTGTTTAATGCCGTATATACATGCCAACTTGAGTAATGAGATTTTGTACCTGGAATGTAAAAATTATGTAGCTTGTTTTTGAATTTTCATCATCCTATAGTAGAGAGTACTTTTTAGATGGAAAAAAAAAAAGACAAGGGAGTTTTACTTAGAAGTATGTTCTGAATGACATGTATGTGTCACTGAGAAAAGAACCAAATTGATGAATGTTGTGGCAAAACCCCAGGGATTTAGGAGTTCACGACTTAATTAGAAGTTCCGCATGTAGAAGGAAGTATCTAAATAGGCTTACTTAAGAAGGTCTATCATCTGCCTACAGGACTGACTAACCCCCTTATTCATCTTTTTAAATGCTCTTGCAGCTGTGAGAGTTAGCATCATCAGTATAATTTTTAAATTCTAGAAAGATACTTTTACAAGAACTTGTCCCATCTCATGGATTGCTAGTTTTCTGAACTTTTAGATACTGTATCATATTCATAAAAATAACAGAAATGAAAAGATGTTTATATATATATATATATATATATATATATATATATATATCCACAAGTATCCTTCTTAAAGGAGAATTCATGTATTGAGTCGTTCATGAATCCATTATTTATTTATTTATTTTTAACATCTTTATTGGGGTATAATTGCTTTACAATGGTGTGTTTGTTTCTGCTTTATAACAAAGTGAATCAGTTATACATATACATATGTTCCCATATCTCTTCCCTCTTGCGTCTCCCTCCCTACCACCCTCCCTTTCCCACCCCTTCAGGTGGTCACAAAGCACCGAGCCGATATCCCTGTGCCATGCGGCTGCTTCCCACTAGCTATCTACCTTACGTTTGTTAGTGTGTATATGTCCATGACTCTCTCTCTCCCTGTCACAGCTCACCCTTCCCCCTCCCCATATCCTCAAGTCCGTTCTCCAGTAGGTCTGTGTCTTTACTCCTGTCTTACCCCTAGGTTCTTCATTACATTTTTTTTCTTAAATTCCATATATATGTGTTAGCGTATGGTATTTGTCTTTTTCTTTCTGAGTTACTTCACTCTGTATGAGAGACTCTAGGTCTATCCACCTCATTACAAATAGCTCAGTTTCGTTTCTTTTTATGGCTGAGTAATATTCCATTGTATATATGTGCCACATCTTCTTTATCCATTCATCCGATGATGGGCACTTAGGTTGTTTCCATCTCCGGGCTATTGTAAATAGAGCTGCAATGAACATTTTGGTACATGACTCTTTTTGAATTTTGGTTTTCTCAGGGTATATGCCCAGTAGTGGGATTGCTGGGTCATATGGTAGTTCTATTTGTAGTTTTTTAAGGAACCTCCATACTGTTCTCCATAGTGGCTGAACCAATTCACATTCCGACCAGCAGTGCAAGAGTGTTCCCTTTTCTCCACACCCTCTCCAGCATTTATTGTTTCTAGATTTTTTGATGATGGCCATTCTGACTGGTGTGAGATGATATCTCATTGTAGTTTTGATTTGTATTTCTCTAATGATTAATGATGTTGAGCATTCTTTCATGTGTTTGTTGGCAGTCTGTATATCTTCTTTGGAGAAATGTCTATTTAGCTCTTCTGCCCATTTTTGGATTGGGTTGTTTGTTTTTTTGTTATTGAGCTGCATGAGCTGCTTGTAAGTTTTGGAGATTAATCCTTTGTCAGTTGCTTCATTTGCAAATATTTTCTCCCATTCTGAGGGTTGTCTTTTGGTCTTGTTTATGGTTTCCTTTGCTGTGCAAAAGCTTTGAAGTTTCATTAGGTCCCATTTGTTTATTTTTGTTTTTATTTCCATTACTCTAGGAGGTGGGTCAGAAAGGATCTTGCTGTGATTTATGTCATAGAGTGTTCTGCCTATGTTTTCCTCTAAGAATTTGATAGTTTCTGGCCTTACATTTAGGTCTTTAATCCATTTTGAGCTTATTTTTGTGTATGGTGTTAGGGAGTGATCTAATCTCATACTTTTACATGTACCTGTCCAGTTTTCCCAGCACCACTTATTGAAGAGGCTGTCCTTTCTCCACTGTACATTCCTGCCACCTTTATCAAAGATAAGGTGTCCATATGTGTGTGGGTTTATCTCTGGGCTTCCTATCCTGTTCCATTGATCTATCTTTCTGTTTTTGTGCCAGTACCATACTGTCTTCATTACTGTAGCTTTGTAGTATAGTCTGAAGTCAGGGAGCCTGATTCCTCCAGCTCCTTTTTTCATTCTCAAGACTGCTTTGGCTATTCGGGGTCTTTTGTGTTTCCATACAAATTGTGAAAGTTTTTGTTCTAGTTCTGTGAAAAATGCCAGTGGTAGTTTGATAGTGATTGCATTGAATCTATAGATTGCTTTGGGTAGTAGAGTCATTTTCACAATGTTGATTCTTCCAATCCAAGAACATGGTATATCTCTCCATCGATTTGTATCATCTTTAATTTCTTTCATCAGTGTCTTATAATTTTCTGCATACAGGTCTTTTGTCTCCTTAGGTAGGTTTATTCCTAGATATTTTATTCTTTTTGTTGCAGTGGTAAATGGGAGTGTTTTCTTGATTTCACTTTCAGAATTTCCATCATTAGTGTATAGGAATGCCAGAGATTTCTGTGCATTGATTTTGTATCCTGCTACTTTACCAAATTCATTGATTAGCTCTAGTAGTTCTCTGGTACCATCTTTAGGATTCTCTATGTATAGTATCATGTCATCTGCAAACAGTGACAGCTTTACTTCTCCTTTTCCGATTTGGATTCCTTTTATTTCCTTTTCTTCTCTGATTGCTGTGGCTAAAACTTCCAAAACTATGTTGACTAAGAGTGGTGAGAGTGGGCTACCTTGTGTTGTTCCTGATCTTAGTGGAAATGCTTTCAGTTTTTCACCATTGAGGATGATGTTGGCTGTGGGTTTGTCATATATTGCCTTTATTATGTTGAGGAAAGTTCCCTCTATGCCTACTTTCTGCAGGGTTTTTATCATACATGGGTGTTGAATTTTGTCAAAAGCTTTCTCTGCATCTATTGAGATGATCATATGGTTTTTCTCCTTCAATTTGTTAATATGATTTATCACATTGATAGATTAGCGTATATTGAAGAATCCTTGCATTCCTGGAATAAACCCCACTTGATCCTGGTGTATGATCCTTTTAATGTGCTGTTGGATTCTGTTTGCTAGTATTTTGTTGAGGATTTTTGCATCTATGTTCATCAGTGATATTGGCCTGTAGTTTTCTTTCTTTGTGACATCCTTGTCTGGTTTTGGTATCAAGGTGATGGTGGCCTCGTAGAAGGAATTTGGGAGTGTTCCTCCCTCTGCTATATTTTGGAAGAGTTTGAGAAGGATAGGTGTTAGCTCTTCTCTAAATGTTTGATAGAATTCGCCTGTGAAGCCATCTGGTCCTGGGCTTTTGTTTGTTGGAAGATTTTTAATCACAGTTTCAATTTCAGTGCTTGTGATTGGTCTGTTCATATTTTCTATTTCTTCCTGATTCAGTCTTGGCAGGTTGTGCCTTTTTAAGAATTTGTCCATTTCTTCCAGGTTGTCCATTTTATTGGCATAGAGTTGCTTGTAGTAATCTCTCATGATCTTTTGTATTTCTGCAGTGTCAGTTATTATTTCTCCTTTTTCATTTCTAGTTCTATTGATTTGAGTCTTCTGCCTTTTTTCCTTGATGAGTATCTTCTTAAAGGAGAATTGATATATTGAGTCGTTCATGAATCCATTATTGACTAAGCATTTACTGAGTACCTGCTACATGCCAACCTTTCTTTTTTTTTTTTTTAATTGGAGTATAGTTGATTTACAATGTTGTTTTAGTTTCTGGTATACAACAAAGTGATTCAGTTTTATATATATATATATATATATATATATATATATATATATATATATATATATATATATGTATATGTTTTTTCCATTATTTATTACAGGATATTTAATGTAGGTTCCTGTGCTATACAGTAGGACCTTGTTGTTTATCTATTTTATATATAGTAATGTGTATCTCCTAATCCCATACTCCTAATTTATCTCTCCCACACCCCCTTTCCCCTTGGTAACCATTAATTTATTTTCTATGTCTGTGAGTCTGTTTCTGTTTCATAAATAAGTTCATTTGTGTCTTATTTTAGATTCCACATATAAGTGATATCATATGGTATTTGTCTTTCTCTGTATGACTTCCTTCACTTATTATGATAATCTCTAAGTCCATCCATGTTGCTGCAAATGGCGTTATTTCATTCTTTTTTATGGTTGAGTAGTATATACCACATCTTCTTTATCCATTCATCTGTGGATCGACATTTAGGTTGCTTCCATGTCTTGGCTATTGCAGTAGTGCTGCAGTGAACACTGGGGTGCATGTACATTTTCGAATTGTGGTTTTCTCCAGATATGTGCCCAGGAGTGGGATTGCTGGATCATACGGCATCTCTATTTTTAGTTTTTAAAGGAACCTCCATATTGTTTTCCATAATGGCTGCACCAATTTACATTCCTACTAACAGTGTAGGTAGGTGTTCACTTTTCTCCACACCCTCTCCAGCATTTGTTATTTGTAGACTTTTTAATGATGGCCATTCTGACCAGTGTGAGGTGGAGCATGCCCACCTCTTGATCAACTGAGATGGAGTATAAAAGAAATGACCATCTACTCCAGGAGCTTATAATTTAACAAGTGTGTCAAGATTTATATGTATGAAATAATTAAGTAATAAACTCATGGTGATAAATGGTTTTTGTTTTAAAAACAATGGTTCAGGAAATAAATTCTTTGGACTGTTAGAGACTGGGATAAATAAAAGGAGGGCCAGGGCAGTTTCATAGAGGAGTGAGACAGATCAAAGAGAAGTCTGATCTTACGGTTGGGTGAGATTTGTTTAGGTGAGTTCTAACAGCAAGAATAAAGATGTAAACATAGGAAGCAGTAAAGAGAGTACAGCAGTATCTTAAGGAAACTAAATTACTGAGAGGCTTAGGCCTAAAGGAAATATGTTGTGTGCCATATTTATACTTGAAAATGTCTGCTTGCTTCACAGACAACAATGTTGCAAATGGAGACTATGACTGGCACAAGTAAGATGAGGGTAAGCATGCCTGTCAGGGTCCCGGGGCCTCTAGCTTCTTTGGCATCTTTTACCAGCTCAGTAGGTATCCCAATTAGCTAAGAGAGAAGCATTTCTAGGACACAGAACTTTTCCTATGAAGAGTTAGAGTTAGTTCTAGTTGAGAAGTACCAGTTTGTGTGATCCCCATCGTATTAATGAAAATAACAAAACACCGTTCGTGAACATACATTGCCCATGTCTTCACTGAGCTGTTGCTGCTTGGAATGGGAGAAACTCTTTATTGTACTTGAATGGGGAATAAGTGCATAGGTACTAGTATTATTTCGTTCTGTAGAGAGCACAGTCAAGAGATTCCTTATGCCAAGTGATTTCAGCTTTTTTTTTTTTTTTTTTGCGATACGCAGGCCTCTCACTGTTGTGGCCTCTCCTGTTGCGGAGCACAGGCTCCGGACACGCAGGCTCAGCGGCCATGGCTCACGGGCCCAGCCGCTCCGCGGCATGTGCGATCTTCCCGGACCGGGGCACGAACCCGTGTCCCCTGCATCGGCAGGCAGACTCTCAACCACTGCGCCACCAGGGAAGCCCGATCTCAGCTTTTTTGACTGTGGTCCTCAGTAAGAAATACATTTTAAATCACAATCCAATACACACATTCATAACTATGTCTATATTGATATACGTTAAACATACAAATTATTTTAAGACATTATATACTTTATGTTCATCTGGATAAGAATAGGCTGTGTTTACTGTTTACTGTAGTTGTGCTGTGAGAGGCTATAAATTTCCTTTAGTGTCTTGCTTTTGTCTCCCCTTTAGTCTTTGGGTTTTTCAAAGAAACTTCTTTTTTTTTTAAGATTTATTTATTTTATTTATTTTTGGCTGCGTTGGGTCTCAGTTGTGGCACTCAGGATCTTCCTTGAGGCAGGTGGGCTCTTTCGTTGTGGTTCGCAGTCTTCTCTCTAGTTACGGCATGAGGGTTTTCTCTTCTCTGGTTGTTTCACGCAGGCTCCAGAGCATGTGGGCTCTGTAGTTTGTAGCATGTGGGCTCCAGTTAAGGCGCTTGCGAGCTGAGTAGTTATGGCACATGGGCTTAGTTGCCCTGTGGCATGTAGGATCTTAGTTCCCTGACCAGGGATGGTACCCACATCCCCTGCATTGTAAGGCAGATTCTTTACCACTGGACCACCAGAAAAGTCCCGAGAGTTCTTAAATAGGATTTGAGCCTTGTAGTTCTTTTAGCTGTAATCTCCTGATATTATACAGGAATCCTATGGATGTTGTGGTAAGATGCAGGGGAGGGAAAGTATTCTATAGTTCTATGATTAGGTCTCAGTCTTTTAGTGAGCCTGGATTGGGTGTTGCCCTTCCTCCAGATCAGTTAGGCTTTTGTGAAATCCCAGTTAGTCTCTGGTCAAATAGTTTCCTTTAAGGATAGACCTTGTTAAGAAGAACAGAGAGTTCTGGGTATATTTCAAAATGGTTACTTTCCCCCTTTTCCTGCTGAAAGCACTAGGGGATTTGTCTCTCATCTACACAGTGAGAAGATGATAGAGCTCCTAGAGGTAAAGCTCAGAAAAGCCTGAGAATCCCTTTAAAATTGGGCCCTATGGAGTTTTTAACTCTCAAGTTTTGGGAGTTATAATTTTCAAACATTGAGGCACTTAGCAATTCATCAATTACAGTTTAAAGAATTCCTACCAGTCCTGGCTCCTGCTGCTGGCTTCTGCTCCTGGGCTTCTGTTCCTGGTAGACTGTGATTCTCTGTATCTTCCTGTCTGTCTCTCAAGTTTGGGGAGTAACAATTTATCCTTTGGCCTCAGATCTCTGATATATCTAAGAATTGAAGACTGTCAGTTTGTTCAGCTTTTTTCTTGTGAGGATTGGAGTGGCAACTTCTAAGCTCTTTCAATACTTCATTATATACAATGAATACTATTTTTTCTGTTCTACTTAATTGTATCTCTTTTTAAAAATTGCTTGTTACAACCCACTAAACTGGGTTACCTTTATGGTTATACAAGTTTTAAAGGAAACACAATTGAATTCTTCTATAACCTGAAAGGGGAAAAACTATGACTCCAGAAGCGATAAAAATGATGAAGTTGATCAGATAAAATTTAAAACGTGATAATAAAAACAGCCAGATTTTTAAAAAAATGATTAACTGGGGAAAAGTATATGTTACAGACAAAAGGCTAATGTCTCTAATATATATAAAAGCTTCTAAAACTAAAGGAAGAAGACAACCCTATAGTAAAATGGGCTAGAAATATGAGCAGAGCTCTTAGGAAAAAGAAATGCACGTGGATCTTAAACCTAAAAAATGGTTTCAACCATGTTCATAACAATAAAAGTATAATTTAGAACTTCACTGAGTTGCTATTTCTTTCTTATCAGTTTGGGAAAAATCCAAAAGTTTGACAGCATACTCTGTAGATGAGGCTGTGAAGATATAGGCACCCTAATACATTGTTATAGAAATACAAGATGTTGTAACTCCTATAGAGAGAGGAATTGGTCAATATATATCAAAATTATACAAATGCTTACCCTTTAACCTAGCAATCCATTCCTAGGAATTGACCACAAAGATACATTGGGAAAAGTACAAAAAGGTAGGTTTACAAGGAATTCATTGAAGTACTATTTGTAAAAACAAAAACTGGAAACAACCCAAGTGTCTATTAATAGGGGATGGGTTAAATAAAACCGTGCTATATCGATACAATGGCATACTTTGCAGCTGTAAGAAGGAATGAGTAATAGCTATAAATACAACTATAGCATGATCTCTGAGATATACTCTATGATATGAAGTTTAAAAAGGAGTGTTTATAGTATACTGCCATTTATCTATAAAAGTGGGAAATAACATTCCCTTATATTAAAAATAAAGGAAAAAACAGCAAATGCTGGACAGGATATAAAGCAACAGGAACTCATTCATTGCTGGTGGGAATGTAAAATGGTACAGCCATATTGGAAGACAGTTTGGTAGTTTCTTACAAAACTAAACATACTCTTACTGTATGATCCAGCAATCACACTTCTTGGTATTTACCCAAATAAGTTGAAAATTTATGTCCACACAAAAACCTGCACACAAATATTTATATCAGCTTTATTCATGATTGGCAAAACTTAGAAGCAACCAAGATGTCTTTCAGCAGGTGTAATGATTTGAATGTATCTTCCTTCAATTAATTTATATGTTGAAACCTAACCACCAAGGTGATGGTATTAGGAGGCAGAGCCTTTGGGGAGTGATTAGGTCATGGGGGCAGAGCCATCATGAATGGGATCAGTGCCCTTACAAAAGAGCCTGAGAAAGCTCCCTTGCTCCTTCTACCATGTGAGGTTACATTGGGAAGTCAGCAGTCTGCAACCCAGAAGAGGGTCTTCACCAGAACCCAACCATGCTGGTACCCAATCTTGGACTTCCAGCCTCCAGAATGATGAGAAATAAATTTCTCTTATTTATAAGCCACTCAGTCTGTGGTATTTTGTTATGGCATTTCTAATGGACTATGAAATGTAGGTAGATGGATAATCTGTGATGCATCCACACAATGGAATTTTATTCAGTATTAGAAAGAAATGAGCTATCAAGCCATGATAAGTCATGGAAGAAACCTAAATGCATATTACTAAGTGAAAGGAGCTAATCTGAAAAGACTACACACTGTATGATTCCAACTATATGACATTCTGGAAAAAGAAAAACTATGGAGATAATAAAAGGATCAGTGGTTGTCAGCCATTAGAGAGGAGGGAAGGATGAGTAGGTGGAGCACACAGGATTTTTAGGGCAGTGAAACCCTTTGAATAATACTATAATTGGGGATATATGTCATTATATATTTTTCAAAACCCACAGAATATACCAATAGTGAACCCTAATGTAAACTATGGACTTTGAGTGACAGTGATATGTCCATGTGTCCCTGTAGGTTCACTGATTGTAATAAATGTACCATCTGGTGCAGGATTTTGATAGTGGGGGAGGCTGTGTGTATGTGGGGGTAGGGGGTATGTAGAGAATCTCTATACCTTCTCAATTTTGCTGTGAACCTAAAACGTCTCTAAAAAATAAAGTATATTTATTTATTTTTTAATAAAGAAAACAAACCATACAAATGGTTGCCAACAAGAGAAAAAAGAGAATAGGCTGCAGGACACAGAAATAGAAGTTGAATTTTTTAAAAAATTTCTTGTTATATAGAGTTGACTTTGGAATTATGTAAGTATTTTACATAATCATAAGAAAAAATAAAGTTGGAGTGGGACTCAGTTTCTAAAAGTAAAAAGTGAAGTGAAAGAAACAAATGAACCTAACTTATATCCACTTTAATTCTATAAACATAGAGGAACAATTCTAACTGATTTAAAACACAGTAATTTGACTTTATATCCCTAGTGTAGGATAACCTAAGGATAAAGAAACTGCAAATAAAAGAATCTTGCTTTGTTTTTAGTAATCATTATACTTGTGGTAGTGTTTATGTTAATATTCTGAGACTACGTGTAGTACAGAAAAGCAAATGAGTAAGTTGAATTCACTGAGAACTGAGATTTTTTTGGCATAGGAGAAGACACAAGTATAGACTACATGAAGTTAAGGCAAATCTCTCTAGCCTAGTACCTAAATTGGAAGTATTAATATAGACTCATCTTATCTTTTTAAAAATGCACACTTTCTAATTGTGTCTACTAAAAAGTTCTAGAAATAATGAACCTAGTATCAATGAGTACTCTTAAAACACAGACTGTATTCTCTAAATACCATTTCCCACTAAAAAGAATTAGTGATTCTTAGACAGATGGCTGATTCCAGTGCCATAACAGGAAATGTACTGAGGATCTTTGAACATTTTGTTAACCAGAAAGCAAGAAAATTATCAAAAACTACTGGGGTCTTGTCAAAAAGATAAGTGCAATGGATTGATACAAATCCAATATATTTAAATTTATAAGTTCAAAATGATACTTTTAAAAAACTTTATTGATTGTCAATATCTTTTAAATGGACTATACATCAGGGAAAGCAAATAATTGATGTCAAGAAGTTTTACTTTACGGAAGTATACCAGCTAATAAACAAAAAAGGAATGGTGGAATTATAATATCACTATTTACAGTCCCTAATAATTTAATAGATCTAGGCAATAATCACAGTGGCTGCTAACATCACTGAAGGTGAGACAAACAGACATTATGTAATTCCTGGGGAAGTACAGAACATCACCCAAGAAGAATTCTTGCTAAAAAATCAAGCCCAAATCTGTCAACACCTCTAAATCTAACTACCAATTTATAGGAAATAATGGGGATGGATGAACACATTAAATGACACCATGAGAATACAAGCAGAATGCGGGGAGTAGCGACTCCACAGAAAAAACCAACTACTGGCTTTCTTCAATAACCATACTGAAGAGAAAGAGAGAGGGAGAGAGAAGAGAGAGAGAAGGAAAAAGGGAGGGAGAGAGATAGGGAAAAAGAAAAATTGCAAGTAATAAAAGAGATGGAAAAGAAACCTATATATAAAAAGAAAATAAAAAGATATAACAACTAGTTACAATGTATAGACATCACCTGGATCTTAATTCAAATAATAAACCATTAAAAAAAACACTCCAAGAGATAACTGGAAATATTTCAACATTGTCTGGATATTTATGATATTAAAAAATTCATTTGCTGAGGTAATGATATTGTGGTTATAGTTGAAAAAAAAAGTATACGTACATATACAAATACATACTCTCAGAAATAGTCACAGATTAAATTATACGGTGTCCAGAATTTGCCTAAGTATTTTAGAGGTGGGGTGGTGAAGAGTATGGGTATAGAGAGGAAGCAGTACTGGCTGTGAGTTGATAACTGCTGAATTGTTGAACTGGGTGATGCATGCTCTCCCATTTATACTCACAGGATTTTAATTTATGAAGGCAAATCATTGCCAACACAGAGCTAATGCCATTGAAAGAAGATTTTTATTACTTACATTTTCTAAGAGGAGGGGCACACTGTGCTACACAAGAGAAGCATCAGATGGTCAGAAGACAGAAGACAGGAACAAGGGGAAGAGCCTGTAGTGGGGTTTACATGAGGAAGGCGAGGGAGGGTAGGGTAAACAGCTTGGGATTGGCCAGTTTGAATAATTCTGGCAGGCTTTGTACTATAGGGATGGTGTCTAGTTACTTGATAGCTGGCCCTGGGATGATTTAGGGCAGGAGAAATACTGGCTTCATATGTGAGAGTTAGATAAGGAGGTGGTTGGCTTGTGTATGAGAAGGGGCTCCCAAGTAAATTATTTACTATCTTTAGGAATTAGCTAGCTCTGGAAGGGGCAGTCTGTCCCCAGGTCTGTAAGACCCCCAAATGCCAGCATATCAATACAGAAAAGAAAATATAGTTAAAGTAATTGGTCCCATGGTGAACAGATGCCAATAGACAAATACAGAATCTAAGAAAATACATACATGGGGTACATTACATTGCTTTCTCTATAATTATATATGTTTAAAATTTTTCTTAAAAAATTTGACTTAAAAAAAAAAAAAACTAGAAAGGGGACTTCCCCAGCGGTCCAGTGGTTAAGACTCCGCACTTCCACTGCAGGGGGAATGGGTTTGATCCCTGGTCGGGGAACTAAGATCCCACATGCCATGCAGTGCAGCCAAAAAAAATTAATTAATTAATTAAAAAAAATAAAAGAACTAGAACATGATAGTGTAAACAGGTTTTTTTTTTCCAAAGAGAGCTACAACAATATCACCCATTTCACATGTTCTTTAGCAATGTGGCCTTGCTACTTTCCTATCAGGAGGTAGAGTCTATTTCCTCTACCATTGAATTTGGACTAGCCTTGGTACCTATTATGACCAATGGGAGATGTAATGCTTTGACTTCTGAGCCTGGGCCTCAAAAGTTATACATCTTCTATCTTTGCTTCTTATAATGCATCTTCTGGGAATTCAGCCATTATGCTGTGAGGAAGCCCAAGCAGCCACATGGAGAGACCTATGTGGAGAAATACCAAGGTCCCTGACTACAACCTCAGCTGAGTCCCCAGTCAGGAGCCAGAAATAACTTGCTAGACATGTGAGTGAGACCATATTAGACCTTTAGTCATTTCAGCACCCGCACTGACAACAAGACCCCTGACAAAGAAGAGAACCTATTTAGCCAGTCACTGCTCGAATTCCTGATGCATAGAATCATGAATAAATAAACCATTTTTGTTTTAAGCAATTAAGTTTGAGGTACTGTGTTACATAGTGATGAATAACTGGTTTAAAAATATAAGGACATCTTGCAGAGGTCATTACTTGCTTATGAGAAGAAAATAAAGAACTATAATATGGATGTGATCTTTAAGGAAATGAATAAAAATAAAGGTGAATTTAATTTAAACACCAAAAAAATTGATTTCATGATCCATGAAATTAAAAAAAAATACTGCCTGAAGTAATGCAAGGCAGATGGTCAGTAAGTGGTTCAGAGCTGGAAATATCTTTACATTTTTAGAACAGTGAGGTCTACTTAGCTGGAATAAATAACAAAATTAGCAAAGTAGCAAGGAACTAGATGGGGGAAGGTCAATAGAGGCATTAACCTTAAATGTCTCAGTTAATAGTGCAGACTTTACTCAAGAGGCAACAGGAAGTTGGCTGAAGATTCTGAGCAGGACAGTGACATAATTTAATCAGTATATTAACAAAATTATTGAATAGTTGTTTTAGAATGGATTGGTTTAAGAAAAAACTCGACACAGCAGGGCCAGTTAGGATGATTTCCAGATATGAGGTTATGAGAATTTAGACTACAGAGATATTAAGTACATACAAATTCAAGAAACAATCTAATAAATAATTAAGAGATGACTGAAAGGGTAAAGGAAATGAAGAAGGAAAATCCAGAGATGATGCTGAGATTTTGAGTTGGGATGAATGAGAAAACTGTGGTGACACTGATAGAAAAAAATTGAAAAGAGATATTGGGTTGAAAGATGATGAAAATGTGGTTCTAGACCTACTGAGTTAGTAGAATATCCAAGTAGAAATACTCCATGCCCAGTTTCTGGCACAAAACTGAATTAAGGTGTGACATTATCAATCACAATATTAATCAGTATTTCCCAAAATGTGTTTCTCAAATTCCCCATTCAAAGAGTTTGAGACCAAATAAATTGGGAAAATGTTTGCTCCTTCTTGGATATCCATAGTGCACATTACGGTAATGAACACTCAAAATGATCCTTCTGTAAGGAAACCTATATAATTTTGCTAAAGCAAAGCATTCCAAACTGTGGTCAACCTTTGACATACTTTATATCATGACATACTTGGAAAATGCAAGAGGAGACTCATCAAGAATAAACCTATTAGCTAAAGTCAGAACACAGAGTCAGTCAAAAATGGAAAAGAAGATTGAGAGCGATGGCCAGGGGGTTAAGAACTGAACTATGACAGAGGAGAGGCTGGAGAAGGGACTGTCTGACAAATGGAAGATGATCGTGGAAGTTCAGTGCCAGAGAAGATCACAGGAGCCAACCTTTACGTGGGTTTCAGAAGGACAAGGTGGTCATGTGCTGCAGAAATGTTAAGAAGGCCAAAGCCAAAAAAAGAGGATTAGAAAAGGTAATTGGATTTAGTAAGAGGTCAGTTGTCACCTTGAAAGAGTTTTAATGGAATGGTTTGAAGGAAAATGTATAATAGAGGCCAAAGAAGAAGTATGTTGTGAGGGAAATGAATATGAATAATAGATAATGATTGAAAGGAGAAGAGTGACTCCATGAGTTGTCTGTGTCAGTTGAAAAATTACCAATAGTAAGAAATCTGTGCCCATGCAAAGGCTGATGAGAATATGCCAATGAGGCAGTCCAGGAATGATGCTGGAGAGTGGGAATAATTTATCTGGGGAGTAAGGAACATTTTTAGGGTAATGCCAAAAGAGGGCTGAATAGATGAAATGAAAGAGAAGAACTACTAAGGGTCAGAATTGTTGGGTAAAGGAGGCAGATAACAAGGGAGAAGGCTGTACTCAGAGAAAGAAAACCAAATGCATGCCCCCTTGGAAGAGGAGCAATGCCAGGCTATGTTAAGGACAATAAAATCTGGGAGACTGAGAAAGTCATTTAGGTAAATGTTGAATATAAAATGGAAAGGAATATAAATGTATATTCCTTAATAAAACATTTTCTTTAGTACATATAAGAGGAAAAGTTTGGAAAGGATGGTATGATCTGTCCCCTTATTGTTTACTTATTAGTTTATTTCAGTTGCTTATTAAAGATAAGTCCTTCCCATTGAACTCTAAGTTCTGTAAGGCAGACCTTGGTCTGTCTTATATGTTTTTGGGCCACTTATGTCTAATAGTGCCTGGCACATAATAGGTGATTGGTAGATATTGGTTCAGAATTTATAAGGTGTGCCTTGTTCCAGGAGACAGAGTGGAAGTGTGGGGTACAAATGATAGCAATCAATATTTGATTATAACAGAAGAGGAAGTCTAGGTCTGTGAGTGGGGAAACTTGCCTAATTAATAAACATTTTTGAGTTGTGAAGCTGGGCATTACCTCTCAGATCATCTGATCTTGATTTCTGTTTCTAAGGAAGGTTCATTTAATTTCCTAGTCTTAAGAAGCAAACTCAACCAAGAAAGACTCATAACACCAAAAGAAAAGCCTATATTTTATTTCATCATCTGGGTTTTTACCGTTACCCAAATACAAAGAATATGAATATATTTTCCCCCTTCACAGGTCATTTCCATTTCCTACTAGTTGCTGCATCATCAGTCTTTTCAAGTCATCAATCCAATAGTGCGTGATCTCTCACCCTCCACTCCCAATGTCAGCTCCAGATACACCCAAAAATACAAGGCCACTGTGAGAATTTTAAGCTTTTTTTTTTGAGAATTTTAAGCTTTAAAACACCTGATGAACATGAAATGTGGTAGAGAGCAGAGGCATTTATGTAACACTTTTCAGTTGTACCAATAGGTCTTACTGTTTCTGACTTAAGAGGTTGACTCTTCTAAGACCAACAAATCATGTAGGACAAAGCATCAACTTTGGGTCAATGATTCAGACTTAGTTTTGAATCCCCAAACCACTGACTTGCTTGCTAATGACTCTAGTTAAATTATTCAACTATATGCAGTGGGGATGATAATAACTTATAGTTTCGTGTTGTTTAGAAAGTTGCAGATAACATCTGTAATGTACCTGGTACAAAGCAGACACTCAGTAGAGAAAAGCTACAAAAGTTTTTATCCAAATTCTCTGTTTAGATAGCCAAAATACCACAATTAGGGCCACAGTAAAACACTGTTAAGTCTCTGGCCATGGCAAATGAAAAAGTGCAAATGAAGATGAGTCTAAATACAGAAAACTATTTGAAAATCTGTTTACGAAACAGTTAGATCTCACATCCCTCACTCCACTGTAAACTGCATGACAACTGCAGTCTTCATCTTTAGTAGAGGACTGAACGTATTTCTCTGGAAAGAGTAAAACAGAAGGTCTCTGGAGCAGGTGATACCAGAGATACTAGTATCCCTAATATCACACTAAAAATATGGAGATTAAATCAATGTTTACATACCAAATGTAGAGCTATCCTTCCTTCTTCCCTCATTCAGATCCCAGAACTCTGAAAGACAGGTCTCTATCCTGCAGGCAAGGGATTGGAATTTTCTTTGGGCAAAGTGACCAGCCCAAAAGAAGAGACTAAAGACGCTGAACATCAGAAATTTAGTGAAAAGGCTAGACCACCAGTAGTGAGGTCCACAATTGACAAGCACCATCCAAACACTCACACTTGGTCTGGTTTTCAATGCCCCCTTTTAAAAAAAAAACCAAAGCAACTAAGGATTACCAGACAAACAAACAAACAAACAGCATAGAAGAAAAGTTCTCTTTAAAAAATCATCATAAGATGATGAATATTATAACCATGAGGCAAGGTCAGTATGCTATTAAAAAAGGGGGGGGGGAGCATTCATAATTTTTCTTAAAGAGCTTTTAGAATTTAAAAAAGATGCTAGCAGAAATTTAAAAAAAAAATAGAAAGGCTGGAAAATAAAAATACAGAAACTTTTCAGATAATAGAGTAAAAAGACAGAAAATAGGAGAGAAAAGATAAGTAATTTAAGAAGTCCAATACCCAAATAAAAAATTTTCCAAAGAGAGAAAATGGAAAATACAGTAGAAGAAATCAACAAAGGATAATCCAAAATAATTTCCCATAACTGAAGGATATGAATTTACAGATGCAGAGGGCCTGCTGGATGTACAATGCCTTAGCACACTGGAAAAAACAGATCCATACTAATGTCTATTATCATGCATTTTCTGAACACTGGGAGCAGGAGAAAATTCCACTCATTTTCAAAGAGAAGGTACCTAGAAGAGTCAGGTATCAGAATGGCTTTGGACTTCTCAACAGCAGCCCTGGAATCTAGAAAACACTGAAGCAATGACTTTAAAATACTGAGATTGCTAATCTAAGTATTTAGACAAACTAGTAGTTTGACATACTAGTAGTATGACAAACTACCAATCAACTGTGAGGGAAACTAAGTATATTTCAGACATCTAAACTCTCCAAAATTGATCTTCTATGAACCCTTCAGTAAATTGTTAGAGGTTACATTTCACTAAATGAGAGCATAAACCAAGAAAGAAAAGATATAGGATATTAGGAAAGAAAAGATACAGGCTATAGAAAAAATATAGAATATTGGAAAAAGTCAAACTAATCTAGGAAAGATTTCTTTAAGAAAGATGAAATTGGTAGAATACTTAATATGTGTGGATGTATTTAGAGGGATATAAACAACTAAAAGTGATTGAAATTGAATTATATATTTGAGTATACATATATATTAACCAAAGGATTATGTATATAAAATCACTAATCAAAGAAAAAAAAGACAATGAACTCTAATGAAAGGAAAGTAAAATTAATCCTATATATTATGTGGCTCAGCAGGAAATGTTGTTTACCTAGGTATAACAATGCAAACCTTGAATGTTAATCTAACTTAACATGATGTAACTATATTGGAGGAAGAGAGCACAGGGAGCAAATATATAGGTGGGGGAATAGAGATACAGGCAGTAGGGTGAATGGTTTTATTTATTTATTTATTTTTTCCAGTTACCTTGGAGTTTATTTAAACTAAGAGAAAAAGGTCATAATGTTTTCATGCAATACATACTTCATTCTTTAAATAACAATTGTGAAAAATAACAGAAAGAATTAAGGAATGCTGTATTTGTGATCCATGCAAAACACCAACATTTTGGGTTATACATAATTTAAAGAAATGTCCCAAACACTTTTCAAAATACTGTAGTAGCCAATAGATAGAGGCATGCCTTAGGTGGCCATAGGAATGCAGTTTAGAAAATAAAGAAAAAAATCACACTGTAACCTACTCAATTTCTTCAAAATCACTGAGCAAGAAAAGCAACAATGAACTTCCATACCGCCTTTACATAACTTCTTTACAGTACCTTGACTTAAATCCAAGAGCGAAAGTTGACTCTCCTCCTCTATTTTTGGTAAACAACTGCATGGTAAACTTAGACAACTTTTTCCCGGGATTTTACCTGGGAGTGGCCTTTTAAATTTTTTATTTAAAAGAGGGCAGGTTTGGCACTTTTATGCTGATGTCACAAATGTTAATATTTCTTGGGATCTCAGGAAGATTCATATTCTTTACAGCTGATACAGCACTGGCTGGAGCTCCCGCTAAGCCAGCCTCAGATTTCTCTAGTTTATTTTGTGCATCAATTTGTTTAACAGTCTCATTCATGTTGGTCTCCAATACCATTCCCCCCACATCACCATGTCTGCAAGAATATTGTGAACCTTGTCTACATGGAAAATCCAGTTCACAGACGTTTTCAAAACACTTGTCTAATGTTTCCACAAATACTTGAATAGATCTAAAATGCCAAGTTCACTTTCTGAAGAATCCACACAGAAGACAAAATATAATGTTGCATAATGTCTATAAATCAGTTTGTTGTCAGATCCTGCAATTAATAATCCTTCTTCTAGGAAATTACAGCATTTTCATCTCTCTTAGATACCAAATGGAATGTCTCCCTGATGATTTGCTGTTGTGTATCTTCACTGTAGGGCTGGTAGAACTTGGAGAGCCGCGGCTTCCCTTGTTTGTTAAGGATGAGGATCACCTTGATCATGGCTGAGCAGGGCCGACCGGGTGGGAGCTGGGGGCCAGGGTGGGGGCAGGCGCGCGCGAGCCTCGCCTCGGGATCTCGCTGGCGATCCTTCCCCACCGGGTGAACGGTTTTAAACAAAAACATATGCTAAATACTCATCTGGACAGAGATCACACGAGATAAAATCTACACGATGTAGCGATAAAACCAAGTTATTTAGAACTATTCAGGTAAATTTTAAATACTGAAAAGAAATAAAATGATTGCTTCTGGGAATTAGAAAATAGAGGAGCAGTAAGGGAGAGGAAAGTGTTGCTTCAAAGAATCACTTAACTCTTTAAGTTTACTATGTGCATGCGTATCTTATATAAAAATTTTAAATATAAAGAAATTAAGAACGGAAAAAGAAACAGCTAGCTAGCTAGCTTAAGATTCTTCATAATTATAATTTTGATATTGTCTATGGCCACACCACCCTGAATGTGCCCAATCTTGTCTAATAATTTTGATGTTATCCTCTTCTCTGATGAAAAGCAAGAGGAAGGCAGTTGGCTTTTACAAAGAGCTTACCATTTTGAACAAATGATGTAAATGGTACTCTAAAGCGAGGTGAAGAATGAACGTATAGATGCATTGAAATTGTCTGCATCTGTGTGTGGAGAGGGAGGGCAAAAGCCCTAGGGACATGGACTGTCTAACTAAAAGTGTAATATTCCTATCAGTAGTTCCTGATGAAATAGATTAAAAAGATAGACACAAAGTGAGGTAATATTTAATAATTTACAGGGTTCCTAGAAACATTGTTCAATATTAATTTTTAAGTCTACACTGCCACATATTTCCTTGATATTTAGCTTGAATTGAGTTGAATCCAGTGAAACGTCAAATATGTGAGTCCCATTATTTTGTTTGGTCACACATTGATAAGACAGTATTTCTGTACAAATTTGTTTACAAATTTTGTGATATTATTATGATTTTCCTTAAAATCAAGCAAGTTGTAAAAAATGATTTATAGATGTTTATAATAGAGCTTCCTACTAAAGACAGCACTTGGCTTTTCTGGCATATTTTTCAAAACTTTAATGATTAAATAGTTCTTAAAAATGAAATATATATATATATATATATATCCCAATTCTCAATAAAAAAGTAGAAAATATTTATATATGATACCCTCAATTCACAATAAAAAAGAAAATATTTCATTTTTAGGAACTATATATATATAAAATCATTTTAAGAAGTTATCAAACACCATTCACATTTATCATTTAAAAAGAATGATTATTTTGCCTACTGTAGCCTTAAAAGATCCAGGGGGAAAATACAAAAAATGTTCTTATATTTTGGCAATTTTCTTACTTAAGTAAGGTGTTACTTATATTGGTGGTGTGATATATTGATTAATAAGATATTAAAAAATCTTTTTTTAAAAAAATTTAGAGTTCTTTTGAAATTCAGAGAACTTCACAATAATTTGTCTATGTTATATATGTGTGTGTGTATGTATATAGACTCTGATTAGAATTGTCTTTTGATGTTAGTTAGTTCATTCTTAGCTTTTGTTCAGATAGGAAATTGAAGAACAGAATGGTTTAATGGCTCCCTAATTCTAATATGACACAGCTGATTGGTGAAAAAGCAGTGGTCTCCTGATCCTCCATCCCATTCTACTTCTATGACACCAGTAGTAAAGGAGATCCAATTTTTGATAATTATGAATATAAATGAAGAATTTAAGAAGCATGATCTAGTTATGATGATGAGAACAGAAAGGAAAAATAAAAGACTTACAAATTATTTGATCAGATTTGGGAGAGAAAAGATTCATTGAGGAAATGGGAAAAGTTTGGTAAACTTTGTAAAGGTTGGAAATATATTCCCATCAGATTTCCTATATATATATATTTAATTATAAATAGAGTAGTATCTATAAAAATAGCGCTCCTCACTCTTCAGTCTGTGCAGCATGGGAAGACAGAACTGTAAAAGAAAGCCACAATCCTACTGGTCTAAGAATTTAGAAAACTGAGTTTGGGACTGCCTGAACAACTAAAAATTTAGGGGGAAATCCCCAAAAGGAAGGAGCTTCTGGGTGAGAAGACACAAAATCTGTATCTAAGCTCCCCTCAAAACGTTGGCTTACTGCCTCAACTATGAACGTGCCAGTGAGAATCTAAGGAACCTAGCTGAAAGTAACATCTGGGGAAGGCTCCAAGAACTAAGCAGAGATTTTAGCTGCTATCTACCACAGGTAAGACACACTTTGGAGATTAAATCCAACTAAGTTAGAAGGGCTTGATAAACACCTTGGGCTTTCCATAAAGTTAGGAATAAAGACTACATCACAAAACTAAAATTAGAGCTGCCCTAACAAAATAAAAACCAAGCCTCCCCAAGTTGAAGGCAACCTGTCTGTAATTTAACTACTTGCTAGAACAACACTTTTCAGAGGAAGATTCAGAGATTCTGCAATGTATTACCCTCAGCATAACAATAAAAAATTACTAGAAATGGGAAAATGTGACTTATAGTCAATAGAAAGAGACCAACAAAGGACATAGGTGTTAGATTTGGCAGAGAAAGACTTTAAAATAACTGTGATAAATATGTTGAAAAGTCTACAAGAAAAGATGGATATAACATATAAAGAAATGGGTAATGGGGAATAAATATTGGAAAAGGTAAAATGAAACTGTCTTTATTCACAGACAACATGATTCTACACGGTTCTTCAAAAATCTATTAGGGTCAATAAGTAAATTCAGCAAAGTTGTAGGATATAAAGTCAGTATTCCTATATTGTTTCAACAGACAATTGGAAGGTAACATTTAAAAATAAATATCTTTTATAATAGTGTCAAAAAACATTAAACACCTAAGAATAAATTTAAGGAAACGTGTAAAATATCTCTACTTTGAAAGTCACAAAATTGTAGAAAGAAAGACAGACCTAAATGAATAAGATACACCATACTTTGTTGCAAGACAATATTATAAAAATGTCATTTCAGCCGAAATTGATCTATAGAATCAATGTACTTCCAACTCTTAATGCTTTTTTGTTGTTGTTGTTGTAAATTGATAGTGTAACATGAAATGTTATATGGATATACAAAGGACTAGAATGGCCAAGATAATCTTGAAAAAGAAAACAAGTTTTTGGTTTTTTTTAATTGGGGTATAATTGCTTTACAATGTTGTGTTAGTTTCTGCTATACAATGAAGTGAATCAGCTATTAAAAAAAAAGAAAACAACTTGGAAGACTTAGATTACCTGATTTTAAGACTTAATATAAAACTACAGCAACTAGGACAGTGCATTATTGGTGTAAGAAAAGACAAATAGATTGAACAGAGGAGAGAATCGAGAATTAGGCCCACCTCCATAACTTCAGCTAACTGAAAAGGGTGCCAGAAATTCAATGGGGAAAAGAAAATATTTTCAAAAAATGGTGCTAGATGTATCCTGACATGTACATCACAACATATTTAAAAATTAACCTGAGTTGGACTGAAAATCTAAAAATAAAAGCCGAAACTATAAAATCCGTAGAAGGAAGCATAAAGGATATCTTTGTAATCATGCAGTAGGCAGAGATTTCTTGGTGTCTAAAAAAGCAATAACCATAAAAGAAAAAAAATGATATACTGGACTTTATCAAAATTAGAAACCTGTTCATCAAAAGGCACCTTTAAGGAAAATGAAAAAGTCACATACTCGCCACTGAGGCCTAGTGAAATTATATTATATAGCTTATATATAATAGAAATATGATTTAACCCAGGTCTCTTGAATTTGAATCCTTGCAGAACAAAATATAAATATGATAAAGCTTGACACTGCAAAAATACAGAAATTGAGGCTTAAAAAATGGGCAGGAGAGCTGGAAGTGTGAATAGTAATGTTAGTGTCATCTTATTAACACAAAAAGTGAAAAGAGAGTTGGCAGTTGATGCAATAGACAATAGAAATTTCAGTACTAATAAGAACCTACTATATAGCACAGGGAACTCTGCTCAGTACTCTGTAATGGCCTACATGGGAACAGAATCTAACAAAAGAATATATATATATACGTATATATATATGTATATATATACGTATATATACATATATATACGTATATATACATATATATATATATAAAACTGATTCACTTTGCTGTACACCTGAAACTAACACAAAATTGTAAATCAACTATATGCCAATAAAAATTAAAAAAAAAAAAAAGATAGCACATACTTTTTCCCTACCTTGGGAATGATGGTTCTCTTTGCTTGTACTGTCCACAGAATAGGATGATAGCCTCATCTTCCTGCAATAGTACCATAGAAATTATAGTTCTTTTAAGATACATTTCACAGAGGAGACCACAGTTAATTTGTACTTTATGACTTTTTTCACCAATTTGAAATAATTAGTGTTTATCATGAATGTGATGTTTATGTCTTTTTTATTCAACTAGGAGCCAAGTACTTTGTCAACAGCTTTAAGGTGATGGATGTGATAATTAACTAAATGGGGGAAATCTTTTCATAATATATACATATATCAAATCATCACAATGTACACTTTAAATATATTACAAATTTGTCAATTATACCTCAAAGCTGAAAAAAAATAACAAATAAAAAAACAAAAAAATAAGTCAGTAAGTAACCATTAGAAATGAAAGTAATAATAGGATTATTAAAACTGGTAGGAAGAAAAGACAAGTAGCAAGTAACATGGGTGGACTAAATTCTTACCTTTATAGCTGGGAATCAACAGATAATATCCAAAGTCGATAAATCAAAATATAGCAGTGAAACATAAACAATTTAACCTCTGAAAAACTGATTTAAGGATGGGAGGAAGGAATTTGCTTTACATGTTGTGTCCATTCTCTAATATATGATTTTTCCATAATGTGTATTTATTGCATTATTTTTAGATAGAGAGATAAATAGAAAGATAAGAGAAAAAGAGGGAGGGAGGGAGGGAAACCAACATACCTAGAGGTTATCACTGCATAGTGAGATTTCAGATGATTTCTTTCTTCACTACACCAGTCAGTATGGCTAACAATATTTTTATAACTGTAAAAAGAAAATAAAGTTGTTTTCCCTTTGAAAAACAGAAAATCTCAAATAAAAATCAACCTTGTTGAGGTACTTTGTTGCCTACTGGAAAATAACATCTGGTAGTGTTGGAACTATCTGATGGGAAAACACTTTTCAGAATGTCAAAGTGTTATTAACTTCTTGGTTTGCATCACGATATTACACTGAATGCAAACCACTGTTGTTTCAGTTGATAAAGTCTGGAGAGTCCTTAGCCTCAAAGTGCCAGGTAGACTGAAGAACAGTTGCCTACTAGTCAAGCAGAAAGTTCTCACAATGATATTGATAGAATTACTGTCAAATGACATTGAGTTCTTTGCAATTACTGAGGGAGTAAAGAAATCCTAAAAATACTGCTATGGCAGTGTCTTTACAATTTGTACTGACATAAGCTCTTTTGGAATTCTTCTCTAAGATTAAGTCTACACCCATAATTATGTCATCCTGTATGCAGAAATGTCATTTTTGCTCAGTTCTTATAACTTGTTTACAGGCCTGGAAGAGCAAGAGCTAATGGTGATGTCCAGAGCCATCTGTCACTTAGATACCAAAACCTGTTGTAGTGCTCCCACTAGAGCTTTGATGCTGGTTCATCGATGTCCTAAATTAGGTGTGTAGAGAAAAAATTACATGCCATAGGAATGCGTTTTATAGCAAACAGTATTGTTTTAGAAACTAGTCATCAGGTTATCTTGACCATTGTACATGTAGCACATCTGGGAATTATTCTTGGGAAAACATTGGGTAGAAGCTCTTGCTTACTAGTAGCTTGGACTTTATCTGACTACTGCAAAGACTGGAAAAAAATAAAGCACATGTCAAGATCCAGTGTATTATTTACCAAAATTAATTCCATGATAGATAATGTCAAAACCTTGATCAAGAATCCCTATTGATTTTTTAAGATTATATTAATAGGTTATGGTAGACTTTTTCACAAATGCCACCAAACTGTTTCCAATTTCCCTACTGCTTTATTCATAACTATGGGTCAGATATTTGCAATAAATCTTCTGCTGTATGTGTGTGCAATTTTTTTAGTTAAATTTAGGATTATCTAGGATCTTGCTTAAATAAATATAGTGAAGTAGTTAAAAGCAAGGATTTTGAAGTCAGACAGACCTGGGGTCTGAATCCTTTAAGCTGGATTTGCTACATGACCCTCATCAACATATTCAGTGTGAACCTCAATTTTCTCATGTATAAAAAGGAATGAAAGCACAACTCAGAGAGTTATTGTAAAATTAAATACGAAAATTTATATGTCATCTACTGCAGTTGTCTGCACATTGGACTCTCGTGGGGAGCTTTGAAAAGTCCTCCTGGTCCCTGTGTCCCATTCCAAGAGATTGTGATTTAATTGGTCATGGGTGTGGCCTGAACTTTGAAATTTTTTAAAGGTCTCTAGGTGATGCTAATATACAGATAAGTTAAGAAACCACTGACTTAGAGCATAACAATATCTACATAAAGTTCATATGGCCTAAGTGTTTTATAAACATTATGAAACTTAATATTTATAATAATCCTAAGAGGCAGACACCATATTATCCCCAATTTCTAGACAGGGTTTAGAGATATTTGATAACATAAGGCCAGATAACTAGTACAAAGCAGAATCAATATTTAAACTCTGTTTGCCTAAATTCAAGGTCCAAGGACTCAGTTATAACACAACCTAGCCCTAAGCAAGTTTCCTATTCATAAATTTCCCAATGCAAGTGAGGTATAGCATATTGACAATCTCAGTTTTGAAAAAAAAAAAAAAGAAGAAAAACAAAACAAAAATCTCTTCAGAGTTGTATTAGTAAGTACCCAATAAATCATAGAAGCAACTGTTTTATCACATCTCCCAATGGTCTCAAGCAAATGGTCAGGCTGAAAGGATGGTAAAGACCACTGAAAATTGTTGCAGGAAATTGGACAATAAGATTAGATGTGTTTCTCATCATTCCACATCAGACAGTAGATGTTAGTCCTGTCTAACTTTTTAATAGGAATTTGCATGAAAACTCACTCCAGCTTCCTTCTAAATGCATCAAGATTTCAAAATACAAAGATGTCTTTTGGAAGTTATACTCCGCACTTAATTTTCACTTATCTATACAATAGTTAATACTTGTAAAGAACTGAACTAATGTAGCTTTCAGCCACATAATTGAAACATGGTCTGTGTTCAACAAAACTAAGATACAAGCAAAGTGATAAAGCATCAAACGTATTAACTGTGAGCATATCCCTCATGCATCAGTTCTGAACTGGAGTTTTTACTCCATCTTCTCAGACCAGAATTAGTGAAAAGCATCTTTAAACATGACTATTCTCTGCCATAACATTACTTGGTTGTCTGAGTAACCAACTGAAAAAGAGGAACAAAGTTAGAAGACAAATGCTATCTGACTTCAAAATTTATTATAAAACTACAGTGATTAAGACAGTGCAATATTGGCATAGGCAGGCAAATAGATCAATGGAAAAGAGTAAAGAGCCCCTTTGTGACCACCTAGAGGGGTGGGATAGGGAGCGTGGTAGGGAGATGCAAGAGGGAGGGGATATGGGGATGTGGGGATATGGGGATATATGTATACATATAGCTGATTCACTTTGTTATACAGCAAAAACTAACACAACATTGTAAAGCAATTATACTCCAATAAAGATGTTAAAAAAAAAAGAAGAGCAAGCCCAGAAATAGACCCACACATGTATAGACAACTGATTTTTGACAAAGGTGTAAAGGCAATTCAGTGGAGAAAAAAATAAACTTCTCAATAAATGATGCTGAAACATTTGAAAATTCGTATGCAAAAAACAGAGAACTTCTATCCATACCCCTTACAATACACAAAAACTAACTCAAAATGGATCTTAGATATAATGTAAAAATCTAAAACTATAGAACTTCTAAAAAAAACAACATAGGAGAAAATCTTTGAGACCTTGGGTTTAGACAAATATTTCTTAAATACAACACCAAAAGTAGAATCCATAAAAAAAAAACAATAAATTGGACTTCATCAAAATTTTAAATTTCTGTTCTTCAAAAGATACTGTTAAGAGTGTGAAAAGGTAATCCACAGACCAGGAGAAAATATGTGCAAATCGTATATAGAACATGGTGCTTATATCCAGAATATTAATGAACTCTTAAAACTCAACAATTGGGCTTCCCTGGTGGCGCAGTGGTTGAGAGTCCGCCTGCCGATGCAGGGGACACGGGTTCGTGCCCTGGTCTGGGAGGATCCCACATGCCGCGGAGCGGCTGGGCCCGTGGGCCATGGCTGCTGAGCCTGCATGTCTGGAGCCTGTGCTCTGCAACGGGAGAGGCCACAACAGTGAGAGGCCCGCATACCGCAAAAAAAACAAAAACAAATAAAACCCTCAACAATAAGAAAACAGCACAATTTTTTAGAAAGGGAGCAAAGTATTTGAACACACTTCATCAAAGAGCTATATGAATAACAAATGAGCAAATGAAAACATGCTCATTATCATTAGTCATTAGGTAAGTGCAAATTAAAACCACAAGAGGATACCGCTACACACCTAACACAATGGCTAAAATTAAAACTGACCATACCAAGTGTTGGTGAGGATGTGAAACAACTGAAATTCTCATTCACTGCTGGTAGAAACTGAAGTGGTTCAGCCACTCTGGAAAAAGGTTGGACAGCTTCTTAAAGAGTTAAACACGATCTACTATGTGATCCAACCATTCAACATCTACATATTCATCCAAGAGAAATGAAAACATAGGTCCATACAAAGATTTGCATACAAATATTTGTAGCAGTTTTACTTGTACTAGCCAAAATCTGGAAACAATACAAATGCCCTTCGACAGGTGAATGGATAAACAAATTGTGGTATATCCATACTTCAGGAATAAAAACTAATGAACTAGGGCTTCCCTGGTGGCGCAGTGGTTGAGAGTCCGCCTGCCGATGCAGGGAACACGGGTTCGTGCCTCGGTCTGGGAAGATCCCACATGCCGCGGAGCAGCTGGGCCCGTGAGCCATGGCCGCTGAGCTTGCGCGCCCGGAGCCTGTGCTCCGCAACAGGAGAGGCCACAACAGTGAGAGGCCCGCGTACCACAAAAAAAAAAAAACTAATGAACTATTTTACATGCAGCAACATGGATGAATCTGGGAATAATTATGCTGAGAAAGAAGCCAAACAAAATAGAATATATGCTGTATGATTCCATTTATATAAAATTCTCGAAAATGCAAACTAATATATAGTGACAGAAAGCAAATCACTGGTTGCCTAGGTTGGGGTAGGAGAAGTAGAAAGGGTTATAAAAAAGGCACAAAAAAACGTTTGAGGGTGATAAGTATGTTTATTATCTTGCTTCTGGTGGTGGCTTCACAGGGTTGCATGTGTCAAAACTTACATATTTTTTAGTACACTTCAAATATGTGCAGTTTGCTTTAAGTCAATTATATCTCAACGAAACTGTGGAAGATTTTTTAAAATGTTAAAGCTCTTCTCTTTTTGTTTAAAGACTTTGTTAGCTAAATAGAAAAGCACTGCATATGGTGGGGACATTTTTATTTTATATTTATTTATTTTGATTATATGCTGCAGTGATTTCTAATATAGCTTGACTTTTCATTTTTCAGTGATAAAAGAATACCTCGTTAAAAGCCTGTTTTATTGCTTAAAGATAGCACAAATATTTTAATCAATTTTCTGGGAGAAAACAAAAACTCCTCCCTCAAAAAGAAATTGGGAGTACAATGGATTAGACGGTTGCATAAACTTTTATAATGCTGATTGTTTTGAAATTCAGTATTTGGCAAGTTTATTCAATAGTTTGCAGATTTATCTTATGTATTCTGACCCATTTGTTAAAACAGGCAATTATGAGAGAGCACTGCTGGTGAGTATACATTCTCAGGGCTAAAAATATATCTACACACTTAAGTACTTTTAATATCTGAGCATCAGTTTGCTGAAGATTCTGTTTGTCTTTTTCACCTTTCTCCGAAGGTAAATGGCACAGCAGATTCTTTAAAGACAAAATTGCATTTTAACAAGCTGGTTTTAGGATTTGTTCGTATTCTGTGCTTGCAGTTATTTATTGCTTTATAAAGGTTATATAGGTAGGTAAATATGACTAAAGGTCGATAAAACAGAACAGTTTTACAGAACACCCCATTGGTTTAATGTGGTAAAACTTCTGGCATTTAAAATCATTTTAAATAATGAATATCTTAGAATTATTAGACCTGAAATGTTTATGACATATCTAGATAGGAGTAGATGGTTTTTAAATACCTACAGAGAAGATTCCATAACTTGCTTTTGTAATCTATTTTACTGTAATTTACCTTAAAGTAAGTATTAAAAGCAGAGTAAATTCTTGCTTATTTGGAATTTTGATGAATGAGATATTAATAATTAATATTCTTGTTAATAGGAATGCCATATACAGTATGCCGGGTTTCTAATTTTTCAAAGAAAAAGTATTATGAAAGACACTAAAATGAGGCCTTAGAATACCTAAAGCAATCTTGAAATAGAAGAATAAAGTGTGAGGAATCACTCTTCCCATATTAGGGCCCATTGTATAACTACAGTGGTCAAAACAGTATGGTATTGATGGAGGAAAAGATGGATAGATCAAGGAAGGGAACAGAACAGAGGACCCAGAAATGGACCTACACTCTATCAATATCCTGGTTGTTAAATATAACTGTGGTTTTGCAAGATGTTACCACAGAGAGGAACTGGGAAAGTGTACAAGGGATTTCTCTGTGTTAATTCTTACACATGCATGTGAATCTACAGTTACCTCAAAATAAAATTTCAATTTAAAAAATTTGCTAAAATAGTAGCAAATGAAATAGAATTTTTCTGGTTTGCTTTTAAATTAAATACAAAATTTCACTTTTCTTGGTGGCTTTCATTAAAAAGATGAGTTATCACACATAAGGACTATAAAAAAAACTCATTATTTGAAATGTCTAGTTAAGTGAATTTTCAATGAATAAGCATTGACTCTTCACAAGAGTTGCAGTAAAAAGACCTCAGATAGTTCTAGAAATTACCCAGTAACCTTTTCCAGGGGTTAGAAAGGTGAAACTTAGCAATTTGTCAACCTAAAAAGTTGCTGGTGTCTCCATGAATTACCTATGTCTTGGTCATCTGACCATTTCTCATGTAATGCAATAAGAAAAGGATGTTCTTCATTAGCACACCAGAAGACATATTTTTGCCTTTAAGTATCTATTTCACAATCTTGAAATGTATAAGATTGTCAAGAATATACAAAATTGGAACACAACATTAAAATATTTGATGAGATTATTTTTGCATAATATATTCAAAAGTAATCTAACCTGGGATGTTATAATGGATGTTATATTTGTTTTGTTTTGTTTTTCCCTGAAGTATGAGCTTTTCTATGTTTTAGAAGAGACTAACATTAAACAGTGAGATGGTAAAATGCAATTCATTTTGAATTAGATAAAAAGTTTTCAAACATCATCTCATAAATTTTTAGGGTTTTAGAAGTATATAGATTATTGGAAACGCTTCATAAAATGCTTTATCAAAACAAAGTTGGAAAAGTAAAAAGAAATCATAATTTGTGAGATAATAGAAAATATATATCAATCTCTGCCCCTGGTTCCTCACCGAGATCTCCTGAAACCCTTCTAATTTCTTAGTGATAAGAGCATTAGGATCATCTCTTGTTCTAATATTTGTCTTTGACCCCATCTCTGACATAGGGTTCCTAAAACCCTTGTGAATTCCTAAGTGATTAGAGTACTAGGGGTATCTTTTGTTCTATTGAGGTGACTCTGGGTGGGCTCTGGGATGGCGTCTGGATGGGGGCTGGTCACCAGAAAGACCAAGCCATGATTAGAAGCTTGGAATTTTCAGCCGCACACCCCCTCCTCCAGAGAGGGGAGAGGGGCTGACAGTGAGGTTAATAATTGATCATGCCTACGTAAGGAAGCCTCCCTAAAACCTCAGTAGTATAGGGTTCGGAGCACTTCCAGGTTGGCAAACACATTCACACTGGGATAATGACATACTCCAACTCCACAGGGACAGAAGTCCCCATGCTTGGGGACTCTCCCAGACCTAGCCCTAGGTATCTCTTCATCTGGCTGTTCATCTGTGTTCTTCATCACCTCCTTTAATAAACGGGTAAATGTAAGTAAGTGTTTCCCTGAGGTGTGTGAACTGCTCTAACAAATTAATCTAACCCGAGGATGGGGGTACTGGGAAACTCCAAGTTGTAGCCAAATCAGATAGAGGTTGTGAGTAAACTGGACTCCTATTATTTGGTATTGGCATTTGAAGTGGGATGGGAACAGTCTTATGGGACTGAGCCCTTAACCTGTGGGATCTGACACTATGTCCAGGTAGATAGTGTTAGAATAGAGTTAAATTATAGGACACCCAGCTGGTGTCACAGAGAATTGGTTGGTGTGGAGAAAAACCTTCACACACTTGGTGACCAGGAGAAATGAAGTGTTCTCTGTGAGTATTAAAAGAGATACACAGAGAAAAAGTGCACAGTAGAGAAGAACTGGGTTTTTCCCTACATTAGAAAGAAAGAACTGCATTTTCCCAATACATCGTTGTTTTTTTCTGCCCCTTTATCCCACTGGAATCATCTGATTCAAGCTCTTGCCTTACATGACTTGTCTGAACAATTCAGGTAGACTACAGGTGTCCCCAACTTACAATGGTTGGACTTAACAATTTTTTGACTTTACGGTGATGTGAAAGTGATACACACTCAGTAGAAACCATACTTTGAATTTTGATCTTTTCCCAGGCTAGCGATATGCAGTACAATGCACTCTCATGATCCTGGGCAGCAGCAGGGAGCCACATCTCCCAGTCAGCTAGGCAATCACAAGGGTAAACCACAGATACACTTACAACCATTCTGTACCCATACAACCATTCTGTTTTTCACTTTTAGTACCGTACTGAACAAATTACATAAGCTATTCAGCACTTCATTATACAATAGGCTTTGTGATAGATGATTTTGCCCAAATGCAGGCTAATGGAAGTATTTCGAGCACATTTGAGGTAGGCTAGAGTAAACTATAATGTTCACTAGGTTAGGTGTATTAAATGCATTTTCAATTTACAATATTTTCAACTTACAATGGGTTTATTGGAAAGTCAAGGAAGATCTGTAGTGATTTCTTTGCTCTGACCTGTTTCTCACCTCCCACCCATAGTCCATCTTCCATACTGTCCCCAGAGTGATCTTTCTAATGAGGAATCTGCTCACCTACTCTCTATTTGAAATTGAATCATTGCTTTTGATTGCCTAAAATATAAAGTCTAAATTTTGCTGGCCATAAAAAGCTATCAAAAATATAGGCCCAATACCTGCCAATCCTAAATACACATCCCACAGTCCAGATGGGCCACTTCATTTTCTCAGAACACACCACGCTTTTTCTCAGATGGCTCCTTTAACCTAGAGTGCCCATCTTGGTCTTTGCCGGTTAATGATCTCACTTCCTCTCTGAAGCTGTCCTCAGTATCTTGAGACAGCCCATCACTCCTTCTTTTTGCTCTCACAGGATTTTACATGGAAGAATAGTTACTATTTATTGAGCGCTTACTAGGTACCAGGCACTGTGCCTAACTAAGCATTTTACAGACGTGATCTCATTTAATATTCCCAGCAGCCCTATGAGGTAATGTGACACTTTTCGCACTATCTTCTCATTCATTGTTTTCACATCCATATCCTCATTAGAAGAGATTGGTATTATTCATCTTATCTGAACCACCTCCTCCTATAGTATCTGATCAAATCAGGTGCTCAATAAATGTTTGTTAAGTGAGTGAATGATGGAATGAATAAAGTGAAATAAATAAACAATAGGGTGCTTTAAAGACTAACTTGTTAGAGAGAACTGGCTTTACCATATTTTACATGGCCAGAGCACTGGGAATATGCTTCCTAATCCAAATATCTCCCTTCTTGCTCCTGGCATGATGCCCGAAATCCCCAGGATTCACAAGAATGCCCTGTCTTTATTTTTTATTCTTATTGCCATCAACCAAAATTAGACCATGTCTTGCCTTTTATTTGATCTACTTTCAGATCTTCTCCTCTTTAATTATTACTAGACACCATGGAAGAGATCAATTTTCCTAAAATACTAATCTGATTATATATTTCCCCTGCTCAAAAATCTTACAGTTTTTTAAAAGGAATCCTTTCTCCCTAGCCTGACTTTCAAGAATCTCCACAATTTGGTCTCAACTATTTCCTACTACATTTTAAATGCTCTGGTCCAATCAAGCTGAAATAGTTGCCATTCTCACTTCCATGTCTTTGTTGATTGTAATCCCTCTGCCTGTCTGGGCTGGCCTGTTTCCCTGTACCGTCTAGATGCTTTCCTAGAACACACCAGTCAGAAATGACCTCTTATTTTTCCTCTATGCTTATTCCTCTGATAGAAGACTTATAAGAGATATTTGAATTTTAGATTTTTCTCCTATATTCAAAAGTTAGCTCTTTGGGCTTCCCTGGTGGCGCAGTGGTTGAGAGTCCACCTGCCGATGCAGGGGACACGGGTTCGTGCCCCAGTCCGGGAAGATCCCACATGCCGCGGAGTGGCTGGACCCGTGAGCCATGGCCGCTGAGCCTGTGTGTCCGGAGCCTGTGCTCCGCAACAGGGCCATAACAGTGAGAGGCCTGCGTACGGCAAAAAAAAAAAAAAAAAAAAAGTTAGCTCTTTGAGGGATCAAGTAGACCTTTTCAGTTAACTGCCCACCGCATAGAAAATTCCCTTTTCAAATAAGTGCCCCCTTCCCCATATGAGGGTGAATCCTCCACAGCTGTGCATCTGCCACATTAGTCGGTTTCTCAGAACATGCGTGAGTAGATTAGGGAGGAGACCTAACCATGCTGGGCCAGCTAGATTCTCCTCTCGGAGACTATGCACTTGTAACAAAAAAACCTCTTAGCCTGGATCTGTCTCCTAAATGGAGGAGCTGGGAACTAGAGAATTGTGAAGCATTACCGGTGTACTCGTAAGGCTGTGTCCCTCCATGGGGACCATTTTGTTCCCATAAGAAAAGGGCAGCCCTCTAGGTAGATGCAGCTTCAGATGCAGGGCACAAATATATGTAGTGACCTTGGGCAGCCATAGCATTTTTCTTCATAGCTGGGGAGGCAGAAAAATTTGGGTTTCAGAAAGAGCAAAATGAACCAAAAACGAAAGAGAGAAAGAAAGAGAGAGAGAGAGAGAGAGAGAGAAAGACAAAGCCACTGCCTGGTTCCTGTCAGCTTTCCAGAAACTGGGTATAGTCCCTATTGAGATACCTTTGCATATGCCTGAGAAAATCCAGTATTCTTCCCCAAAACTCCTTTTTCACTCAAGGCAAAATGAGTTGTGCTTTAGTCATGTAATCCCACAAGGCTGAGAGTAGTTTTTCAGAGTAACTTGCAATGTCAGGCACCTGCTATATATATTTTGAATGTGGGTTGGACTCCTTGTCCTTAATGTTGGTTGTACATCAGAAACACCCAAGATGCTTTTAAACCTACCAATGCACGCATCCCACTGCAGACCAGTTAAATTCAAAATGGCTTGGATGGGAGGGCTCATGCATTTGATATTCTTTTAAAGCTTCTCTGATGATTCTAAAATGTAGTCAGGAATTATAACTGGGTTAGATGTTATGAAAATACAAACACTGAGGAAGAACTGCTAAAACATTAAGCCATTTTTATATGTTAACTCATCTATGTTGAATCATTTAATAGATTATACAGTTTGGGGAAAGTTTTCAACAGTATGGTAGGGTCAGGGTAGCTTCAGAAGCAGTAAAGAAAAATGTATAAAAAGACAGAGAGGATTCACAGAAAGATAGACAAGATGAAAAGGCAGAGGGCTGTGCACCAGATGAAGGAACAAGATAAACACCCAGAAAAACAACTAAATGAACTGGAGATAGGCAGCCTTCCAGAAAAAGAATCCAAAATAATGATAGTGAAGATGATCCAGGACCTCAGAAAAAGAATGGAGGCAAAAATCGAGAAGATGCAACAAATGTTTAACAAAGATCTAGAAGAATTAAAGAACAAACAAACAGAGATGAACTATACAATAACTGAAATGAAAACTACACTAGAAGGAATCAATAGCAGAATAACTGAGGCAGGAGAACGGATTAGTGACCTGGAAGACAGAATGGTGGAATTCACTGCTGCGGAACAGAATAAAGAAAAAAGAATGAAAAGAAATGAAGACAGCCAATGAGACATCTGGGACAACATTGAACACAACAACATTTGCATTATAGGGGTCCCAGAAGGAGAAGAGACAGAGAAAGGATCCAAGAAAATATTTGAAATGATTATAGTCGAAAACTTCCCTAACATGGGAAAGGAAATAGCCACCCAAGTTCAGGAAGCACGGAGACTCCCATACAGGATAAACACAAGTAGAAATAGGCCGAGACACATAGTAATCCAATTGACAAAAATTAAAGACAAAGAAAAATTATTGAAAGCAGCAAGGGAAAAACAACAAATAACATATAAGGGAACTCCCATAAGGTTAACAGCTGATTTCTCAGAGGAAACTCTACAAGCCAGAAGGAAGTGGCATGACATACTTAAAGTGATGAAAGGGAAGAACCTACAACCAAGATTACTCTAACTGGCAAGGATCTCATTCAGATTCGATGGAGAAATCAAAAGCTTTACAGACAATCAAAAGTTAAGAGAATTCAGCACCACCAAACCAGCTCTACAACAAATGCTAAAGGAACTTCTCTAAAGGGGGACACACAAGAGAAGAAAAGGACCTACAAAAACAAACCCAAAACAATTAAGAAAATGGTCATAGGAACATATGTATCGATAATTACCTTAAACGTGAATGGAATAAATGCTCCAACCAAAAGACACAAGCTCTCTGAATGGATACAAAAAAAGACCCAGGGATTCCTTAGTGGCGCAGTGGTTAAGAATCTGCCTGCCAATGCAAGGGACACGGGTTCGAGCCCTTGCCCGGGAAGATCACACATGCCGCGGAGGAACTAAGCCCGTGTGCCGCAACTACTGAGCCTGTGCTCAAGAGCCCACAAGCCACAACTACTGAGCCCACGTGCCACAACTACTGAAGCCTGCGTGCCTAGAGCCCATGCTCCGCAACAAGAGAAGCCACCGCAATGAGAAGCCCACAAACCACAACGAAGAGTAGCCCCCTCTTGCCACAACTAGAGAAAGCCTGTGCGCAGCAACGAAGACCCAACATGACCAAAAATAAAAACAAACAAATAAATAAAAACAAAACCCATATATATATTGTCTACGAGAGACCCACTTCAGACCTAGGGACACATACAGACTGAAAGTGAGGGGATGGAAAAAGATATTCCATGAAAATGGAAAGCAAAAGAAAGTTGGAGTAGCACTGCTCATATAAGATAAACTAGGCTTTAAAATAAAGAATGTTACAAGAGAAAAGGAAGGAAACTACATAATGATCAAGGGAGAGAAAAGGAAGGAAACTACATAATGATCAAGGGTTCAACCCAGAAGAAGATATAACAATTATAAATATATATGCACCCAATATAGGAGCACCTCAATACATAAAGCAACTGCTGACAGATATAAAAGAGGAAATTGACCATTAACACAATAATAGTGAGGGACTTTAACACCTCACTTACACCAATGGACAGATCATCCAAACAGAATATTAGTAAGGGAACACAAGCTTTAAATGACACAATAGACCAGATAGATTTAATTGATATTTTAAGACATGCCCTCAAACAACAGCAGATTAGACTTTCTTCTCAAGTGCACATGGAACATTCTTCAGTATAGATCATATCTTGGGTCACAAATCAAGCCTCAGTAAATTTAAGAAAATTGAAATCATATCAAGCATCTTTTCTGACCACAACACTATGAGATTAGAAATCAATTACAGGGAAAAAAAACATAAAAACACAAACAAATGGAGGCTAAACAATACGTTACTAAATAGCCAAGAGATCACTGAAGAAATCAAAGAGGAAATCAAAAAATACCTAGAGACAAATGACGATGAAAACACGACAATCCAAAACCTATGGGATGCAGCAAAAGCAGTTCTAAAAGAGAAGTTTATAGCAATACAATCCTACCTCAAGAAACAACAAACATCTCAAATAAACAACCTAACATTACACATAAAGGAACTAGAGAAAGAAGAACAAACAAAACCCAAAGTTAGCAGAAGGAAAGAAATCATAAAGATCAGAGCAGAAATAAATGAAATAGAAACAAAGAAGACAATAGCAAAAATCAATAAAACTAAAAGCTGGTTCTTCGAGAAGATAAACAAAATTGATAAACTGTTAACCAGACTTATCAAGAAAAAGAGGGAGAGGACTCAAATCAATAAAACTAGAAATGAAAAAGAAGTTACAACAGACACCGCAGAAATACTAAGCATCCTAAGAGACTACTGCAAGCAACTGTATGCCAATAAAATGGACAACGTGGAAGAAATGGATAAATTCTTAGAAAGGTATAACCTTCCAAGACTGAACCAGGAAGAAACAGAAAATATGAACAGACCAATCACAAGTAATGAAATTGAAACTGTGATTAAAAATCTTCCAACAAACAAAAGTCCAGGACCAGATGGCTTCACAGGTGAATTCTATCAAACATTTAGAGAAGAGCTAACACCCATCCTTCTCAAACTCTTCCAAAAAATTGCAGAGGAAGGAACACTCCCAAACTCATTCTATGAGGCCACCATCACCCTGATACCAAAACCAGACAAGGATACTTCAAAAAAAGAAAATTACAGAGCAATATGACTGATGAATATAGATGCAAAAATCCTCAACAAAATACTAGCAAACAGAATCCAACAACACATTAAAAGGGTCATACACCAGGATCAAGTGGGATTTATCCCAGGGATGCAAGGATTCTTCAATATACGCAAATCAATCAATGTGATACACCATATTAACAAACTGAATAATAAAAACCATATGATTATCTCAATAGATGCAGAAAAAGCTTTTGACAAAATTCAACACCCATGTATGGTAAAAACTCTCCAGAAAGTGGGCATAGAGGGAAACTACCTCAACATAATAAAGGCCATATATGACAAACCCACAGCAAACATCATTCTCAATGGTGAAAAACTGAAAGCATTTCCTCTAAGATCAGGAACAAGACAAGGATGTCCACTCTCACCACTATTATTCAACATAGCTTTGGAAGTCCTAGCCATGGCAGTCAGAGAAGAGAAAGAAATAAAAGGAATACAAATTAGAAACGAAGAAGTAAAACTGTCACTGCAGATGACATGATACTATACACAGAGAATCCTAAAGATGCCACCAGAAAACTACTAGAGCTAATCAATGATTTTGGTAAGCTGCTGGATACAAAATGCATAGAAATCTCTTGCATTGCTATACACTAATGATGAAAAATCTGAAAGAGAAATTAAGGAAACACTCCCATTTACCATTGCAACAAAAAGAATAAAATACCTAGGAATAGGGGCTTCCCTGGTGGCGCAGTGGTTGAGAGTCCGCCTGCCGATGCAGGGGATACGGGTTTGTGCCCCGGTCCGGGAAGATCCCACATGCCATGGAGCGGCTAGCCCCATGAGCCATAGCCACTGAGCCTGTGCGTCCAGAGCCTGTGCTCTGCAACGGGAAAGGCAACAACAGTGAGAGGCCCACATACCGCCAAAAAAAAAAAAAAAAAAAAAAAAACCAAAACCTAGGAATAAACCTACCTAGGGAGACAAAAGAACTGTATTCAGAAAACTATAAGACAGTGATGAAAGAAATTAAAGATGATACCAACAGATGGAGAGATATACCGTGTTCTTGGATTGGAAGAATCAATATTGTGAAAATGACTATACTATCCAAAGCAATCTACAGGTTCAATGCAATCCCTATCAAATTGCCAGTGGCATTTTTTTTATAGAACTAGAACAAAAAATCTTAAAATTTGTATGGATCCACAAAAGACCCTGAACAGCCAAAGCAGTCATGAGGGAAAAAAACAGAGATGGAGGAATCAGACACCCTGACTTCAGACTATACTACAAAGCTACAGTAATCAAGACAATATGGTACGGGCACAAAAAGAGAACTATAGATCAATGGAACAAGGTAGAAAGCCCAGAGATAAACCCACGCACCTATGGTCAACTAATCTATGACAAAGGAGGCAAGGATATACAATGGAGAAAAGGCAGTCTCTTCAATAAGCTAGTAAGAATCTGCTTATTTAAAAGGTAAATTAAATTAAATTTTTTAAAAATGGAGTTTAAATTTTTTTATGGGCACAGGGAGGGGAAATATCTAATTTAAAAAAAAAATACAGATACACCAGAAATACATCTAGGCGTGGAACAACTCCTACGGAGCACCTACTGAACGCTGGCAGAAGACCTCAGACCTCCCAAAAGGCAAGGAACCCCCCACGTACCTGGTTAGGGCAAAAGAAAAAACTAAACAGAGACAAAAGGATAGGGACGGGTCCTGCACCAGCGGGAGAGAGCTGTGAAGGAGGAAAAGTGTCCACACACTAGGAAGCCCCTTCGCGGGTAGAGACTTCGGGAGGCGGAGTGGGGGAGCTTGGGAGCCGCGGAGGAGAGCACAGCAACAGGGGTGCGGAGGGCAAAGCGGACAGATTCCAGCGCAGAGGATCGGGCCGACCGGAACTCACCAGCCGAGAGGCTTGTCTGCTCGCCCGCCGGGGCGGGCGGGACTGGGAGCTGAGGCTCCGGCTTTTGTCCGAGCACCGGGAGAGGACTGAGGTTGGCGGCGTGAACACAGCCTGCAGGGCGTTACTGCACCGCGGCTAGCCGGGAGAGAGTCCGGGGAAAAGTCTGGACCTGCCGAAGAGGCAAGAGACTTTTACGTCCCTCTTTGTTTCCTGGTGCACGAGGAGAGGGGATTGGGAACGCTGCTTGGGAGAGCTCCGGGGACGGGCGCGGGCCGCGGCTAGAAGTGCGGAGCCCAGAGACGGACATGGGACGCTAGGGCCGCTGCTGCCGCCACCAGGAGGCCTGTGTGCGAACGCAGGTCACTGGCCGCGCGCCCTTCCGGGGAGCCTGTGCAGCCCGCCACTGCCAGGATCCCGGGATCCAGGGACAACTCCCCCGGGAGAGCGCACGGCGCGCCTCAGGCTGCAGCGTCACGCCGGCCTCTGCCGCTGCAGGCCCGCCCCACACTCCGTGACCCTCCCTACCCCCCGGGCCTGAGTGAGCCAGAGCCTCCGAATCAGCGGCTCCTTTAACCCCGTCCTGTCTGAGCAAAGAACAGACGCCCTCCGGCGACCTACACGCACAGGCGGGGCCAAATCCAAAGCTGAGCCCCTGGGAGCTGTGAGAACAAAGAAGAGACAGGGAAATCTCTCCCAGCAGCCTCAGAAGCAGCGGATTAAAGCTCCACAATCAACTTGATATACCCTGCATCTGTGGAATACCTGAATAGTCAACGAATCATCCCAAATTAAGGAGCCCTGTGGATGAAAGGCTCTTGGTGCTGCAGCCAGGAGTCAGTGCTGTGCCTCTGAGGTGGGAGAGCCAACTTCAGGACACTGGTCCACAAGAGGCCTCCCAGCTGCACATAATATCAAACAGCAAAAATCTCCGAGAGATCTCCATCTCAACACCAACACCCAGCTTCACTCAACGACCAGCAAGCTACAGTGCTGGACATCCTATGCCAAACAACTAGCAAGACAGGAACACAACCCCACCGATTAGCAGAGAGGCTGCCCAAAATCATAATAAGTCTACAGACACCCCAAAACACACCACCAGACGTGGACCTGCCCACCAGAAAGACAAGATCCAGCCTCATCCACCAGAACACAGGCACTAGTACCCTCCACCAGGAAGCGGACACAACCCACTGAACCAACCTTAGCCACTGGGGACAGACACAAAAAACAACAGGAACTACGAACCTTCAGCCTGCAAAAAAGGAGACCACAAACACAGTAAGATAAGCAAAATGAAAAGACAGAAAAACACACAGCAGATGAAGGAGCAAGATAAAAACCCACCAGACCTAACAAATGAAGAGGAAATAGGCAGTCTACCGGAAAAAGAATTCAGAATAATGATAGTAAGGTTGATCCGAAATCTTGGAGATAGAATGGACAATAGAATGGACAAAATGCAAGAATCAGTTAACAAGGACCTAGAAGAACTAAAGATGAAACAAGCAACGATGAACAACACAATAAATGAAATTAAAAGTACTCTAGATGGGATCAATAGCAGAATAACTGAGGCAGAAGAACGGATAAGTGACCTGGAAGATAAAATAGTGGAAATAACTACTGCAGAGCAGAATAAAGAAAAAAGAATGAAAAGAACTGAGGACAGTCTCAGAGACCTCTGGGACAACATTAAACGCACCAACATTCGAATTATAGGGGTTCCAGAAGAAGAAGAGAAAAAGAAAGGGACTGAGAAAATATTTGAAGAGATTATAGTTGAAAACTTCCCTAATATGGGAAAGGAAATAGTTAATCAAGTCCAGGAAGCACAGAGAGTCCCATACAGGATAAATACAAGGAGAAATACGCCAAGACACATATTAATCAAACTGTCAAAAATTAAATACAAAGAAAACATATTAAAAGCAGCAAGGGAAAAACAACAAATAACACACAAGGGAATCCCCATAAGGTTAACAGCTGATCTTTCAGCAGAAACTCTGCAAGCCAGAAGGAAGTGGCAGGACATATTGAAAGTGTTGAAGGAGAAAAACCTGCAACCAAGATTACTCTATCCAGCAAGGATCTCATTCAGATTTGATGGAGAAATTAAAACCTTTACAGACAAGCAAAAGCTGAGAGAGTTCAGCACCACCAAACCAGCTCTACAACAACTGCTAAAGGAACTTCTCTAGGCAAGAAACACAAAAGAAGGAAAAGATCTACAATAACAAACCCAAAACAATTAAGAAAATGGGAATGGGAACACACATATCGATAATTACCTTAAATGTAAATGGACTAAATGCTCCCACCAAAAGACACAGATTGGGTGAATGGATACAAAAACAAGACCCATATATTTGCTGTCTACAAGAGACCCACTTCAGACCTAGAGACACATACAGACTGAAAGTAAGGGGATGGAAAAAGGTATTTCATGCAAATGGAAACCAAAAGAAAGCTGGAGTAGCAATTCTCATATAAGTTATATATATATATATGTATATATATATATATATATATGTAGTTTGCTTGAGTGCAATGTTTTTTGTTTTCTGTACTGAATTCATTAGCATGGGTCGGTATAAAATTTAGCATAGGTCAATATGTAATTTGTAAACTAATAAGGTCTTAAAAGTGAGGAATTAAGTCTTTTAAATTTAATTATTTATTGTAAAGAGCAGAATAGCATACATAAACAGGTGCCTAAGGAAAACTTGTATTCTAATATGGAACTCTCATGAACACCTTTTTTTTTTTTTTTCTTCTAACGGTATGATAGTAGGCCATTTGATTATTTTTATGGCTTTAACTTTACAACAATGAAATATTCGTAAATTTTAAAAAGTATTTTTCTTTATTTGATGCGGGTGGGATACTGGAGAAATGAAAGGTCAAACACCTATTGAGGAATCCATACTTGTCTATATATTGTGTACTTTTATTTCAAGAACTGATTTAAAATTCATAAAAGGATGCTATAATAAGTTATTATGCCATTTTACAGACTGAATTAAGTGAATTTCAGGGAGGTATGAAACTTGCCTAAGGCTATCCAGCTACCAAGCGGTAGAAGTGAGAATTAAATCCAGGTATACCGATCAAAAATTATGCCAACTAATAAATGAAAAAGAAGTGATAGAATTAAGTATTACATTTTTTGCAACCTCAGTGAATTAATATACCTAAACTTTGAACATCAACTGCTATAAACATTACAAAAGAGCAAAAATCAAATATAATGAACCTCTTGATGGAAACCATAGTATTGTCAAAGAGATTGAACCTGAGTCTTATTGTCAGGATCCAGCTGCCAATCTCCAGGAAATACAAAGGACAGAGGAGCATGTTGAACTGTACTATGAGTATGAGTCAGCAAAATCGGGACTGTACTATGAGTATGAGTCAGCAAAATCGGGACTGTACTATGAGTATGAGTCAGCAAAATCGGGACTGTTGCCTCTGGACAGGTCAAATGCTCCGGGTTCTTCACACATATATTGTAAGAAGAAGAAAGAAATGGTTGAGGAAGGTATAGATTAAAAGAGGCATAAAAGAGGGGTAGGGGAGAGAAAGATTGGGAGTTTGGGATTAGCACAGGCAAACTATTATGTATAGAATGGATAAACAACAAGGTCCTACTATATAGCACAGGGAACTATATTCAATATCCTGTGACAAACCACAATGCAAAAGATGATGAAAAAGAATATATGTGTGTGTGTGTGTGTGTGTGTGTGTATGTGTGTGTATGTAACTGAGTCACTTCGCTGTGCCGGAGAATAACACAACATTGTAAATCAACTATATGTCAATAAAATTTAAATAAAGAGGCATAAAAAAAAAAATAGAGGACAGGCATTGAGTTTAGTTCATATTTTTTCAAACAGCAAATTATTAGGGCACTAGGAGTGGTTGCATAAACCAGTAGCTGATCAAACAGAAGGAAATGGGTTATGATAGTCATTTTCATTCCAAAAATATGGAATTCTTTTGAAAGGATATCTTAGAAAACAATATTTTGCTAAAATATTAGATAATATTTTAGGAGGCAGCATAAACTTCCAAGAATACTTGGAAGTTTTTTATTTTATCCCTCCCCTCCTTTCTCCACTGCTAATCATAAGATTGTTTTCTACATCTGTCACTCTATTTCTGTTTTGTAAATAAAACAGAATTTGTACCATTTTTTAGATTCCACATATTAAAATATGTATTTTTAAAGCTCTATTCCTGATTCCCCCACACTGTTCCCTGAACTCAAGTATGACTTCATTCTGCTTAAGACATGGTTGGTGCTGTACTTCTTCTTAATGCATTCTATCTGGTACTGCGGCTATTTCAGCGCTTGTCTTTGCCTTCTACTTAATTAGAAGTGCCTTGAGAGAAGCTTCTCACAGAACCTTCTTCAATTAGAGCATGTTAGTTTTATTTGTTGAGTTAGGCTGTATCATTTAGGCATAAATTCTACTGAAAATAAGGTAAACCATACCACAATGGCTTAAACCATGGGTTTATTTTTCTCCTGTAGCAAGAAATCCAGACCCACGCTCCTATGGTCAACTAATCTATGACAAAGGGGGCAAAGATATACAATGGAGAAAAGACAATCTCTTCAATAAGCGGTGCTGGGAAAACTGGACAGCTACATGTAAAAGAATAAAATTAGAACACTCCCTAACACCATACACAAAAATAAACTCAAAATGGATTAGAGACCTAAATGTAAGACTGGACACTATAAAACTCGTAGAGGAAAACATAGGAAGAACACTCTTTGACATAAATCACGGCAAGATCTCTTTTGATCCACCTCGTAGAGTAATGGAAATAAAAACAAAAATAAACAAATGGGACCTAATGAAACTTAAAAACTTTTGCAAAGCAAAGGAAACTACAAACAACAAAAAGACAACCCTCAGAATGGGAGAAAATATTTGTAAACGAATCAACCAACAAAGGATTAATCTCCAAAATATATAAACAGCTCATGCAGCTTAATATTAAAAAAACAAACAACCCAATCCAAAAGTGGTCAGAAGACAACAAAGGATTAATCTCCAAAATATATCAACAGCTCATGCAGCTTAATATTAAAAAAACAAACAACCCAATCCAAAAGTGGTCAGAAGATCTAAATAAACATTTCTCCAAAGAAGACATACAGATGGCCAAGAAGCACATGAAAAGCTGCTCAACATCACTAATTATTAGAGAAATGCAAATCAAATCTACAATGAGGTATCACCTCACACCCATTAGAATGGGCATCATCAGAAAATCTACAAACAACAAATGCTGGAGAGGGTGTGGAGAAAAGGGAACTCTCTTGCACTGTTGGTGGGAATGTAAATTGATACAGCCACTATGGAGAACAGTATAGAGGTTCCTTAAAAAACTGAAACTAGAATTACCATATTACCCAGCAATCCCACGACTGGGCATATACCCAGAGAAAACGATAATTCAAAAAGACACATGCACCCCAATGTTCATTGCAGCACTATTTACAATAGTCAAGTCATGGAAGCAACCTAAATGCCCATCAACAGAAGAATGGATAAAGAAGATGTGGTACATATGTACAATGGAATATTATTCAACCATAAAAAGGAACGGGGCTTCCCTGGTGGTGCAGTGGTTGAGAGTCCACCTGCCGATGCAGTGGACACGGGTTCATGCCCCGATCCGGGAAGATCCCACATGCCGCGGAGCGGATAGGCCCGTGAGCCATGGCCGCTGCGCCTGCACGTCTGGAGCCTGTGCTCCGCAACGGGAGAGGCAACAACAGTTAGAGGCCCGTGTAACGCAAAAAAAAAAAAAAAAAAAAAGGAACGAAATTGGGTCATTTGTAGAGACGTGGATGGATCTAGATACTGTCATACATAATGAAGTAAGTCAGAAAGAGAAAAACAAATATCATATATTAACGCACATATGTGGAACCTAGAAAAATGGTACAGATGAAACAGTTCGCAGGGCAGAAATAAAGACACAGATGTAGAGAACAAACTTATGGACACCAAGGAAGGAAAGTGGCGGGGGTGGTGCTGGTGGTGAGATGAATTGGGAGATTGGGATTGACATATATACACTAATATGTATAAAATGGATAACTAATTAGACCCTGCTGTACAAAAAATAAAATAAAATTCAAAAAAAAAAAAAAAGAAAAGAAATCCAGATACAGGCAGACCAAGGTTGGCACAGTTTCTCAAGGAAGCAATACATTCTTTCCATCTCTCTGATTCTGTTGTCGTTACTATTTAGCATGTCACCTCATGGTCATAAGATGGCTGGTATACCTCTAGGCATTGCATTTTTTTGCAGGCAAGAAGGGGACATGTTCAAAATGTCCAAAGGAACATTCCAACCCAATCATTCCTTTTAAAAATCTTTCCTGGAATCTTAGCCAGCAACTGCTTATTGGTTAGAATTGGACACATGGTTACCCCTGGACCAATACTGAAAAGATGATTAGGGAAAAAAGAATTATGCATAGGGGTTGAGCCAGCCAGAAACATTGTACCATAAGGTTTTATTCTAATTAGACTTGAAATGAGTATTACAGATTATTTGGCACCCCCTACCGAGATCTGACAGCCAAGATAATCTTGGGCCAGAAATGTCTGAGATCCATAGCCAGGTAATGGCAGAACAGAGACTAGATTAAGATCCAGCTATTACCATTCCTAAGCCATCAAGTGTTACATACATCTGCACGTGGACATTTAGAAGGTCCTACTTTAGAAGCTATGCATCATTTCCAAAGACAGAATTTAGAATGTTGGAACTTCGCTTTAGCCATCTCCCAAAGAACCTTCCCCTTCCTATAAATCATCAGAGCAACAAATAGGAAAATAGAACTTTCAGTCCCACTTTGGTTTAAAAGATGGCAAAATTAACTGTTCAAAATTTCCGTGGGATATGTCCTCCATAAGTTGTTCTCTTGCTTTGGGTAACTGGGAAGTTGTTTTTAAAAATCTCTAATGCAGAACTAATTCATTATACAGTGAAAATCCAAAAGCGTTTACATGCAATCCCAATCTTTGTTACTTTCCCTTAGTATACACTACCATTGATTATTTTTGCTAGGAAACTTTTTTATAAATTATTGTTGCTATCAAATGACTTTGACCCTTGGCTCCCCAAAATAAGGTTTTGCTAAATGTATACCACCTAAATAATTATCATTCCATAATTTTTGTTTCCCCAAATGACTAATTTTTGGCTCCCTAGGTATGATATTCACACTTCAGGAAAAAAACAGTATACCTCCATTTCAACCAACTAATGCTCTGAAAGAGTGTTGATTATTACTTCTCCACATCTATGATTTTTATCATTATGAATAAATGCTAAGTGGTAGTTATTATTAAGTTCCGGTTGCTATAAGTTCAACAAGACAGTGGATACACATCTTTGAATGTTAAAATAGAAATCAGTTGTATTCTTATGTTCAAACACGTTTGGGCCTGAATTTTTAGGACTCGTTTTTTCATAACTATATTATTACCCTTATACATATATGCATAGCACATACATAATTTAACCATTCAGCCATCTGCTGTCATGTTTCCTTTTTTCTTAACCACTTTAAGGATTATTCAGCAATAATCTTGCTACCACCACAAACTGTGTTAGGGAGAATAATTCTATGAAAATTCAACCTCATAAGCTAGCATTTTAAATAGGGAAGTACAGTAAAGAAATGTATACAAAATGTTTTACATACATTTTGTAATAGCCCTCCGTAGTTTTTCTAAATCAATTTTAATCTGTCTGGGATGTGTAGTTTATCGGTTATATTTCAATTTCTATGGCAACAGATGCAGTCATTGCATACACATTCTGCAGCTGGGTAGACAGACAGTCTCCTCTGAGACTTTAACTTGCAAATAAAGCAGTGTGTGAGTAAGAGGCAAGCGTTCCTCTCCTCCAGGAGACTGAGTACATTATACTTGCAGGATACCAGGCTGAGGCCATAGCCAAAGAAAGTCTTCCAAATGCAACCCTTTCTCCAGGTTTTCATGGAACGATTGAGACATCTTTGCACAAGGCATAAAGATACTTCCACTGCTGCTTTTCGAATTTGGGACTTAGGCTAAATAAAACACAATGGAAAAATGTTCACTAAGTACCTGGTTCTCATCCATTTCTTAAGACTTCCTGTGTTTCTGAAGTGGAAATTTATAAAAACACAGTTCAGATGTTCTGAAAATAAAACTTAGATGATGATGAAAATAAAGTAATAGAAGTCACTGCACACACACACAAAAAAGTAGGAACCAAAGAAATCTCTGTAACAAAAATTCCTTAAAAGTCTTTCATGATGCCCTGAAACTGAGATTGTGCATTCATTTGAGCTACTTCTTCTGAGCAAGTGAATGTTTTATACATAGTTGACTCAGTTAAAGGACAGTTTAACTGAGTTTCATTTTTTTTGTTACAGAGAATTTCAAATATAAACAAAAATGGAAAATACTGTACAATGAACTTTTATGTACTCATCTCCCAGATTCAGTTATTATCAATACTTTTACATGTGTTTTATCTATAAACCCACACAAACTTCTTTTGACAAATTATATTAAAGTAAATCATGTCCTTTCAGTCATATACCTACTACATCTCTAATTGGTAAGGATTCTCTAAATGTAACAATTGTGCTGTTATCTATGACACTTAAAATGAGCAATTATTTAATATCAGAAATATTCTATTTTAAATTAATAATGTGAAAAGAGATTGATGTTAACAAATGAATTACTTTCATAAAAAATGTAAATTATTTATTTTTCCCATGGAGAACAAAATACGTTTTAAAAATCACTTTTTATTTTGTCCCTAAATTTTGTTTTTCTTTTCTAGAGGAGGTATGATCATGAAGTTATTTCCTATCCTACAATAGTGTAGGGACTACCCATTGAAGAATTTAATTTTAATTAACTGAAATAATGTTTAGGTATCTCTGTCTTCAATTTCCCTTCAGTTGGCCCAGAGGTAAATACCAAGAGGTTATCATCTGCCATATACCCATCATTGCTTAACACTAATGTTTATTAAATGTTTCAGTAAATGTTATTGATTAAGCTATTTCTCCATGAAAACCTTTCTCTTAGAATGACCCATGTTCCATTTGTTGAGTGTCTGTCTCTTTGCCTTTCCACTTAACTCCTATGAGAGTCTTTCTGATACATTTCCTTGTCTCTTTATTCTTGATTTGTCCACCTATTTATGTCTGTGAGTATCTTTATCTTTTTTTTTCTTTTTCTCATTTTTCTTTTTCTCCATTTCCACCTTCTGTTGCCTCTAATCTCTGCCTCTCCTTCCTGGTTGTTATATTTACTGAGCATATGGCAATATTCCGTGTTCTTAATTTTAAAAATAGATAAAAGAAACATTTGGGGCTTCTCTAAAGGAAAATAAAATGGCTTTTCACTTGATTTGTTTTCTTCCTTCAAAGTAGTAACTATCTTAGCCTCTTTGTTTAGAATACATATTTAGGCATTCTAAGAGGTATTGGATGTTTACTGAAGATGATTTCCAAAGAATTTTTTTTCAAAGAATAATTCAGTTTATTTAAACAAAAACAAAAACAGTTCACCCATTACTCCCACTTCCCCACTGCTCCCATCCCGCCCCTACCGCCCCCCAGCCTCTGGCAACCACCAGTCCATTCTCTCTATGAGCTTGGATTCATTGATTGCTATACCTTTCTTTCTTTCTTTCTTTCTTCCTTTCTTTCTTTCTTTCTTTCTTTCTCTTTCTTCTTTCTTTCTTTCTTTCTCTTTCTTTCCTTCCTCCTTCCTTCCTTCTTTTGTTTTTTCCTTTCCTTCTTTCCTCTCTTCCCTCCTTCCTTCCCTCCTCCCCTCCTTCCTATCCATTCATCCATCAATAAGCACTTAGGTTGTTTCCATATCTTGGGTATTACAAATAATGCTGTAATGAACATGGGTACTCATATATCTTTCTTTTGGGGTTAGTTTTTGTTTTCTTTGGATAAATACCCCAAAGTGGAATTCCAGGATCATATCATAGTCCTATTTTTAATTTTTAAAGGAACCTCCATACTTTTTTCCATAGTGACTGCACCAATTTACATTCCCACCAACAATGCACAGTGTTCCCTTTTCTCCACATCCTATCTAATACTTGTTATTTCTTGCATTTTTGATAATAGCCATTCTAACAGGTATGAGGTGATATCTCACTGTAGTTTTGATTTGCATTTACCTGATGATTAGTGATGTTGAGCACCTTTTCATGTACCTATTAGCCATCTCTATGTCTTCTTTGGAAAAATGTCTATTCAGATTTTCTGCCTAATTTTTAAATTGAATTGTTTGGTTTTTGCTATTGAGTTGCATGAGTTTTTTATATATTTTGGATATTAACCCCTCGACAGATATATGATTTGCACACATTTTCTCCCATTCGGTAGGTTGTCTTTTCATTCTGTTGATGTGCAGAAGCTTTTTAGTTGATGTAGTCCCACTTGTTTATTTTTGCTTTTGTTGCTTTTGTTTGGTGTCAGATTTAAAAAATCATGGCCAAAACCTATGTCAAGAAGATTACCACCTATGTTTTCTTCTAGGAGTGTTATGGTTTCAGGTCTTACGTTCAAGGCCAATGTTTCCTTATTGATTTTATTTCTGAATTACCTATCCATTGATGTAAGTGGGGTATTAAAAGTCCCCTACTATTATTGTATTGCTGTCTATTTCTCCTTTTAGGTCTGTTAATATTTGCTTTGTATATTTAGGTGCTCCTATGTTGGGTGCATAACTACTTACAAATGTTATATCTCGCAGGTTTGACCCCTTTATCGTTATGTAATACCTTTCTTTGTCTCTTATTACAGTCTTTGTTTTAAAATCTATTTTGTCTGATATAATTATAGTTATTCCAGCTTTCTTTTGGTGTTCATTTGCATGGAATATCCTTTTCCATACCTTCACTTTTAGTCTGTGTGTGTCGTTATATCTAAAGAGCCTCTTTTAGGCAGCATATAGATGGATCTAATTTTTTTTTTAATCCATTTAGGCACTTTATGTCTTTTGACTGGAAAATTTAGTCCATTTACATTTAAAGTAACTATTTATGTGCTTATTGCCATTTTGTTCATTGTTTTCTGGCTGTTTTTGTAGTTTCTCTCTGTTCCTTGTTTCTTCTTTTGCTCTCTTCCTTTGTGGTTTGATGACTGTCTTCAGTGGTAACTATAGATTTTTCCTTTGTGGTTACCATGAGGCTTACAAATAACAGCTTATATCTATAACAGTCTATTTTAAGTTGATAACATCTTAAGTTTGATCACATTGTAAAGCTCAACATTATTACTCTACCCCCATCATGGTTTATGATTTTGGTGTCACATTTTACATCTTTTTAGCTTGAGCATCCCTTAACTAATTATTATAATCATAGTTATTTTCACTGCTCTTGCCGTTTAACCTTCATACTAGCTGTATAAGTGATTAATCCATTGCCTTTACTATATATTTACTTTCCAATGCAATTTAACCTGTCATATGTGTGCTTGTTACTAATTAGCACCTTTTCTATTCAGCTTAAAGAAGATCCTTTAACATTTCTTGTAAGGTCAATTTCCAAAGAATTGTAAGCATTTTTGTAACTAGGAATTTCACTCCTTCTTGTGGCTTCTATGCTAATAGTATAAAGGGAATTGTGTAATGCTCTGATTTTTAGAAAGGGTCACTCAGTTTAGAGAGTTTCAAAACATCACTCAGCAAATGAGTGCAGACCCCTCATAGTGCTCAGTGTTTTACTTAGTAAATTTATAGTTATTCCAATTGGATTCTGTACTAAGTACAGATTTTTGTGGGCTTTGTTAAAGTCTTAAACCTGGAGGACATCTTAGAGACAATATACCCTAAAAGTCCTTCATTTTACCAGTTGGAAAACAGAGACCAGGGGAGGCTAGGTGACTTCCAAGTATCTCCTCATAAGTACGAAATAGAGGTAGAACTAGAACCTCAGTTTAATGACTATCAGCGTACTTCCCCTACAATTTTTGGAAATAGGAGATGATTATATGTTACATGGTGTGAGAGGACATAATACTTGCTTACATCAGTATAACATGCACTGTGAGTTGTTTTTTGAGGGTGCCTAACCCTCCCACTCTTTGATCCAGTGGGTCTAGAACGTTGAAACACATTAGAAGGACAGCTGGCCAGATAGATAAAGAGGTATGGAAAGTTTAATCTGCTTTCATTAGCATCATGCTAAGATGCAGCTAATGGTAAATTTACTAAAAATAAGTCAGGATACCCTTGCCTGGGAATTTCAAAATGGGAAACTACCCCCAGTGAAGAAAAAATATATACATTGGAATGAATTTATAAAACAGTATTAGTTTTCATCTGTGAAAGAGAAAGGATATCGATTATTTTCTCTACCTTAAATGATCCAATGTATTTGTTGGCTTAATAATATAGTTCCTGTCATTTTTGTTCCATTTCATTACTAAGTTCCCAAAAAGCATGTTACTTGCTTTAATTATATGATAAGCATAAATGGGTACACATGCCACATTCTTGCTGTGAATAAAGTGCCTTGATAATAATGATAATGGGGAAGATAATAACACACATGCCCTAAATACTCATTTAAGTGATTTAAACCCAATGCCTTTTGCTCTCCAAAAGCAACTTTAGGAAATTCAACCCCCAGTGGATAAGCTATATTTTAAGATGTTATTAACTTTACTTAATATTAGATATTTGTCTCATGTATTTTAAAAATTATTAGGTTTATTTCTATTATGTTTTTAAAAAACTCCCTTTTATGACACACAATTTTATTAAAAGGATACATTATCAACAATTCACTGTTTTTCAGTAGGTTTAGAACTACTGCTAAAAAAACCACTCTTCTTCATTCTGTGTTTCCAATGAGAAAATAAATAACTATTAGAAATGTCACTTCGGTGAGGTTATTAACAACCTTAAATTATAGGGAGGTTCCCCTGAAGGGGAAAAAAGGATGATAAAACACATCTACTTGAAATGGCTTCATAGTTTAAGCAAACAGCATAGCCCCCAAAAAAAGTTCCACCCAGCAGGAAATGGTAAGAACAGCCATAAAATATTCCAGAGAAATAGACTACTTCAACAAAAAATTAGGGGAAAAAAGTCAGCCCACGACATCAATTGAATTTTGACTGAGACTGTCAAAGACTTGGGCTGGAAAAACACAACACTAGAGAATCTAAAATTTTTAAACAGCACTGGAAAGTGCAGCCCCTAGGAAAAATAATGGAGGCTAATGCATAAAAATAAGGTATAGATACTGATCATATGTTGTAATTCAGTCTCTTTTTTTCACATTAAGCTTTAAGAATAAAATCGAACATTGTCACAGCATAGCTAATTAATCTATTATAATATTATTAAAATGCACTCACTAAAAACACACAATTCCATATCGCTATACTTCACATCTAATTCATGCTGTGAACTATTAAAATTATTTCTATAAAAGTTTCTGCTGATATCCCAAAAAAAGTTCTTAACTTGCAGTAGCTTTCCCCTAACTTTAGTATCAAATAACAACCAAGAAACATAAATAGAATCTAGTCATAGGAGTTGACATAATGGGAAAAACTGGGGCCTTCAAAGTTAGTTTAAATGTTTACACTAGTTGCTAGTCAATGACCTTGGATAGGTTGCTTAACTTCTCTAAGCCTCCATTTTCTTTATATATACAGTGGAACTAATGATATTTATCTTATTGGGTCTCCTTTACCACTTAAGCAAGATTGCATATATCTTGGCTTAGAGCATGGTAGATGCTCAATTAATGCTTATTTCTTACATTTTTATGATTAGGATAGAGCTTGAATTAAAACCTGGATTTCTTTAAATGCAGGCCAGTGCTCTTTTCCTGTAGATTACACAAACTGTTGCAGTCAGCTGGAGGGCCACCCTGAGAAGAAGGCTGGAGAGTAAATATTTGTCTAAAGAAAACAGAAACCACCAAATGTAAAATAGATAGCTAGTGGGAAGCAGCCTCATAGCACAGGGAGATCAGCTCGGTGCTTTGTGACCACCTAGAGGGGTGGGATAGGGAGAGTGGGAGGGAGACACAAGGGGGAGGAGTTATGGGGATAGATGTATATGTGTAGCTGATTCACTTTGTTATAAAGCAGAAACTAACATACCATTGTAAAGCAATTATACTCCAATAAAGATGTTAAAAAAAGAAAAGAAAACAGAAACCTTCATCAAGCTTAAAGTGTTCAGATAGACAGTATAGTAAGCAAGAAGACTGTATGAATCAAGTATGGAAGTGATGCTTCAGGTTTCTGTATCTCCAATATCTAGTGCATCATAGGAACCTTTGTGGAAACACAAGTACCCTAACACATTGTGTTGTGTTCTGCCTTTATTTTGAAGGTGTTTTCTTGTAAATCTCAAATTTTCTCAACGAAGCCTGGTATTTTTGTTTTCTGATTCTTAATAATTTGATTCTTATAATGTATGCATAGAGATATTTTATTTTACAAGTTGTACAGGTAATAGTTAAGGGATTGGTGAGCATTTGTATAGAACATTGCCACCTTTGGTTAGATTTTAATGAAAAAGCATATGTTTTAAGCGAGCTGTCTGGAAATACATCTTTACAAAACTCAGAAAAGGCTATGCAAGAGCTATCTCAAATATATTTACTTTTATTTAACAACTCCATTAGTGGTTGTGTAAGCAGATAGAGTAGGGGTCCCGGGAGAAAGAGAACCAGGCATGGCTTTCTTGACAAAATGGAAGCCATTTTTGGCCTAAGCCATTTTGTGATCTAAAACTGGCCACATGCTTGCCTTTGAACAGGTCTCAGTAATTAATGATCTTGAACAAAGAATGAAGACTGTTATCAGGCAAGAGAAGTAACAATAGCAAAGATAATATATCAGTTGTGAAGACTCCCATTTCTGTTTCAATGGAAAGATTAACCTGAAGGACTTAACCACCAGAACAGTGGAACCTAAGGTATGATGATGTTGACCTTTTCTGACCCTCATGACTTCAATCAACTAAAGCTTGGACTCAGTCTACCACCCAAGCCCCTTCATGAATATGCATATACGCTTACCTTAAAATTTCCCCAATTTTGCTATTCAGGGAGACACTGCTTTGGAAAAGCCCCCTGTATTCTCCTTACTTGCTGCAAATAATAACTCCTTCCTTCTCCCAATCTTTGGCTTGGTGGTGTTCTTTTGGCTGGACACTCACCAAGGGGTGAACCCAGTTTTAGGTAGCAGTATGATCTGATCAACTCAAAAGGATTTTCCCTCTTATTTCTACTTAGTTCCTGGAGAATGCTCTGAAAAATGCCACTATTTTGGCATCAACTAGGTAAGTTTAAATTCTCAGTCTTTGTCCTATGATATGGAAGGGCATAGTCGCTGAAGATGATGACTTCTGCTTAGGAGGCCATGTTTAGTAAAGCAGAAATAGCTTTAGCAGCAAACTAAAGTTTCACCATACTTACTAGATGTCATTACTCATTGATTCCCATGAGATATGTATTATAGTTTTCTTTCTAGACACCTTTTTAAGAACTTAGCTCTACTTTTATTATCTCCTTTTAACAGATCAAGGAAATTTAACTTAGTGAAGTTATATACATAAAAATTCACAGCTTGATTGGGACAAAGGTGAAATGGAAACCCCAACTAATAACTCCAGAACCATGCTCATAAGAGCAACACCATATTCCTGAAATAGTTAATAAATATTTTTTCCCCTAATGGCAACACATCTTCCAGGGTAGAAAACAAGAATTGCCAGGCCAAATCAGGAGGAGGCTGACTCTGTTTTCCATTCTTTCACCTACCCACCCTTAGAAATTCCATGTGTTCCAATGACCTTAATTTGCCCATGTATTCAACATGCACTTCCTACCTCAACCTCTGTCTTGAATTCAAATTCCAAACCCACATTGCTGACCTTTGGCTGGGTGTTTCCTTTTGGATGTTCTACCATTACAGAGACTCAACTTGACCAAACTGAATGCGTCTTTTCCTGAAATAACTTTCCCTTCCAAACTGTCCCCAAATCACTCTTGTTTTTGATTTTTCCTTCTTCCTCTTTCCTTACATCCTATCAGTCACATAATCTTGTTAATTGGTTAATTGATCCAGTCTTTACATAGGTCCTGGGTATACATTGTGCCCCCAAGCACAGGCCTGGGAGCTAAGAATATCAAGATAAGTCTCTTCCCTCTAGGCTCACAGTGAATGGATTTCAGAGTCTTATTTAATGTCTTTCACATTCAATACTTTCTTTCCATCTCCACTACCAGTATTTTAAATCCAATTCATAATCTTGTCAGGATCAGACTTTTGCAAGCGTTTCCTAACTGGTGGTCTGTGGCTTCTATTCTCTCTGCTCATCCCTAGTCTGAGCCCCCATTCCTTGTGCTCCATCTAACCATTCTATTCACTACCAACAGCAGACTCTTCCTGAACCCTGCTTTGCAGTGTTGCTTCTTTGCCCATATGCCTTTAATGCCTGCTATTGCTTGCAGAATTATGTTCAAACACATTAAGCTAATTTTCAAGGATCTCTACAACCTGCTCCTCTTTTTTTTTTCAACCTGCTCCTCTTGTTCAGCTTTAGTTCCTACCAAAGGAGTGTTTTGGAAAGTTTGGTACTCAGATTCCCTCAATCAGAACCACATAGGCATTTTTTCAGGAATACAGATTTCTTGTTACCAGTGAATCAGTTTCTCACGCTCATTTGAGAAACTGAAAAGCAGTCACTGACATCCAGGATCTGGTCTGGCCCTCACAGCTGGGCACTTTGTTTTCTTGTTGAACATGAGCCATGTCACAGAACACCAACATCAGACAAGGCTCCACAGTGGCCGTGACAACCAACCTGCAGTCAAGCATCAGCACAGACAAGAACAGGAACATTGTCTGTTTTCCCGTAAACGAGTCATATGCATTATTACTTATCTGAATCCTTTCTATCCTGCAAAGCTAACTTACATTCCCCTTCATCACTGAGGGCCCCCTGACCCTGCCATTGCACATCATTTCCTCCTTCACTGAACTCATACCAGTGTGCGCATTTGGAACTAAGTACAAAACATTGCATTGCTCCCTCATCCCTTAACATTGCATGGACCTCCTCTCCTTAAAAACTGTGGCTTTTCAACATCAGACTCTCCAGAGGAAAAACGATTCTAATTGATATCAACAGAAAAATCTTCCTGAATCCTACTTTGTAATGCTGCTTCTTTGCTGGTACACCTTTAATGTTGCTATTGCTGGCCAGAATTAATTTCAAATATTTCAGCCTGTTAGGAATGAACAAACTAGGCTGTTCAATATCAGACCCTTAAAAGCAAAAGATAGGAAAGAGAGGGCATTCTGGGAGTGTCAGGTCTCTGCCAGGACCACATCTAGGAAGAGGCCCCCAGGAAGGCTCCAGAGGACAAACAGGAGAGGCAAAATCTGGCATTGTTGAGTATCAAGGAGGAAGGTAATAAGTACATGAAGAATTAAATGAAAAATAATTAATGAATGCTTGTGTTCCTAGCAAATTTATCATCAGACATGCTTGAATACCCCTACGTGTTGATTTCATGTCTTTCTGATATTTTTCTTTTTTTTTTGAAGAAAGCATGAATATGATAACTGGTCTTTTTTTTTTTTTTTAACCCTCTTTTACCTCCATTTATTTATTCCTTTTTTCACTACACAAATGTTTTGAGAGCACTTTCCATATGTAAGGCACTGTGCTAGGGACTGGTGGCACAAAATTAATTAAGAAAGACAGGTCCCTGCTCTCACTGAAAGCCCACAATATACTGAATGGAAAGGGAAAATTAAATATCAGATTGCTCTAAATTATGCTAAGTACAGAACAAGGGACTATTGGACTACATAGGAAGGATTCTTGGAAGGAACAACTTTAAATGGACACCTAAGGGATTAGAAAGAGTTAGTCATTTTATAGAATTGTAGCGAATCATTTAATATATGTGTTAAGGTCTTTTTAAAATAGCTTTATATCTACTGGCTCAAATAAAAAGTTTTAGATACCAAGGTTTAAGAAGTTATTTTCTAAGGACTTACCTCCTTCAATATGCTCTTGACAATTGCTAGCTACCTGCTTTTAAAATACTTCACTTTTCTGTCTCTCCAACATTTGTGTTCTTTGTATCTTATTATGTGAGTATATCTTTCTGTCCTGAAAAGCATTCTGTGTTGCAAGATCTTATAAGGTTTTCTTTGGTAAGAAATATCACTATGGCATAATGTCAGATCAAAAAATGGATCCGGGCTTCCCTGGTGGCACAGTGGTTGAGAATCTGCCTGCTAATGCAGGGGACACGGGTTTGAGCCCTGGTCTGGGAAGATCCCACATGCCGCGGAGCAACTAGGCCCTTGAGCCACAGCTACTGAGCCTGCGCGTCTGGAGCCTGTGCTCCGCAACAAGAGAGGCCACGACAGTGAGAGGCCCGTGCACCGCGATGAAGAGTGGCCCCCGCTTGCCACAACTAGAGAAAGCCCTCGCACAGAAACGAAGACCCAACACAGCCAAAAGTAAATTAATTAATTAATTAAAAAAAATTTAACAACATAAACATACAAGTTTAAAAATGAACATAAAAATGACTGGCCAAAATATTTTTTTTAAAAAATGGATCCTCCATTGGGGAGTATCATGACATACCACAAGTGTTGCCTTCAAACATTCCTGGGAGCTGCTGCAGTTTATGTGTATTATTGATCAATTACTTTTTTCCCCCAATATTGTACAGACTACTTGGGTAGCAAATAACAGGAAGGCAGGGTCCATGTCTATCTTATCTATAGCAGAATGTCCTCCCAACACCTAGTACCATTTCTTACACCACATCATAATGCCCATAATATAAAGAAAATGATAATACACCTTTGCAAAAATTGGAGAGGATGTAACCAATAGTATAGGGAAGCAGAAGAGGGTAGAAACAAATAAACCGAGGAATTTGAATTTTACTGGAGATAAAATGGTGGCAACTTGAAATGCATAGTGATCCAAAATACTTGTGGTTTCAGAGAAGGTATACAGAAATAAGTCCACATACACTCACATTTCAAATGAGAAGAACTTGTGGTTAGAAGAGGATTACTGAATGAGACATGATCCTTTACTTCAGCAGCCTACAGTCTAGCTGAGGAGACAAGGCTCAAGAACAAGAAACAACCTGGTAGCAATTAAGTTCTAGGCGTGAGGTGCTGAGAGGCTGAGATATGAAAGAAGCAGAGAGAATGAGGAGAAGGAAGAAGAACGTGCATTTTGAATTTAGTGTCACATCCTTTTATATGCTTGTCTATGTCAATTTGTTCATTTAAAAATATAAGTTCCTAGAGGGTAGCAACCATGTCTATTCGATTGACTAAACTCTGATAGCTAGGACAACTTACACATCAAATGTCTTACAGAGTCTCCTAATCTATAAAGTAATTCTAGCTTCTCTGTAACTGCCTCCTTTAGGTCATTTCACCTGTGTCCTCTACTGACCTTTGGAGTTAAAGTCTTAGGTGCCAACTTTCCCAAAGTGTGCCAATTTTGCTGGCTCTCCAATCCTCCAGCCTCGACATGGTGATGGACGAGACCTACGGCATATATTTGCTTCTCTTAACTGACCTACTTAAACATGATATAGTCCTGTTTAGTCCTCTTGCTGAAATGAATTCCTGCCTGTCCTTTCCAGGCTAGACTGTGTGTTATCACTCCTGCCCCTCTGTGCAAGTTATCTGTTGCTGTACAACAAATTACCCCAACATTTAGTGGCTTAAAACAATGAACATTTATTATCTTATACAGTTTCTCAGGATCAGGAATCTGGGAGCAGCTTAGCTGAGTGGTTCTGATTCAGTCTCTCATGAGGCTGCAGTCACACTGTCAGCTGGGGCTGCAGTTATCTAAAGACTGGAATGGGGCTGCAGGATTCACTTCCCAGCTCACTCACATGACTGTTGGCAAGAGGCCTCAGGTCCTCACACAAGGGCCTCATTATAGGGTTGTTCATGGTACTGCAGCTGGCTTCCTCCAGAGTGAATGATGAGAGAGAGAGAGAGAGAGGAAGAGAGAGAGAGAAACACTGCTTCTTAGGACATGCACTATTAATTCCACCTTTTTCTGTTCATTAAGAGCAAGTTCCTAAGTCTGGCCAATATTCAATGGGAGGGGATTACACAAGGATGTGAATACCAAGAGGCATAAGGGGTTGGGGTTTTTTTTGTTTTTCTTTTGGCTGTTCCACACAGCATGTGGGATCTTAGTTCCCCGACCAGGTATCGAACCTGTGCCCCAGCAGTGGAAGCGTGGAGTTTGAACCACTGGACCACCAGGGAAGTCCTATAAGGGGTTGTTTTATTACTTTTTTTTGTACTTTTATTTTATTTATTTATTTATTTATTTAACATCTTTATTGGAGTATAATTGCTTTACAATGGTGTGTTAGTTTCTGCTTTATAACAAAGTGAATCAGTTATACATATACATATGTTCCCACCTCTCTTCTCTCTTGCATCTCCCTCCCTCCCACCCTCCCTATCCCACCCCTCTAGGTGGTCACAAAGCACCGAGCTGGTCTCCCTGTGCTATGCAGCTGCTTCCCACTAGCTATCTATTTTACGTTTGGTAGTGTATATATGTCCATGCCACTGTCTCACTTTGTCACAGCTTACCCTTCCCCCTCCCCATATCCTCAAGTCCATTCTCTAGTAGGTCTGTGTCTTCATTCCCGTCTTGCCCCTAGGTTCTTCATGACCTTTTTTGTTTTCTTAGATTCCATATATATGTGTTAGCATACGGTATTTGTTTTTCTCTTTCTGACTTACTTCACTCTGTATGACAGACTCTAGGTCCATCCACCTCACTACAAATAACTCAATTTTGTTTCTTTTTATGGCTGAGTAATATTCCATTGTATATATGTGCCACATCTTCTTTATCCATTCATCTGTCGATGGACACTTAGGTTGCTTCCATGTCCTGGCTATTGTAAATAGAGCAGCAATGAACATTTTGGTACATGACTCTTTGAATTATGATTTTCTCAGGATATATGCCCAGTAGTGGGATTTCTGGGTCGTATGGTAGTTCTATTTTTAGTTTTTTAAGGAACCTCCACACTTCTCCATAGTGGCTTTATCAATTTACATTCCCACCAACAGTGCAAGAGGGTTCTAAGGGGTTGTTTTATAAAGTCACCCCTTTATAAGGTGACTTCTCCATTCTTCATTTGAAGTAGTTACCTTAGTTTTCTCATATATTTATTAACTTCCTCATGGAATTAAAGTGAATTCTAATCTGTTTGCCTGTGAAACTATGTGAAGTCAATATTTTATCTGGTAGCCTCAAAATAAGAGTTCCCCTTCCTCCTACTGACAAATTTTACCTTTTTGAGAATGAAAACATACTTGTGTTTCCACCCAATATTGTCTTCCTCTGAAAGCTGTAGGTTACCTCTTCTTGCTTATTTTGATTTGTAAGTCTGTCAGGATAACAGCACAAAACATTCTTTAAACTGACAATGTCAAAAAGCAAACAGAGAATTCCTTCTCCTCCTTGCTGCCAACTGAAAATATTCATATCCAAGTCCTTCGCCATTCAGTCAGCAGGCCAAACCCAATTCACTGTAAAAGCTAGCATTTGCCAAATGTTTTTTTTGGTTTACTTACATCGAATAAATAAAGAACTCTATTAATGTGAGCATTTGTTCATTTCATAAATAATTGAGATAATTCAGGGCTTGAGTCTTCAGTGTTTAGAGGAAGCAAGAATTCAGCAACTCAAACATAACCTACTGTTGCCATGATTTGACTTGGGGCAAGATTCTTTTAAGCCAGGTATAAATTGGAAATTGGAAGTCAAGGTCATGGCCTCTGTCATTCAGGAATTTACAGCTGGTAATACGTTAGAGCTTTGGTTCCTGAAACCATCCCTATTGTCACTAAGAAAGCAAAGACTGGTCTGATAACTCCCTTCTTGCTTTTAAGGCAGCAGTAAAGATTTTCCTTTCTTAAATGCATGCCTACTTGGACAGCACTGAAAGGATTGTCCTAAGAAGGAATAATACTAAAATACCCCTGATGGATGCTTGAGCAGAAGTCATTTGCATTCATAGATTTGGTCCTCGGTCAAGTGCATGAACAGAATGTAGACAGGATTGTATTCCAGTCTCAATTCCACCACAGCTGTATTAACCTCAGCAGTATCTCTGAGCTTAGTTTCCTTAAAAGTGAAATGGGAATAATGAATAAATATACTTGCAGATTTGTTTTGATGACAAAATGTGTCAAAATACTAGTAAAAGGGTTGACACATAGTAGGCATTCAGGAAGTGCTGATTCTTCTTCCTTTTGTGTCCCATTAAAATGTGCTGGAAATAACTCTACCAGGAAGCTTTTTCATAGCTGTTGCCTCATTTTCTGGCCTGGCTGGCGAATCTGGTGTGGAGGGAAGCTTTTCTACCTTCTTCATGCAGGACATTATATTGTTAACTGTATTCCAGAGACTTAAGAGTGAATTAACTGAATATTTAAGTACTCCCTGAAGTCAATGCATGATTTAGGAAATTATGTATATTAGAATGTTATGCTGCAACATGATACATTAAGTCCCAATGAAGCTATGGTTCCTAGTTCAGACTGTATTAAGTTTCTCTGCTTAAATTTTATTATAATGGAGATCATCGATATCAAGTGAATCAAGCCAACTATGAAAACATCACTAATAAGAGAAAAACATTTTAATGTATCACAAAACCGCTCTATGAAGTTTTACACAAAATACACCACTTATTTCAGAGACATTTGCTAGAAAGTTGCTAATGTTGAGTTTTATACTAACTTATGTTTACCAAATGCTTTGCAGTCACCTTTATTTCCCACCTCCAAAGACTTCTGATAATGGATCAAATCAAACCACCACCTTGGAGAAATGATTTTGTTGAGATAGAAGGCACCATTACACCACACGCCAACTGAAAATTTAGGATAATTTGGTCTACAATATTTTGTAGAACCCCTTCTACTGTCAAAATAGCCAAACAATAGTGTTGAACTTTTTCTCAAATAATTGAAAACTATATTGTCTCCCAAACTCCCTTCACTTTGCCCGCAGAGCAGGGAAGAAGAATCAGAATCTTTTTCTTACTAGAACTTAATATACTCAACCCTGTCGTATCATCTTGGTTTCCTTGTCACATTCATGCTTGATGTATTTTTGAACAATATCCCGCCCATGCTCAGTCTTCTCCATCTCACACCATCCAAGTTCACAAAGGACTGCTATATAAACCATGGTTCAATTTTTAAACATATAATGATAAATATGACTGTGAAGAGAATGCAACTACTCATGTTGAAAATGAGTCCATCCTATCCCTGGAGACCAGGAATTTATGAGGAAGCCTTGGCAGAATCAGAGGCTATTTAGTGAACATGGAAGCAGAGTAGATAATGTTAGATGATATTCCAAGTTAATGCCTTTAAGCTATGACTGCCTGTTGCTCCCCTTCACTAAAGAAATGCTGCTAAACAGACTAGATATTTGACCAGTTCACAGGAGACAATATAGACAATAACTATATTGAAGGCATGCAAAACTTCTATAGTACTTTTTGCCTTCCTCTTAATAGGTCCCGTGCAGACTTGAAAACATGGGATATATTTGTTACTATAGCCTATCTTTTCTTTACTTAAACACAATGTAAATGTTTGGACTCAGGCATTCTTACTTGTAGTCACCTTGATAAATCTTGGGTATTCCCGTATTACCTTAACTATGCATTTGCAAGTAAGCACATCTATTGATAGTTACACCATGTTATTTTTCCAAAATTCATCTTGAGAGGCTGTTCAAACCTCTTGTGCCCCACCTCACATTCTCTTAACATACTTCTAGCCTGGGTGTTATTATAACAACCAGGCATACACAAGCATAATGTGACAGCACTTACCTCCACTGCAATTCCTTGCTTTCTGCATCAGGAAATTTTTGCTGTAGCGCCTGTGGGAATCTGTTCAGCTAAATTTTGACTCACACACAAACCTGGAACTGGGAACTGTGAGGGAATTAACAAAATGTAGGACAAGAGTCAGTAGAGAAATAATTCCCTCTTCCACCCCTTGGGTGGAGAACTCTAAGGCATGTTCCACACAGCTTCTCAGACTGTTCCCGTATGATAAGATCACATTGGTTGATTTGCTATGTTTCTTAAACGGAATTTGTTCCCCCTCAATTGAAAAATGTGAGATTTAGGAATATTTTAGTTATGCCCATTTTTACATTGGCAAGTAGATATGCCATCATGACTTTAAGAAGTATTTTATCAGCTCCCAAATCAATATGCATATTTTCCAGAATATTTAAACAAATCAAAATATTTGGACTATTAAAAAAGTAAACACAGCATGAGAAAATTTTTAATGAGAAATGTGAGTAAATCAAATGTTAAATTGCATGATTCTCTCTGTTCAATGTTTTAGCATAAAAAGTGAAAAATTGGGAATTTCCTGGTGGTCCAGTGGTGAAGACTCTGCACTTTCACTGCCCAGGGTCTGGGTTCGATCCCTTGGTCGGAGGATCCTGCAAGCTGCCTGGCATGGCCAAAAAAAAAAAAAAAAAGGAAAGTGAAATAGTGGATATTTGCCCTTGGAAACATATTGTTTTTCTCTTTTTAAATAATGGAAACTAGTAACAAAATAAAATTACTGCAGTATAAATATAAAAAGTGTAAAAGCCCTAGTATATGACATGATCTTTGAATTTGCCTCAAAATGATTTCCCATTTAATACCTTCCCTTAAATATTGATACAGAATCAGAGGTCAGCCAAACATCTTGGCAATGCTTAAGAAATTATACTTTAAATGAAGTATGCAAATACTTATTTTTGTTTTCTAATCTTAATTCAGAGAAGATGGAAAATACAAGTATTCTCTCCCTAAAGAAATATTAACTCATCAAACTGGGCTGCTTTGGAATAAAAAGTCCTACATGTGTGCCCTGTGAACTTATTTAATATAACTATGAGTACTGTAATTTCTGCATTTCCTGATTGGTACTAAAATTGCAAGTATATTAGTTTAATATTTTATAGGGGTTTTGGAAGACTGCTCTTGAAATTTTCAAGGTATAGGGTTGTTTTTCCTCTGGAAGGAAAATCCCAGCATCTGACAATAATTCTCTGTAATCTTTTACTTGGACAAAAGCTCTGATTGGTTATAGTCATGGCTTTTCCTCACACACAAATTGAACAATTTCACAAGTAAAGAGGCTTCACTTTTTTTCCCTTTCATTCAAAATAACAAAAACTCTACATCATACTCTCCCTTTTCCTCTGTCCTAGAGTCACCAAAGTATTAGGTCTAATCCCAGACACCCTGATTAGTTACCCAGTCTCCATAGTTACTTTTTTAATTTTTAAAAAAATTTTTGGCCATGCCCCGCAGCTTGCAGGATATTAGTTCCCCAATCAGGGACCGAACCCAGGCCCTAGCAGTGAAAGTGCTGAGTCCTAACCACTGGACCACCAAGGAATTCCCCATAGCTACTTTTAAAAAGGGAGAGTTTTGATCTGAGTACTCAGAGTGTGCTTCATGGTTTGCAACAGTTCCATTGACATTATCCTTTGTTCTGTGTGATGTTGTTTGTTATTTATATTTCTCTGTTTTTGTGACCCTACACATCCACAGAGCACTCTGTTATTGACTATAGACAAAAATCTTCTCAAATAATAAACCTTATCATAATTGTGAACTATTTTGTGGAAATAACAGGCTTATGTTCAGATGCATAGTCTAGCCTACATAAACCTCTCCCTCCCCAAAAATGTAGGTAATTTTATTTTCATGTGGTCATAAGAAACAGTAAACTTCTTGTTTATTATTTTTCACAGCAATATTCATGGAGTTTACATTTTTGGTATATTGGTTACATTACCTAGAAACTTCCTAGAAATCAAAAATTCACTTAAAAATTCAAGAAAGTAGGCAGATGATTTTATAATTATCAAGGGCTCATTTTAAAAGTAGTACAAAACAGAGCTTCCCTGGTGGCGCAGTTGTTGAGAGTCCGCCTGCCGATGCAGGGGACAGGGGCTCGTGCCCCGGTCCGGGAAGATCCCACATGCGGTGGAGCGGCTGGGCCCGTGAGCCATGGCCGCTGAGCCTGCGCATCCGGAGCCTGTGCTCTGCAACGGGAGAGGCCACAACAGTGAGAGGCCTGAGTACCGCAAAAAAAAAAAGTAGTACAAAACAAAGTAGCTAGCGCTTACTAAACACTTCTTTTTAGGCATCTGTGACAAATAATAATTAGGTCTCAATCATTCCCTCTGTCTTGGGTCATTTTCATCAACATGCTGGAATGTCTGCCTCCTTTAAAAAACATGCTTTGTGCAGTTTCCCTCAAGTTACTTTCTTTTCCTCTACTTTCCTAAAAACATCTTTTTTTTTTAAATTATTTTTATTGGAGTATAGTTGATTTACAGTGTTGTGTTAGTTTCAGGTGTACAGCAAAGTGAATCAGTTATACATATAAATATATGCACTCTTTTGGAGATTCTTTTCCCAGATAGGCCATTACAGAGTACTGAGTAGAGTTCCCTGTGCTATACAGTAGCTCCATAGTACTTATCTAGTTTACATGTAGTAGTGTGTATATGTCAATCCCAATCTTCCAATTTATCCCTTAAAAGCATCTACACTCACCATCTTCACTTGCTCTCCTCCTATTCCTATTTTTAAACCCCTCTAGTCAGGCTTTCATTCCTCCACTCCACTGAAAATACGCTCTTCAGGGTCATTATTCTTGCTGAATCCAGTGGTTTATCCTCAATCTTCATCTTATTGTACCTTTCCTAGAGCAGGATTTGACAATAATTGATCAAGCCTACTTTTTGAAAAACATTCTTCTTTTGATTTCAGAGACATCATACACCTGTTTTCCCTTCTACAAAACTGACCTTTTTTTCTGTTTTTTCTTACTCTTCCTGGCCTCTAATTTTTTTTTTTTTTGGCCTCTAAATTTTTAAGAGCCCCAAAGTTATCTTCACTGAAATTGTAAGGTTTCTTTGTTACTGTTTGCATCGAGCTGAGGACTCTGTGGATAGAGATCCTGCTTCCCAGAGGGAGAACATTTCAACCAGGGGACATAGCAAGAGTCCAGTTGAACTACAAAGTATGGCTGCTTTTTGGGCACTTCTAGCTCCTAGTGTCCAGGGACCAGTCAGCAGGATAAGGAGTCACCATTTTTGAAGGGGAAATTGACCCTGATCATCAAGAGGAGGTAGGACTGGTTAGAATATGTGTGAAGCCCAGGTGATCCACTTGGGTGACCCTTGGTACTCCTTGACCAATTCTGATGGTAAATTGAATTTACCAACTGTAGTAACTCTGGCCAGAGAAGGGCATGGTAAGCAGTGCTCAGACCTCAGAAGAAAGGGTCTGGGTCATGCCAGGTAAACCACTGAGACCAGAAGAGTTGATAGCTGAGGGTGAGGGGATCTAGAACGTATAGTAGAGGAGGGAGACAGCCAGTGTTAGTTGTGGCCCCATGACCAGCTGCAGCAGTGAGCACTCCAGCTTGTCCCACTAACCTTCCTTTTCCAAATTTCCCTCAGGAAGAAAGGCGCATGGGGAGCTGCTTCTGGAAAGTATGCAAAGATTGAGGGACACATGGGGTAGATTGTGGTAGCCATTGTGACATTTCCCCAGCTTCTGGGAAGGCTGCTGGAAGGTGATCCTCAGCTGTCAGCCTTCTATAGGGATTCCCTCAGCTGAAGAAAACTGCCTTGCCCAAGGTCACGACTCCTTTCCAGGATAGCTGGTATCCAGTGACTTATCAGCATGGGAGTATAAAGGTCTGATCCCAGTGTTCCAACCTGAGACAGCTCTGAAGGGCTGTCCCAGTTGCACACCTACACATGGGGTCAGCTGAGGATTCACTTTGACTGCATTTCACCTCAGTTTCTACCTCTGCCTGATCCGACTTCATTCTCTTCTCTTCCACGAGTGTTGATCCTGAAAGCATTCCTCAATAAACTTCTTATACACTAATCTCCATCTCAAGGTCTGCTTCTGAGGAAACCCAAGTGGAGACAACAGGATATTGTCTCCAATATCCTGAACTCACTATGTGGCTGTAACCAGGAGTATAACTAACTATAATTCCTGAACATACCAAAAGGGTCTGTACATGCTTAGTATGTGTTTTCCCTGCCTCGAGTACCCAGGCTGTTTTTGTCAGGCCAACTCACATTCATCTTCTAAGACTCAGCTCAAGACTCAGTTTCACTACCTCCTTGAAGCCTCCTCTCAACATGTGTTCACCTCCATTCCCAACATGTGTTCCTTCAGAAGCCTGTGCTTCCCTCTATCACATATCTTACTGTACCAATCTGTAATTATGTATTTACTTGCCTGTGCAAGACTGAGACTTTCTTAAGGGCAAGATTTGCCTGGTCTTTCATCTTTGTATTTTAATGCTAATACAGGGCATCTGACACAATAAGCAATCAATAAATTTTTTATTTATTTATTTATTTTTTTTGCGGTACGCGGGCCTCTCACTGCTGTGGCCTCTCCCGTTGCGGAGCACAGGCTCCGGACGCGCAGGCTCAGCGGCCATGGCTCACGGGCCCAGCCGCTCCGCAGCATGTGGGGTCTTCCCGGACCGGGGCACGAATCCGTGTCCCCTGCATCGGCAGGCGGACTCTCAACCACTGCGCCACCAGGGAAGCCCAATAAATGTTTTTTAAAAGAATGAATGGAATAGAGATTTTTCTCTATGTCACAGGCAAATGTTTAGGCAATATAGATTTGAAGATACAGATTTTGGAGCCAGACTGGCTTGTAATGGAGACCTAGCTCTATATTTAATTAGAGGTTTGTTGAAATAACCTTGGGAAAATTGCTTAACCACCTCATTTCCCTTATTTATAAAATGGAAATTATAATAACACCAATTTTATAAGATTGTTACAAGAATTAAAACAATAATCATAATGGGCATGATATTATTAAATATCATTCTCATTTGTTGCACCCTACCATACAGCAGAGCACTAAAGCTTTTCACCTGTAATTCTCATTCAGTCTTCCAAACAAATCTACAAAGTTGATGGCAACTCCATAAAGATTAAAAAACAAGAACAGCAGGGAATTCCCTGGCGGTCCAGTGCTCAGGACTCTGTACTCTCACTGCTGCCGTGCGGTATGGCCAAAAAAAAAAATTAACCATTATTTTAATCTGAAATTTTAATTTTTATTTGTTAAATCTGGCAACCTTACCCAAAATCCATAGGTTTCATACATGACTAAAACCTGTTGCTAATTTCAAGTGGCGAATTACTTCCTCACCTAAAGTTATTTAAAAATTTCTAGCCAATACAAACACATCTGCAGGTTGAAATTTGTTAGCCACTTGCCAATTCACAACTTAAGCTGCACCATATTACAGTTAAAAAAAAAAAAGCCGTAAAATCGAATTTTAAATCTTGTATCTACCTAAACTCCATCACCAACTAAGGATGTAGCTAGCCTTCTGCAATTTAAGTTGCCTGAATCTCACCTTTCCTTATTTGTAAAATTAAGAGGTTTGACTAGAAAATCTTGAGTGCCTTCTTCCTCTTAAAATCTAGTGTCCTATAACTCTACTGTGTTTCTTCTGTAGCAGGGTGTCAGGATATTAATGAAAACATATCACAAATGACACTTCTCTCACAAATAACATGTTTTCTCTCTCTCCCAAAGTGTACTCCTCAGGAGGCCATATACTTATTTTGATGATAGTGCTGTTGCTTAAATCATTTTTGGAGAGCATAGCAACATATTGAATATCCTTTCTGGTGGCAAATTATTTTTCCATGAAAGTGGATTTGATTTTTGGAACTAGACCAAAAGTTATTCAGACCCAAATCCAATGGATGGTACAACTGAAAAATATATAGAAATTTTAAACAAAATACGAGATGGGTTTATCAAATAAATGAAACTTTTATTTTTGGGAATCTTTTTTATTTTATTTTATTATTTTTTTGCTTTTGTTTTAATTTTTGAATCTTATTTTATTTACATTTTTATACAGCAGGTTCTTATTAGTCATCAGTTTTATACACATCAGTGTATACATGTCAATCCCAATCGCCCAATTCATCACACCACCATCCCCACCCCCACGTGGCTTTCCCCCCTTGGTGTCCATACGTTTGTTCTCTACATCTGTGTCTCTATTTCTGCCCTGAAAACCGGTTCATCTGTACCATTTTTCTAGGTTACACATTCTTGCGTTAATATACGATATTTGTTTTTCTGTTTCTGACTTACCTCACTCTGTGTGACAGTCTCTAGATCCATCCACCTCTCTACAAATGACCCAATTTCGTCCCTCTTTATGGCTGAGTAATATTCCATTGTATATATGTACCACATCTTCTTTATCCATTCACCTGTCGATGGGCAATTAGGTTGCTTCCATGACTTGACTATGTAAATACTGCTGCAATTTACATTGGGGTGCATGCATCTTTTTGAATTACGGTTTTCTCTGGGTATATGCCCAGTATTGGGATTGCTGGGTCATATGGTAATTCTATTTTTAGTTTTTTGAGGAACCTCCATACTGTTCTCCATAGTGGCTGTATCAATTTACATTCCCACCAACAGTGCAAGAGGGTTCCCTTTTCTCCACACCCTCTCCAGCATTTGTTGTTTGTAGATTTTCTGATGATGCCCATTCTAACAGGTGTGAGGTGATACCTCATTGAAGTTTTGATTTGCATTTCTCTAATAATTAGTGATGTTGAGCAGCTTTTCATGTGCTTCTTGTCCATCTGTATGTCTTCTTTGGAGAAAAGTCTATTTAGGTCTTCTGCCCATTTTTGGATTGGGTTGTTTATTTCTTTAATATTGAGCTGCATGAGCTGTTTATATATTTTGGAGATTAATCCTTTGTTCATTGATTCATTTGCAAATATTTTCTCCCATTCTGAGGGTTGTCTTTTCGTCTTGTTTATGGTTTCATTTGCTGTGCAAAAGCATTGAAATTTCACTAGGTCCCATTTGTTTATTTTTGTTTTTATTTCCATTACTCTAGGAGGTGGATCAAAAAAGATCTTGCTGTGATTTATGTCAAAGAGTGTTCTTTCTATGTTTTCCTCTAAGAGTTTTATAGTGTCCGGACTTACACTTAGTTCTCAAATCCATTTTGATTTTATTTTTGTGTATGGTGTTAGGGAGTGGTCTAATTTCATTCTTTTACATGTAACTGTCAAGTTTTCCCAGCACCACTTATTGAAGAGACTGTCTTTTCTCCATTGGATATCCTTGCCTCCTTTGTCATACATTAGTTGACAATAGGTGTGTGGGTTGATCTCTGGGCTTTCTATCTTGTTCTATTGATCTATGTTTCTGTTTTTGTGCCAGTACCATACTGTCTTGATTACTGTAGCTTTGTAGTATAGTCTGAAGTCAGGGAGTCTGATTCCTCTTGCTCCGTCTTTTTCCCTCAAGACGGCTTTTGCTACTCGGGGTCTTTGTGTCTCCATACAAATTTTAAGATTTTTTGTTCTAGTTCCATAAAAATTGCCATTGGTAATTTGATAGAGATTGCATTGTATCTGCAGATTGCTTTGCGTAAGATGGTCATTTTCACAATATTGATTCTTCCAATCCAAGAACATGGTATATCTCTCCATCTGTTAGTATCATCTTTAATTTCTTTCATCAGTGTCTTATAGTTATCTGCATACAGGTCTTTTGTCTCCCTAGGTACGTTTATTCCTAGATATTTTATTCTTTTTATTGCAGTGGTATATGGGAGTGTTTCCTTAATTTCTCTTTCAGATTTTTCATCATTAGTGTATAGGAATGCAAGGGATTTCTGTGCATTAATTTTGTATCCTGCAACTTTATCAAATTCATTGATTAGCTCTAGTAGTTTTCTGGTGGCATCTTTAGGATTCTCTATGTATAGTACCATGTCATCTGCAAACACTGACAGTTTCACCTCTTCTTTTCCAGTTTGTATTCCTTTTATTTCTTTTTCTTCTCTGATTGCCATGACTAGGACTTCCAAACCTATATTGAATGACAGTGGTGAGAGTGGACATCCTTGTCTTATTCCTGGTCTTAGAGGAAATGCTTTCAGTTTTTCATCATTGAGAATGATGTTTGCTGTGAGTTTGTCATATATGGCCTTTATTATGTTGAGGTAGTTTCCCTCTATACCCACTTTCTGGAGAGTTTTTATCATACATGGGTGTCGAATTTTGTCAAAAGCTTTTTCTGCATCTATTGAGTTGATCATATGGTTTTTATTTTTCAATTTGTTAATATGGTGTATCACATTGATTGATTTGTGTATATTGAAGAATCCTTGTATCCCTGGGATAAATCCCACTTGATCATGGTGTATGATCCTTTTATTATGTTGTTGGATTCTGTTTGCTAGTATTTTGTTGAGGATTTTTGCATCTATATTCATCAGTCATATTGGTCTGTAGTTTTCTTTTTTTGTAGTATCTTTGTCTGTTCTTGGTATCAGGGTGATGGTGGCCTCATAGAATGAGTTTGGGAGTGTTCCTTCCTCTGCAATTTTTTGGAAGAGTTTGAGAAGGATGGGTGTTAGCTCTTCTCTAAATGTTTGATAGAATTCACCTGTGAAGCCATCTGGTCCTGGACTTTTGTTTGTTGGAAGATTTTTAATCACAGTTTCAATTTCATTACTTGTGATTGGTCTATTCATATTTTCTGTTTCTTCTTGGTTCTGTCTTGGAAGGTTATACCTTTCTAAGAATTCGTCCATTTCTTCCAGGTTGTCTATTTTATTGGCATACAGTTGCTTGTAGTAGTCTCTTAGGATACTTTGTATTTCTGCGATGTCTGTTGTAACTTCTCCTTTTTCATTTCTAATTTTATTGATTTGAGTCCTCTCCCTCTTTTTCGTGATGAGTCTGGCTAATGGTTTATCAATTTTGTTTATCTTCTCAAAGAACCAGCTTTTAGTTTTATTGATCTTTGCTATTGTTTTCTTTGTTTCTATTTCATTTATTTCTGCTCTGATCTTTATGATTTCTTTCCTTCTGCTAACTTTGGGTTTTGTTTGTTCTTCTTTCTCTAGTTCCTTTAGGTGTAAGGTTAAATTGTTTATTTGAGATTTTTCTTGTTTCTTGAGGTAGGCTTGTATAGCTATAAACTTCCCTCTTAGAACTGCTTTTGCTGCATCCCATAGGTTTTGGATCGTCGTGTTTTCATCGTCATTTGTCTCTAGGTATTTTTTGATTTCCTCTTTGATTTCTTCAGTGATCTCTTGGTTATTTAGTACTGTATTGTTTAGCCTCCATGTGTTTGCATTTTTTATGTTTTTGTCCTGCAATTCATTTCTAATCTCATAGCGGTGTGGTCAGAAAAGATGCTGGATATGATTTCAATTTTCTTAAATTTTCTGAGACTTGATTTGTGACACAGACGTGATCTATCCTGGAGAACGTTCTGTGTGCACTTGAGAAGAAAGTGTAATCTGCTGTTTTAGGATGGAATGTCTTATAAATATCAATTAAATCTGTCTGGTCTATTGTGTCATTTAAAACGTGTGTTTCCTTATTAATTTTCTGTGTGGATGATCTGTCGATTGGTGTACGTGAGGTGTTAAAGTCCCCCACTCTTACTGTGTTACTATCGACTTCCTCTTTTATAGCTGTTAGCAGTTGCCTTATGTATTGAAGTGCTCCTATGCTGGGTGCGTATATAATTGTTATATCTTATGCTTGTATTGATCCCTTTATCATTATGTAGTGTCCTTCCTTGTCTCTTGTAACATTCTTTATTTTAATGTCCATTTTGTCTGATATGAGAATTGCTACTCCAGCTTTCTTTTGATTTCCATTTGCATGGAATATCTTTTTCCATCCCCTCACTTTCAGTCTGTATGTTTCCCTAGGTCTGAAGTGGGTCTCTTGTAGACAGCATATATATGGATCTTGTTTTTGTATCCATTCAGCAAGCCTGTGTTTTTTGGTTGGAGCATTTAATGCAGTCACCTTTAAGGTAATTATTGATATGTATGTTCCTATGACCATTTTCTTAATTGTTTTGGGTTTGTTTTTGTAGGTCCTTTTCTTCTCTTGTGTTTCCCACTTATCGAAGTTCCTTTAGCATTTGTTGTAGAGCTGGTTTGTTGGTGCTGAATAATCTTAGCTTTTGCTTTTCTGTAAAGCTTTTGATTTCTCCATCGAATCTGAATGAGATCCTTTCCGGGTAGAGTAATCTTGTTTGTAGGTTCTCTGCTTTCATCACTTTGAGTATATCATGCCACTTCCTTCTGGCTTGTAGAGTTTCTGCTGAGAAATCTGCTGTTAACCTTATGGGAGTTCCCTTGTATGTTATTTGTCATTTTTCCCTTTCTGCTTTCAATAATTTGTTTTTAATTTTTGCCAGTTTGATTACTATGTGTCTCGGCGTGATTCTCCTTGGGTTTATCCTGTATGGGACTCCCTGTGCTTCCTGGAGTTGGGTGGCTATTTCCTTTCCCATGTTAGGGAAGTTTTTGACTATAATCTCTTCAAATATTTTCTCGGGTCCTTTCTCTCTTCTCCTTGTGGGACCCCTATAATGCGAATGTTGTTGCATTTAATGTTGGTGTCTTAGGCTGTCTTCATTTCTTTTCATTCTTTTTTCTTTATTCTGTTCCGCAGCAGTGAATTCAACCATTCTGTCTTCCAGGTCACTTATCCGTCCTTCTGCCTCAGTTTTTCTGCTATTGATTCGTTCTAGTGTAGTTTTCATTTCAGTTATTGTATTTTTCATCTCTGTTTGTTTGTTCTTTAATTCTTCTAGGTCTTTGTTAAACATTTCTTGCACATTCTCCATCTTTGCCTCCATTCTTTTTTCGAGGTTCTGGATCATCTTCACTATCATTATTCTGAATTCTTTTTTGGAAGGTTGCCTATCTCCACTTCATTTAGTTGTTTTTCTGGGGTTTTATCTTGTTCCTTCATCTGGTACATAGCCCTCTGCCTTTTCATCTTCTCTGTCTTTTTGTGAATGTGGTTTTTGTTCCACAGGCTGCAGGATTGTAGTTCTTCTTGCTTCTTCTCTCTGCCCTCTATTTTGGGGAATCTTAAGCCACAAGTTTAAAGCAGTTAGGAGAGACCTCTAAAACCTATTTTCGAGCAACAGTTGCATCCCTGGAATAAGTGCATTGCCTCCAACTTCAAGGGGCTCACACTCAACAGGGTGTGTAGGTTCTGCCAGTTGGTTACACAAAGTCACCCTCTATCAAGAAGCTAGTGATTCATTGCTATTCATGATAAAGTATTGAAAATACAATTCCACATGATTTATTACCCAAATGCTCTTTTATCCTGAGACATAGTTCCTTTTTGGTGAAATTTTCAACTATGTTTAAGAAAAGAAATGCCAAATCCTGATGGTTTTTTACCTCCCATCAACACACACATACATATATACATGTAAAGCTTTTCTTAGCTCATTCATCTAATGATTTTAAAAGTAGCAGTACTTATACTCTACAGTGTAAAGATTATGTGACAATGGAAGAAAACAGAAAAAGTGTTTCTTTCAAAGGGAAAATGTAACATGTCATAATTGAAGATGATTCTACATAAAATGCAAATATTTAAAAATAAAACATATTTCTAGACAGAAACAAAACAGGGATAATCAAATAAATAAATCGAAAGCACACAAATTTGGCTGTATTTCTAGGCCTAGACCAATAAGGTATGTTTTATTGATACAACTATGGACAGACAAATTATAAAGGAGTAGAGTTGAAAGCCCCCTCCCAATTCTTTTTCTGTTTTCTCTCCACTTCCGATTTTCTCTTCTCTTTTCTTTCCTTTTTAAATTTTTATGGAGTACACATACGTTTTTGCATGGTGTGTATACAAGCACACGCATATGTTTAAGAACATTAAAAACACAATTCAAAGTCACTCTAAAGCACGATTTGGAAATATCTATCTAAAAACATTTAAATTTTACCTAACCTGAACTAATAATTCTGGTTTTAGAAATTTATCTTAATAAAACTGTAGTGGGTTGAATGGTGCCCCCCCCCTCCAAAAGGTATAATTCATGTCCTAATGCCCAGAACTTGTTAACATTACAAGGAAAAAGAGTCTTTGCAGTTGTGATTTAGTTAATGATCTAGTGATGATAAAATCATTCTTGGTGGGCCTTAAATCCAATGACAAGTGTCCTTGTAAGATTAAGGCAAAAGGAGATTGCAAAGACAGCTGAGGAGGAGACAATGTGAACGCAGAGGCAGATAATGAAATGATGCAGCCACAAGTTAAGCAATGCCAAGAACCACCAGAAGCCAGAAAATGCAAGGAACATTATCTCCCTTAGAAGCCTAGGATCAGTGTGGCTCTGCCACATTTCTGATTTTTAGCCCCTAGAACTATAAGAGAATAATTTCTGTTGTTTATACCCACCAAGTTTGTGGTAATTTGTTAACTGAACTCTGGAAACTAATACAAAAACTACCATAAAATCAATAAATATGATAAGTGTAGTTTAATATATAATAGCAAGATGAAAATGGCATCTTATGAAATAGCATATCTATAATAGAGAGATCATTAAAAATTATACCATAGGGGGCTTCCCTGGTGGCGCAGTGGTTGAGAGTCCGCCTGCCGATGCAGGGGACACGGGTTCGTGCCCCGGTCCGGGAAGATCCCACATGCCGTGGAGCGGATAGGCCTGTGAGCCATGGCCGCTGAGCCTGTGCGTCCGGAGCCTGTGCTCCGCAACAGGAGAGGCCACAACAGTGAGAGGCCCGCGTACCGCAAAAAAAAAAAAAAAAAAAAAAATTATACTATAGGGCTTCCCTGGTGGTGCAGTGGTTGGGAGTCCGCCTGCCAATGCAGGGGACACGGATTCGAGCCCTGGTCCGGGAAGATCCCACATGCTGCGGAGCAACGAACCCAGGCACCACAGCTGCTGAGCCTGAGCTCTAGAGCCCACCTACCACAACTACTGAAGCCCACATGACTAGAGCCCGTGCTCCGCAACAAGAGAAACCACCCCAATAAGAAGCCCTCACAGCACAACAAAGAGTAGACCCCGCTTGCCACAACTGGAGAAAGCCCACGCGCAAAAATGAAGACCCAATGCTGCCAAAAATTAATTAATTAATTAATTTAAAAAATTATACTATAAACATATGACATAATATAAATCTTATAGCAAAATAATGTTAAATAATATATTCAAAGTACATAAAATGAAATGAAAAGACACATTGAAAAACAGCCTGTAGTGTATAAGTATTATTCCATGTTTATTTAAAAACATATATTGGGTATTAATACCCAGAATATATAAAGAATTCCTTCAACTCAACAACAGAAAAACCAAAACATCTGATTTTAAAATGGACAAAGGAGGGAATTCCCTGATGGTCCCGTGGTTAGGACTCTGCACTCTCACTGCCAAGGGCCGGAGTTCAACCACTGGTGAGCGAACTAAGATCCTACAAGGCGCGTGGCTCAGCCAAAAAAAAGAGACGAAAGACTTGGCGTTTCTCCAAAGATGATATACAAATGACAAAAAAAATACCAAAAGATTCTCAACATCACTAATCATTAGAGAAATGCAAATCAAAATCTCAAGATATCACCTCATACCTGTTAGAATGTCTGCTATCAAAAAAGAAACAAACATAAAATAGCAAGTGTTAGCAAGGACATGGAGAAATTGGAATCTTTGTGCACTATTGGCGGGAATATAAAATGGTTCAGCTGCCTGAAGAAATTAAAAGTAGAATTACCATATGATCCAGCAATCTCACTTCTGGGTTTATATCTAAAAGAACTGAAAACAGGATCTCAGAGATATTTGCACAGGCATGTTCATAGCAGCATTATTGACAACAGTCAAGAGGTGAAAGCAGGGCATATGTCATTGACAGATAAGTGGATAAACAAAATTTGGTGCATACATACAATGGAATAGTATTTAGCCTTAAAAAGGAAGAGAAGGAAGGAGTACTTGTCATATGCTGTAACATAGATGAATCTTGAGGACATTATGCTAAGTGGAATAAGCTGGTCACAAAAAGACAAATACTGTATGGCTCCATACATATAAGTTACCTAAAGTGGTCAAATCCATAGAAACAGAAAGTAGAACAGTGATCACCAAAGGCTGGGAGGGAGGGGAAATGGAGAGCTGTTGTCTAATGGTTAGAGAGTTTTGGTTTTGCAAGGTGAAAAGTTCTGGAGATCTGTCACACAACAATGTAAATATACTGAACACTGCTGAACTGACACTTAGAAATAGTTATGCTGGTTAAAAAAAAACCAAACTGTGTTTTTTAAAAATTTGCAGTTTATTGTATATATAAATAAATAAAGCTGTTTAAAGAATATATTGGTGAACTATTTTAGCTAAGAAAATAACTAAGAAAATAAGACTCCAAAGTCAGACTACCTGGCCTCAAATCCCAGCTCTGCCACCTACTAGTGATGTGATCTTGGGCAAGTCATTTAATAAAGCTGTTCCTCAGCTTTCTTTGTAAAAGAGAGTTTATAATAGTATACTGCCTTATAGAACTGTTTTTTGAATTAGATGAGCTAATATTCATAAAACAAGGTCTAGTACATTGTGCTAAATAAATATGGTGACCTATCAATCTCACTCTTGATAGAAGAGTGAGATTGAGATTGTGAGATGAGATTCTCTACATAGAAATATTTACAGATTATTTCTAAGTAGATGTCCTACCAGAGATTTTAATCATTTTCTTCTCAGCTTATCTGAGGGTTCTTTTTAATATATATTTATTTATTTATTATTTTTGACCATGTTAGGTCTTCCTTGCTGCACGCGGGCCTTCTCTAGCTGCAGCGAGTGGGGGCTGCTCTTCATTGTGGTGCTCAGGCTTCTCATTGAGGTGGCTTCTCTTGTTGCGGAGCACGGGCTCTAGGCACACGGGCTTCAGTAGTTGTGGCGCACGGGCTTAGTTGCTCCACAGCACGTGGGATCTTCCCTGACCAGGGATCGAACCTGTGTCCCCTGCATTGGCAGGTGGATTTTTAAGCGCTGCACCACCAGGGAAGTCCCTTATCTGAGTTTTTAAATCTTTTTATTACATATATGTATGATTTTCATAATAAAAGCAATAGAAGGTTTTTTTATGAATACAAAATAAGTCAGATGGTCCATCTATTTTACAAGTTTGTCTCTTGGTAACACTAAGGTAGTAATTTCTGGGCAAACATGGATTATTTATTATATTTCAAAAACCTTTCTAATATTTTTAGCACTGTCATTGACAAAAAGAAAGATACTGTTATATGCGAATGAAAATAACAGAGTCTACAATAACAGCCTGTAACTGTTGTTATGAAAATTATGGTCTATAATCCTTTAAATTTTTATAGTTATATTATTAACTATTAGAGTAATTTCCTGTTTGTAGGCTGGGTGACAATAACACAATTTAAATGCGAGACTGCAGAGGTATTCCATATGGATGTCTTCCTGACCCAGTATTTTTGCAACGCTGGGAAAAGCCATGGTAGATTTGGTGTTGATCCTGCTTTTCCTCTGGACAGAGTCAGTTCTGGCCTGCTCTGTCTCTCATTACTGTGATGACGGCCCTATCCAGATGCTAAATACTCAAGAGACACTCCAGTACAGTGTTAAAGACTCTGAACACTTCATCCGCAAAGAATGTAGCATTCCAAGAGAAAACAGGCCTCCTTCTGACACTAGTAAAATTGTGAAGGTGTGTGATAAATCAGGCATCAAAATGAGAGGCCACAGATTCTTAAATATACTCTGCCTCTTACAGTGAGTCCCTGCTCCTCTCTTTCCAACACAGAAATAGTCATATATTCTAAATAATGATAATAAAGCTTGCAAATACACATCAGTAGAAACAACTATAAAATATGTTCAACTATAAAGTGTTACAATAACCTATTATGCAGTTAAGAAGGCTGGTCTAGTTGGGAATCAATAAATAGAGGTGTAACTAACAACGAAAACGTGTGAAATGTCTTAAGCTCTTTGAGGCGATTTACGTTGAGAAGATCGGCAGGAATATTTTGTTTTAAGAGCACTGGTTTCTTCCATTTTCCTTCTCTCTCTCTCCCTTCCCTTCCCTTCCCTTTTCTTTCTTTTCCTCCCTCCCTCTATTCCTTCTTTTCTTCCTCCCTCTTTCATACAGATGTTTTCACTCTTTCATATTCAAAAAACAAAAACTACAGGGGTTTAAAGGTACCATTTACTTGAAACATCAACTTTCTAAAGAAATACAAAATTTTTAAAATCTAAAATAATGACTTATCTATCTCAAAGAAAACAAAATGATGGCTTGTTTTTCAAACAAATAGATTTGGCTATAAACTAGAATTATTTTTCCATTGAAAAATAAAACTATTTTAACCAGAAATATGTAAAAGATTGTTTCTAAAATGACCAGTGCTTAGTTTTCTAACAAAAATGCAAAATAATCTGCCTGAGAACAATGGAAATATATAAATTATGACTACTGGTGCTAACTAAAATTTACTAAATATTAGATTTACTTATTATGCTAAAGCAATATGGAATTCCTAGTATTTTTTGTTCCTTTTTACTTTTTACTAAGATATAACTTAATATGAAGTAGAAAAGTTAAGTGTATACCTTGATGAATTGTTACATGTTACAGCCATGATCCACCAGCCAGATCAAGATAGAGAACACTTAAAAGATCATGTTTCCTTCAATTTTAGGTGTATAAATCTCTCCCTTAGGATGTAGTTTAAAATGTAGATTCCTAGACTACATTCCCAGAGATTCAATAATAATACGTCTGGGATAGGGTCCCTGAGACTGAATATTAAATAAACACCTCCACTTGGAGAAACTTCGCCCTCAAAGGAGGCCTAACTTGACTTACGACTCTAAAAGTTCCATTACTCTCAGCTTTAAAGATAATTTTATTAGGAAATCTAGGTGGTTTTCTACCAACATACATAAGACATTTGGTGTCCTTGTGTAATTCTAAGTTTTAGTGTGATTTTTTCTTTTTTTGAGGCAGCATCTTCCATAAGAAGTTTCTACTAGTCCATGGCAAAATGAAAAATTTTAAGTCCCTAGTGAATATATCCTAGTAATATATCCTTTCTGTAGAAAACTTTCAAAGAATGGGAAAACTTAAATCAAGACAACCAAACCATTGTTAATATATTGATTTATTTATTCCAGTTTTTTTCTATGTACAGTTTTTTTTAACAAGAATATATATATATATGTATTAATATATATTGTTCCTGCCATTACCACCCGATTTTTCTTCAGCATTTTCCAATGTCCTTAAAAACCCTTTCAATGTAGTTTTGTCTGTAGAATGTTCTGTCTTATGAAAGCATCATAATTTATTTTACTACTCTGTATTTAAAATTTTAAACATAGAAGTTGTTTCCACTTTAAAAAATGTAAAGAACACTATGATGAACATTTTTGTACACATTTTAAAACTTCATTTTAAAATATTTCTTTAAGATAGATTGTTAAAGAAATTGATATGGAGGGTATAAGCATTTTTAAGGCTTTTGATATATATTGTGATTCAGTTACCTATTGCTGTATAACAAAATCTCCACAACTTAGTGGCTTAATAGAACAACTATTTATTAACAATCATTTTTCAATACATAGTATTGACTGGGTTCACGCATGCAGCTGCATTCAGCTGAAAGCTTGACTGAGGCTGGAATGTCTAAAATGGCTTCACTCATGTGTCTGGGACCTTAGCTGGGGGTAGTTGGAATAGGTGGGAGCTGGCTTGACCTCTTTCTACATAGTCTCTCGTTATTCAGTAGTCTAATCTGAGCTTGTTTATATCACAGCTGTATCCCATGAGAATAAAAGTGGAAATGTCAGGGTTCTTAAGACCTAGAGCTAGAAGCCAAAGCAAGTCATGGCGTCAGCCCAGATTTGGGGGGAAGAGAAAAAGACTCCACCTTTTACTGGAAGAGCTCCAAAATCATGTTGCAGAAGGGTATGTGGGGTTGGAGGTATTGCTAAGGCCCTATCTGGAAACAAATGACCACATACTACCATATTATTATTTTATAAAGCATAGATTTATTATAAAGATTATATGCAAAATGTACTTCCATCAGATTGGCATGAGTTAAAAAGTGTCAGCAAGAATGTGTAGCAACAACTCTCATATACTCCTGGTGTAGGTGTAATCTTGATGCTCATTTTACAAAACAATTTGTCATTAATTGCCAAAGGTCATAGGTATATACCCCCATGAAATGGGTGCACAGGTAGACCAGGATATATGTTCAATGAGGTTCATAGCCTCATCATTCATTACAGCCTCAATCTGAAAACAACCTAAAGTTCATTGACTCTAGAACATTATATTGTAGAATAGAATATATGGAAAATATAGAACAATGAAAATAAACAAACTATACACTCAGCATTATAGATGAATCCTTCAAACATAATGTTGAATATAAAATACAAGTCCTGGGAATTCCCTGGCGGTCCAGTTGTTAGGACTCCCCTCTCTCACTGCCGAGGGCCCGGGGTTCAATCCCTGATCAGGGAACTAAGATCCCACAAGCTGCGCAGCGTGACCAAAAAATAAAACAAGTCATAAAATGATTCATAGAATTTGATTTTATTTACTTGAAGTTCAAAAACAAGCAAAAGTAAACTATGTTGTTTAGGGATGCATACATAAGTAATTGAACTATAAAGAACAGCAGAGAAATGTTTACTATATTAAAGCCAAAGTATGTGTTTGGCCTGGTAAGGGGGAAGGAGGATGGAGAGGAGCATCCAGGCAGAGGAAAAAGAATAACTGGGCAATAGGAAGGAGATGACGGAATTTGAGGAGTTTAAAGGAAGCCAGTGAGCAAAAGGAAGAACAGGAACTTAGAGGCCAATGTAAGGATTTTCAGACTTCGTGCTAAGAGCAATGAAAAGCCACTGATTGGTTGTAAGCAATATGATTAGATTTTCATTTTCAAAGAGTAATTTTGTCTGTTATATATAAAACAGATTAGGGAAAGTCAAGAGTGGATAGAGGAGTATAGTTAGTAATCTATTTTAAATGGCTTCAAGTGGTACAGTGAGAGTGGTTAAGAAAAGGATGGATCTGAGATGGGCTTGGAAGATGGAATCAATAAGACGTGTTGCTTAGGGAGTTTAGAAAACAGAATGAGTCATCATGATTCCTATTTTCTGGCATGATCAACAAGGTGCCATTAATCAAGAAAGGGAACACTAGTGGGGAACTGGATCTTGATTTGGACTCCTGGAAAAGATGTGTGTACTAGATTCACTGTTTTAAATGTACTATTTAAAACCCACAAGTGCAGATGTTACCCAAGCAGTTGAATAAATGATCCGGAGCTCAGAAGATGTACTGATCTAGCGAGAGAAATTTGATATTTTTTTCTTTTAATGTACCATGGCAGTAAATGATACAGAGCATACCTGAAGTACTAAGGGCAGATAAAATGACTCAGAAAGGACAGATAGAAGCAAAACACAGTGAAAATGTTAATATTATCTATGTCCAAGGCACTATACATGATGCAGGTCACAAAGGTAAGTAAGATATGGTCCCTAGTTTACTGCGAAGTGGAGGAAACACTTAGATTATATAGATCTTACCTGGTAAATGACAAGAACTAAAAGATGCTTTGAGATCCCAGAGGGGTGCAGTTAATGCTGGAAACTTGAATAAGAATCAGTCATAAGGCGAAAGGTGGAAAAGGCATTCCAGGCAGAAGCAATAAGATGCACAAAAGCACTGAGTCTTGAAACAGTGTGGACGTGAGTAATCACAAGCAGTCCAGTAGCATTAACACGCAGGGTTTGAAGGTTGTGCAACAGGAGGTCAGACTAAAGAGAGAGAAAGGCCCCGGTTATGGACTGTCTCGCTTGCCCTTCTCAGGAGTTTAGGATTTATTGGGTAGGAAAGAGGAGTGTGTATTTCTACGTTAGGGAGATTACGTAGACCAAACATGGAGGGTGAAGGCAAAGCTGAACACAGCAAAGCTGCCTAGGAAAGAAAGAAGCTGCTACATGTATGGGAAGTGGTGATAGGGGTAAAGAGGGGACATCACATTTGATAAATATTTAAGATTACCCTTTAATTCAAAGGGCCTGTGTGAAGTCTTATCCGCTTAGTCCCAGGTTTCTCCCAGCTTTAAATGCAGTTGACGGGTACTTGGGAGAGATGGCAGAAGCCCAGGTTTTAAATCTCTGAATTTCTACAAAACAGAAAGGAAAAACAAGCAAACCACAACCACTACATAAACAGAGCAAATACATGGCGAAGCCCAAACGCCTGGGCAACATATACCACAAAGCTAGGGGACCCCAAAATACACGTGGGTGCGGCCAAACCCCCAACAGTCAGATTCTCAGGGCCTGTACGGGAGGAAGGAAGCTAGCGGGCGACGGCTGCTAAGCAGGTGCGGGCAGGTGCCCTTGGCCGCCAGGAGCGCTTGGCTCCCGGCTGAGCAGCGGGCAATGCGCAGCCGGCGAGGGAGCGAGCGCTTTGTCGGCTCCCGCCCCGGCGGCGCTCGAGTCCGCAGGACTGCAGGGGTCGGAGCAGCTGGGCCACCCTGTGACTCATCGGTGCTCCGATGTGAGACACGGCCCAACACTGAAGAAGGAGAAGCCGCTGAGAGTAGAATAAATCTCAGCAGCACCTGAACAACCAGGACAAAGTAAAGGAAGTTTCAGGGGGCAGGAAACAGGGCCAGGGAACTCCAGAGAGAAAGCCACCAAGGTTTTGACTGCTACACAAAAGCAACAGAAGAGGGAGCATGCTAGAGTCAGAAAACATTTTCTCCACCAGCCTCACTGTAAAAGTTCAAGGGGGAAAAAAAAAAGACACCGAAAAACAAAAAAACCCCACAACCCCCCCCCCCAATTTCCCATAGAAATGAGCATGAGGAAAATATCCAGGGGAAATCCCATACAGAATTTATTATAAGAAAAAATAAGGAGCAAACTAACATCCTTACAGACAAGGAAAGCAGGCCAGGAAGATGTGCCCACAAAAGAGCTCAAAACTGTAACCTACCATTTCAAAACAAACATAAAACACATTAAGAAAATGATTCAAGATGTGAAAGAACATCATGAATCAGAATTAGAAAAGCTCAGCATTGAGGTGACAGACCTCAGTGAAGAATTAGACTAATTAATTTATTAATTAAAAAGAATTAGATTAATGAATGCCTTAAAAGAAATAGAAAGTGCCAAGGGAAAGTTTTTCATTTTAAAAGAGACATTAGGGAATTCCCTGGTGGTCCAGTGGTTAGGACTTGGCACTTCCACTGCAGTGGCCCAGGTTCAATCCCTGGTCCAGGAACTAAGATCCTGAAAGCCACATGTAGCCAAAAAAGAAAAAAATAAGAGAAATTATTTTAAAAATATAAAAGAAATGAAGAGCTAAAAACAGTGAATCTAGTACACACATCTTTTCCAGCATCTACAGACTGGGAGCTCTGCTTTTTACCTGTTGCTGCTTCACAGTCTTCCTCCTGGGCATCTTTGTATCTCGTGGGCCCCCTCAGCTCTTGTCACATGGCAAGTATAGAATACCTTTGTTAAATAAGTGGTTCTTAACTCTTGTGACAACTCCCTTATTCCCAATCTCCAGGACTCAGAGGAGTCTTCAAAGATAGGAATACCACTAACCCACTTCCCTTCCTCCATGGCACTGAGTTAATTTCCTATTGCCACTTAGGAGAATAAAAAAGGGGAGACCTCCCTTTCAGAGATCAATTACCAGGACTTAAGGCACTTTTCATGTTCTTTCCTTTTTCAATAGTTGTACTTCCCCCTGTGCCCACTGTATCCTGGTATGTAAGCAAGCTTTTCCTATCATGTAAGAAATTTTCAGAATACAAACATATTCTTTTGCCCTAAATCAGACATATTAATTCATTCAAAACTTCATTCAGCAAATAGTTGTCAAGTAACAAATAGTTATTGGGCAGTAATGAACAAGACCAAAGATTAGGTTCCTGCCTTCATGGAATTACCATGAGCTGAGAAAGATGTAAACCAGTCAACATGTAAACAAGATCATTATAGGTTGTGATAAGCAATGGGAGGGAAATTAACAAAGTGAGGTAATGTTGGGGGAAGCTATTCTAAATAAGAAAGTCAGGGAAGATCACTCTAACCACATCCTAGTCTTAAATCATCTGGTTAGTTGAATAATATTAAGATATTTAAGTGCTTTCATATGAATCCCAGTTGTTATTCCCCTTTGGGACGACCTACAGGCCTTCTTGCCCGTGACTTCATTTCCTCCAAAAGGTACATGGATATAGAGGTACATAAATATGCCTCATTCCTGACCTTGAGAACCTACAGTGTAGTAGAAGGAACAGACATGCAAACAGATAAGAAAATACAACATGGCAAAGGGGATACCACAAGCACGAACAAGGTTACTGTTCTTCCTGGTTAACTCTTCGGTCTTGGGCCTCTGGTGTCCCTGGAAAACCCTGTTTACCTGTTTGGGTTTTAGGCTGAAAATTCTTCCTGGCTCCCTACATCATCTTAATATTTACTTTTAAGTTTTTGGCTATATCAGAAGTAACTTGACTTGCATGCATTACTAGCTTAATTCCCTCATAGCCGGTAGATCCCAACATTGGCTTGAGATACATAACAAAGTACTGGGGAAAATATTTTTAAAAATTACTTTCTTAAAGAGCCCATATTGTTCATGTCAAATTTTTCAAATAAATGCTAAATAAGATGTCTGGCCAGATAATTGAAGCTGGCTGTTATCACACAAGAGAATGTATTCAAATAATAATTGTCATGATTAGAAGCCTGTACTGCATTTCAGTGTCACCGTTTTCCTGTCAGTAACCATGTTAGTCTGGTAACCAGGCAGTGAACATTTATTTGGACTGCAGGAATTTTTAAAGACAGATAACACAGGCACAGAATATGCTATAAAAGACACACAGAATTAGAAGTATTTGAATAGATACATAGGTATTTTAATTATGTTCTGAAGTGGCTAGTGGTTTATTTAGCTTGTCAGCTCTTAAGATTCATCACAACTCTTTCAGATTCCTCTGAGATACTTCCAACTACTGGGAATTGCTACCTTCCCCCAAATAATGGGGTAGCCGCATTCCAGGTGCTAGCATCAGGGACAGATGAGAAAGAGCAGTGATGTTTCCCTTTGCCCGATATCCTTCACTTCACATATTACAACGTCTCCAAGTGAAGTAGATTTAGCTGTCAATCCTAGCTTTATATGAGGTGGTAAGTGAAGAAAGAAGGAGATTTAAGTCCTCCAAAGGCACCTTCTCTCTGTGTGATTCTTTAATGAGGATGACAGCAGGACTGAGGCTTCTGGAAATTCTCACACAGGAATTAGGTGGAATCAGTACATAAAGAGTTCCAATAAGGTCCCCCAGAGCAAGGGAATAAGGTCAGGAAAAAGTCAGCTTCTGAAGATACACACTCCCAGAAGCAATAATTATTTTGGAAAGAAAGACTGAAAACACCTAGCTGTACGATGTGTCCATGCTTTCAATCTAATTAAAGCACTACATTAATATCCCATGCACACCTCTATCATTGCACTTACCACACTGAAATATAAATTGTTAGTTTAGGTATCTGTCCCTTCTGCCTAATCATGAGTTCCTTCATGTAGGAACAGCATTTTAGTTATTTTCTCACTCTCAGAATCTAGCACTGTGTCTGGCTAGAATAGGGACTGAATAAATGTGTGTTGAATAAATGAGTGGGAAATATAGTTAAAGAAGGCATGCTGCAATAGGCATCTGCATGCAGTACGTAAAAAGGGTAATTGGATTAAATATAATATTATTTAGTGTTATTTAGAAATATCTAAGAGAGCTATTGAATCAGAAGGCAGGAGCATTCTGAAAGTGTCCACTACAGTAGTGACAGGTATTCATTAGGCTATTCCAAGATATGGATGAGGGACTTCCCTAGCAGTCCAATAGTTAAGACTCCATGCTTCCACTGCAGGGGTCATGGGTTCGATCCCTGGTCGGGGAACTAATATCCCACATACTGCATGGTGCGGCCAAAAAACAAAAACAAAATATGAAAGAATTTCTTTCAAGAACATGTAGGTCTGGATATCCAGGCTCTATGCACATTTATTCATTTCCATAGCATTTGTTGAGTACTTGGTATATGTCAGGTACTGAGACAGGAACTAGGACTACAAAGACAGATATTCATAGTCCTTACACTCAAGATGTTTACAGCCTAATAGGGGGAAACAAACATTAAAAAATAATAAAAGAGGGCTTCCCTGGTGGCACAGTGGTTGAGAGTCCGCCTGCCGATGCAGGGGACGCGGGTTCGTGCCCCGGTCCAGGAAGATCCCACATGCCGCAGGGCGGCTGGGCCTGTGAGCCATGGCCGCTGGGCCTGCACATCCGGAACCTGTGCTCCACAACGGGAGAGACCACAACGGTGAGAGGCCTGCGTACCGAAAAAAAAAAAAAAAAAAAAAAGTGGGCTAAAATGTTATAGACTCTGTGATAAAAGTTTGTTACTGGTAGTGAGAGGCTGGAGGGATTGCTTCAGATATGCTCTGCTAATGGGAGACACAGAATAAAGAAGATGATGCTTAATCCAAGTCTTAAAAAGTGAAGAGGTTGGGACTTCCCTGGTGGCGCAGTGGTTACAAATTTGCCTGCCAATGCAGGGGACACAGGTTCGAGCCCTGGCCCGGGAAGATCCCATATGCTGCATAGCAGCTAAGCCCCTGTGCCACAACTGCTGAGCAACCCCCGCTCGTCATAACTAGAGAAAGCCTGCATACAGCAACGAAGACCCGGTGCAGCCAAAAATAAATAAATAAAAATAAATTTTATTTTTAAAAAAAAGTGAAGAGGTGGTCAACAGGGTGGGAGAGGGCAAAAGGGCATTTTAGTCTGAAGGACCTGCTAGAGAGCAAGCGAAGAAATCATAAACTTGTGACTCCGTATAAATTTCAGAAGTGTTTTTTTCTACTTCTGTAAAACATAGCATTGGAATCTTGACAGGGATTGCACTGAATCTATAGATGCCTTTTGGTAGTATTGTTGTCTTAACAATATTAATTCTTTCAATCCGTAAACACAGTATGCTTTTACATTTATTTGTGTCTTCTTCAATTTCTTTCGTCAATGTCTTGTAGTTTTCGGAGTAGAGATCTTTCACATCTTCACTAAATTTATTCCTAAGTATTTTATTATCTTTTATGCTATTGTAAATGGGATCAATTTCTTTATTTCTTTTTCAGAAATTACGTTATTAGTGTATAGAAACACTACTAATTTTTGTGTGTTAATTTTGTATCCTGCAACTTTACTGGACTCATTGATAAAATCTAACAGTCTTTTGATTGAGTCTTTAGGATTTTCTGTCTATAAAATCACTGTCATCTGCGTATAGAGACAATTTTACTTCTTCCTTTCCAATTCTTATACCTTTTATTTCTTTTTCTTGCCCAATTGCTCTAGCTAGGACTTCCACTACTATGTTGAATAGGCGTGGTAAAAGTGGGCACCCTTGTCTTATTCCTGATCTTAGAGGAAAAGCTTTCAACCTTTTGCCATTGAGCTATGGGCTTATCATACATGGCCTTTATTATGTTAAGATATGTTCTTTCTATGCCTAACTTGTTAAAAAGTGTTTATCATGAATGGATGTTGAATTTGCCAAATGCTTTTCCTGCATCTATTTAGATGATCATATCATTCTTTCCTTTAATTCTATTAACATAATGTCACACATTAACTGAGTTGCATATGCTGAACCATCCTTGCATCCCATGGATTAATCCCACTTGATCATGGTGAATGGCTCTTTTAATGTGTGGCTAAGTTTGGTTTGCTAGTATTTTATTGAGAATTTTTGTATCTACATTCATCAGGGATATTGGCCTGTGGTTTTCTTTTCTAGTGGTGTCCCTTGCAGTTTTGGTATCAGGATAATGCTGATCTCATAAAATGAGTTTGAGAGTGCCCTCCCCTTCATTTTTTGTTAGCGTTTGAGAAGGTTTGATGTTAATTTCTTATTAAATTTTTGTTAAAATTCACCAGTGGAGCCATCTGGTCCTGGGATTTTCTTTGTTGCAGATTTTTTTTAAAATAAATTTATTTATTTTTGGCTGCGTTGGGTCTTTGTTGCTGTGCATGGGCTTTCTCTAGTTGTGGCGAGTGGGGGCTACTCTTCGTTGCAGTGTACAGGCTTCCCATTGCGGTGGCTTCTCTTGTTGTGGAGCACGGGTTCTAGGCACGTGGGCTTCAGTAGTTGTAGCTTGCGGGCTCTAGAGCGCAGGCTCAGTAGTTGTGGCACATGGGCTTAGTTGCTCCACAGCATGTGGGATCTTCCTGCACCAGGACTCAAACCTGTGTCCCCTGCATTGGCAGGTGGATTCTTAACCCCTGCGCCACCAGGGAAGCCCCTGTGTGAGTTTTTTGATTATGGTTTTAATATCTTTACTAGTAATTGGTCTATCAGATTTTCTATTTCTCCCTTGGTAAGTTGTATATTTATGAGAATTTTTCATCTGTTCTAGGTTGTCCAATTTGTTGGCATATAGTCATTCATAGTAGCCTCTTATGATCCTTTGTATTTCTGTGGTATCAGTTGTAATGTCTCTTTTTTCAATTATAATTTTGTTGATATGGAACTTCTCTTTTTCCCTTGGTTATTCTAGCTAAGTGTTTGTCAATTTTGTTTATCTTTTCAGAGAACCAACTCTCAGTTTGGTTAACTTTTTCTATTGTTTTTCTATTCTCTATTTATTTCTGCTCTAATCTTTATTATTTCCTTTCTTCTGCTAATTTTGAGCTCAGTTTCTAGTTCCTTAAGGTGTAGAATTAGGTTGCTTTTTGGGGCTATTTCTCACTTCTTAATGTAGAGAAGCAAAAAAACTTGATGGCTTATTCGAGCAGAAGTTAGCATGGAAGGGGTGTACAGCTCTGGAGAGATAAAGTTCTAAAGAACATCCTACAGTGTGCTAAGATGTTTTTATGTTACACTATATGAAATTAGAAGTGCAGAGTGTATTAGTTTGCTAGGGCTGCCAAAATAAAGTACCACAGATTAGGTGGCTTAAACAACAGAAATTTTTTGTCTCAATTCTGGAGGCTAGAAGTTCAAGATCAATATGTTGGCAGGGTTGTTTCTTCTAAGGCTTCTCTCCTTGGCTTGTAGATGGCTATCTTTTCCCTGTGTCTTCACAAGGTCTTTCCTCTGTACATGTTTCTATCCTAATCTCTTCTTCTTATTAGGACACAGTCTATTGGATTAGGGCTCACCACAATGACCTCATTTTAACTTAATTACCTCTTTAAAGACCCTATCGACAAATACAGTTTCATTCTAAGGTACTGGAGGCTAGGGCTTCAACATATGAATTTCAGGAGAGGGGGGCACGATTCAGTTCATAACAAGGTTAGATGTACATTTAGGTCACCAGGACAGCAGGGCGGAGGACAGGCTAGATGGGTGCAGGGCTAGGGACAGGGAGACCCTTTGGATGACTATTGCAATAGTCCGTCTGTGTGAGGGATGATCAGAGCCTGAACTAGAAAGACAGAGGAAGGTGTGTCAAAGACAGATGATAAAAGAGTTACCAGGAGAAAGGGCCTGCAGGATAGAATCTAAACTCCTCAGCATAGTTCACAGAGCCCTTGACAATTCAGCCCTGACCCCTCAACTCAGACTCATGTCCTGCCACTTGCCATCACACATGCTACCCTCTAGGCATAAAGACCTTCTCAATGTCTCTGATCACACTATGCTTTTACTCAAGGTCAAGTCTGTGTGCCTGCTCTTCCCTCTGCCTAAAACATTCTTTTCCCTTTTTTTTTTTTGTGGTACGCGGGCCTCTCACTGTTGTGGCCTCTCCCGTTGCAGAGCACAGGCTCCAGACGCGTAGGCTCAGTGGCCATGGCTCACGGGCCCAGCCGCTCCGTGGCATGTGGGAACTTCCCAGACCAGGGCACGAACCCGTGTCCCCTGCATCGGCAGGCGGACTCTCAACCACTGCGCCACCAGGGAAGCCCCTTTTCCCTTTTCTTAGTCAGTTAAACATCTATTCAGGTAGAGGTAGTCCAGTGTTACCTTCCCCATGAAACTCCAGCTTTCTCTGGCAGCAAATCACTTCCTCCTCCGGACACTCTGTGCATAGACTCTCTCACATGGTGCTATGATTATTTTATATTTTACATGCTTGTCACCTCCACTAAACTGTCAATTCCTTTTAGGCTAGGATTGGTTTCCTTTCTTTGTTTCCCCAGAGCCTGACATGGTGATCAGCAAATGAAAAGTGTTGCATCAATATCTGATGAGTGTATGAGAAAGTCTTCACCTGATACCACCTAGATCCTACCAGGTGAGGCCTTGCCTGTCTTTCTTCTGTAATATCTCTTTTTAACTAAAACACTAGGAAGAGACTAAAGCAAGAAAGTCAGATTTTCCATATTTGGGGCTAAATCTCTCTTATAAAAAGAAATAAGATATTTTCACAAACCAGCAAGGAAAATTCCAGGGGAAAAGCCAGGCAAATCAGCAGAGTTTCCAATCTGTCACCACTTTAATCCTTCTTGTAAATCACTTCCAGTTTAATTGTAAAGGACAAAACACCACTGTCTTCATGTCTTTTTCTATTTAAGAACTTAATGAGTGGCTCCCATTGCCTATCTGGTCAAATCCAAGTTTCCCAGTCTGGTTTTGAAGATCTTCCACAGCCTGGCTGCATTTCACCTAACCAATTCACTGTCCACACGACAGTCAGAACTACCTTCCTGAAACACTCTCACACTCAAAAATATTTTAAGGCTCCTCATGACTTCAGATGAATTTCAAATTCCTCACATAAGCTTTCTACTGTTTGGCCCTTGTCTTGTGTTTTCTGGCATATCCTCTTCTATAGTCTTCAGTCTTCAGTCAACTTCCCAAGTTGTCTTTCCCAGATATTTCTTATATTCTTCTGTTTTTGTGTCTCTCTACTGTTCAAATCGTCCCTGAACCACCTGTAATGCTCTCTCCCACATCTGTTTTAAAAGTCAGCAGTTCCAATACAAAAGACATCCAATCCACCAAGCTTTCTCCATTTTCTCTACCCTCATGGAGAATCAATCTCCGTTTGGAGCCAGTTGCCTAGGACCACATGCTCTTCTCATATTCCCTACAGCTTGTCATAATACTCTATCCTTCCATGATAGCTATTTATGTAAGTACTGTAGCATGTCTATCAGCATACACACATCTTTTAAAACACGCTCCCTAGACCCAACATCTATCGTTCCATTTTACTGCTTCCCTTTCTAGTAAAATTCCTCAAAAGATCTGTTTATATATGGTGTTTCACTTTCTCTCCTCCCATCTTTTGAGCTCACATCAAACAGACTTTCATCCACCACTCACTGAAATTGCTTTTATCAAAGTCATCAATAACCTGCATATCTTAGAAAGTCAAAGAGCAACACAGTAAGTGCCCTACGTATAAACCTTCAAGTTGCGAGCTTTCAAAGATGTGAATGTGCATTCAAATGTCCAATCACATAAGTTAGTTCACATGTCTGGTGTACATTGTCACATGCATCCTCTACACGTGCTTGTGCTTTTGTGTACTTTACTGTACAGTACTATATAGAGTACAGTAGTACAGTATCTTTATTTCAAGCCCAGGATGTCTGGAAGCAAGCATAAAAGCGGCGGTGATGTAGCTGGTACTGCTAAGAAGCACCAGGAATTGGAGGCCCAGAGAAAGGACAAAGAGAGACAAGAGGAAGAAGAAGTAACTGAAGAACTGAAGAAATTCATGACGCAGGAAGTGGCAAGAGGATTTTCTTTATTTGAGGAGGCACTATTAGTTTTTGAGGCACAGGACCGTGTAGAATGGTACATGAAGGAAGGTTGCAGCAGCTGTTCAGAGTGCAATCCAGTGCTACCGTGTCATCTAAGATGAGAAAAAAAGAGCTATTACTCAGACGTCACTGGATCGCTTTTTTTAAGAGGGTAGATAGAATTAAATCCAGAAAGGAACCAGAACCTGTGCCATCAGCGTCAGCCATGAGTGAAATTGCAGCTTGCCCTCCGTCTCCTATTGCTGAGGATCCTTCAGCTCTACCATCTCCCACCTCCTCTCCCTCCTCCAGTCGGTAACTCTTCTTGCCTGTTCACTCGATGCCAGCCCCTGTATGCCACCTATTGTACTGTACTACTGTACTTTTCAAGGTACCGTACTATAAGATTAAAAATGTTTTCTTTATTTTTTGCGTCTGTTTGCTTTTTATGTATTATTTGTGTGAAAGCTATTAGAGTACAGTGCTATATAGCTGATTGTGTTAGGTGGGTACCTAGGCTAACTTTGTTGGACTTACAAACAAACTGGACTTATGAACGTGCTTTCGGAATGGAACTCGTCCCTATGGAGGGGACTTACTGTATTCAGTTGTCATCTTGAACAAACCATACCATTTGACACAGTTAATTGCTCCTTGGTGCTTGGACCAATCTCCTTCTTTGGTGCCTGGAACACCACTTTCTCTTGTTCCTCCACATTCCTCCTCCACTTCCTGGCCAGTCTTTCTCTGGTGTCTTTACTTGATCTGAATTATCCCAACCTCTACAAGTTGAAGTGCCTAAGACTTAGCCCTCCTCATCTCTTTTCCCAACATACTCACAGTCTGATCTCATCCAGTGCCATGGTTCTAAATTTCATCAGGAGGTTGACAAGATCTAGTCTTCTGTCTCCAGCTCTTACCTTTCTCCCGAATTCCAGATTCATATGTACCACTGCTTAATCAGTATTTCAACTTAGGTGTCTAATAGGCATCCCAAACATAATATGTCCAAAACTTAACTCTTGATTTCTCTCCTCTAAACATGCATCTATCACACCCTTCCTCATCTTAGCAAAGGGCCTCTCATTTCTTCTAGACCTTAGAGTCATCTTGGCCCCTTCTCCTTCTCATCTAATGCATCTAATGCACAAATTTTGCTAGCTATGCATTTGGAATATATTCAGAATTTCACTACTGTCCATAACTCTTTCAATGCTACCTAAGCCACCAATGCTGATCTAAGCCACCATCATCTCTTGCTTGAGTTATTTCAATAGTCCCTTAACTGGTCTCTCTGTGAATGAGCTTCTTCCCCCACCCCCTTCCAAACCCTCAAAGTGGCCTTTTTTAAAAGCATAAACACTGATTATATGCCTTCTCTGCTCAAAACCCTCCAGTACCTTCCCACCTCCTTCAGAATGCAACCCAAAGTCTTTACTGTGGCCAACAAAGCATTATGTCATCTGTCCCACCACTCCCTCTCTGAACTCATCTTCTTCCACACTTCCCCTTGCTCAATCAGTTCCATACATTGATACTTAATGTTCCTTCACCTGGCTTTTTCTCCTCTAGGCAGCCACAGGCACCCTCACTTCCTTCATATCTCTTTTCAAATTCTACTTTATTAGAGACGCCTTCTCTGACCACTTTATATAAATTAGCAACTTTTTCCCATCATTCTCACCCTGCCTATTGTTCTTCATAGCACTTATCACCACTGGACAAATTATGTATTTGTTAATATGTTTTTATCTGTCTCCCCCAACTTGAATATAAGCTTCTTTAGAGAAGGCAATTTGTTTTCTTTACTGCTATATTCCCAGGACCTAGACCAGTGCTTAGCATATTGCAGGTGTTCAATTTATATTGAATGAATGAACAAATAATTGCTACCTATTAGATTGAAAGCTCCTGGGCCAGAGACTAGCTCTTACGGATTATATAGTCCCATTAACACCTAGCTTAGTACCTGGCATATTAAAAGTTCAAAATGTTAATCAAATTGAATTGCATCTTATTTCTCACTGCTTCTCAAAGATGCTCTCTGTTCCTTTTTGGCAAGTTTCCGTACTTCTACCTGCTTCCTTCCTTCCTCTGCTGCGGCTCACTTCTGCTGGAAGCCTCAGTTCCTGCTTTTTCTCTCTTTAACTTCCTCTTTTCCTGTCTATATTCTATTACAGCTTTGGTCTCTGGGCTTACAGGAAACTTCATATTACAGCTATCACCTCTTAGAGGCTACAAAGACTATCCCCTACAATACAGCAGCCTATACCACCACTTATTCTTTGCTTCATGGAAATTCAGCCTTGCTTTCCCAACAATACTGTAATGACACTATGGCAGAGATCATATCATACTCCCAAATCCTTGAAAACAGCTAGTACAAGGTTACACGGATGGTAAGTGATTAACAACTATATCAACTGATCCAGAATAGTATCTCCATTTTTTTTTTTTTTTTTTTTGTGGTACGCGGGCCTCTCACTGTTGTGGCCTCTCCCGTTGCGGAGCACAGGCTCCGGACGCACAGGCTCAGCGGCCATGGCTCACGGGCCTAGCTGCTCCGTGGCATGTGGGATCTTCCCGGACCGGGGCACGAACCCGTGTCCCCTGCATCAGCAGGCGGACTCTCAACCACTGTGCCACCAGGGAAGCCCAGTATCTCCATTTGCATGCTAGACAGCATCACTTGGGTAGCTAATAGGAATGTTATTCTGTCTGAAACAGAATTTCTGATTTTAGCACTCATACATATTCCTTTGCCATTGCCCCACCCACCTTTTACTGTCACCAGTAGGTATCCAGTTTTTTAAGCCCAAAGTCTAGGAGTCACTGTTTTTTTTAATTAGACTTTTATTCTGATTGTGGATTCACATGCAGTTGTAAGAAATAATACATGAAGATCCCGTGTACCCTTTACTCAGTTTCTTCCAGTGGTAACATCGTACAAACTTATAGTATACTCTGATGGTTCCTCAAATAATTAAACGTAGAGTTACCGTATAACACAGCAATTCCACCTCTGAATATATATGTAAGAGAACTGAAAACATATGTCCACATAAACATGTGTACACGAATGTTTATAGCAGCATTATTCATAGTAGCCAGAAAGTAGAAAAAAACCAAATGTCCATCAGTGGATGGATGGGTAAATAATATGTGGTATGTCCATATAATGGAATATTAATCAGACCTAAAAAGGAATGAAGTACTGATACATGCTACAACTTGGATGAACCTTGAAAACATTAAGTAAAGTGAAAAAAGTCAGACCCCAAAGGCCATATATCATGTTATTCCATTCATTTGAAAGTCCTGAATGGGAAAATCTACAGAGTGGTTCCTTAGGGCTGTGGTAGAATGAGCAAGAGGAGGAGATAGAGAAGATGAGGTAAGAGAGGTAACGGGTCCAGATGGTGCAGGGCTTTTTAGGCTATTTTGAGACATATGTTTTTCTCTGAGTGAGATTACAAGGCCTGCAGGGTTTTGAGCATAATCTGACTTTTAAAAGTCACTCTGGCTTATATATGGAGAATAAACCACAGGAGGAAAAGAGGGGAAGCAAGGTGATTTGTGAAAAGACTATTTCAAAAACCAAAGCAAGTGATAATGGTGTTTTGGAGTAGGGATTAACTTTGTAGGTGCTGTGAACTGATTGATCAGGACATGCTTTAAAGGTAGAACCAGAGGATTTGTTGGTGAAGTCAATGTAGAGTATAAGAGAAAGAGAAAAGTCAAGGACGACTCCAAGGTTTTGGGTCTGAACAACTGGACAGATGGAGTGGGCATTCACTGAGGTGGAGAAGAGTGTAAAAGGAGCAGGTTTTGACGAGCTACATGGGGAATTTGCTTTTGGACACGTTAATGTGGAGATGTTGGATATATGGAGTATTAGCTGTTAACTAATATGTGGACTATTAGCTGTTAACTAATGGTTTGTGCTGGGGCTCTAATTTGGGAGTTGTCAATGTGTGGATTGCATTTAAAGCCCTTAGGTTGAATGACATCACTTAGGGCATTGGCCTAGAGAGTGAAAAGGTCCAAGACACTCCAAAGGCACTCCAAAATGCAGAGGTCTGAAAGACGACAAGGAGACAAGAGTACTTAGAATAAAATACTCACATTCCCTACCTTAATGGAGACCTGGCCCTTCTCCATGTCTGTAACCTCACTCTCCAGTCTGGTAGGATACTCAGTTTTTGAAGGACACCAAGCCCTTTCCTGTCTCATGGACTTTGTCTTTGCTGTGCTTCCACCAGGCATGTTTCCACCCAGCCTCTAATTTTGGTCACCTGCTTCTCTTACCACAACCTCGACTAAATTGTAACCCTGAGTTTTATCTAAACACCCTAATTGAAAAGCCCCAAACTGGCACCGCGTCCCTCACCTCCCTGCCCCCCTGACACCAAGTTATGGCTTTTACTATAATCTGAAATTATTTCACTGTTTTTTGTCTAGAAGACCATCCCATCTTAATTTAACAAATGCTTACAAAACGATTACTATACACCAAATAAAAGCTCAGCTATTCCTCCTTGTACTTAATTTTCTGGAGAGCAGGGGCCTCATTATCTTGTCCTTTGCCGCATCTCCAATACAAATGACATTGCCTCAGCAATCAATTCTGAGTTTTCAGTATTTGTTAACGGAACGGATTGCGGGACACCTACAAACTTGCAAACAAAAGGAATTTTGCCCGCCCATCCACCCCGTCCCAGAGTTGCCGGGAAGGAGGAAGGGAGGGAGGACCTCGCGCATGCGCTATTGTTCCCCGAGCGCTCGAGGCTGAACCCCGCCCCTTTCCTTTGGCTGGTTTAACCACTGCACATGCGCAGTAAGGGTCTTGTCCGTTCGTTTGTCGGCGCTATCAATAAAGTTTTAGCGACCGCACACTTCTCTTTTCCTTGGCAAGATGGCGGAGTACGACTTGACTACTCGCATCGCGCACTTTTTGGATCGGCATCTAGTCTTTCCGTTGCTTGAGTTTCTCTCCGTAAAGGAGGTGAGTGGGTTTTTGAGCGCGAGGAAGGCGTGGGAGCGCGTGAGATGCGGGGCAAGGCCGAAAGGCGGTGGCGGTAGCCTTAGGCCTTACCCACGTGTGAGGCGGCCCTGAGTTTGGTCCCGAGTCGGGCAATAAGGATCTGCTGGTAGTTAAGCGTCGTCCCTGTTGATTAGCACCGCGGAATTCGGCCGTGAGTAGGGGTGAGGTGACAATATGAAACTCAGGGTAGAAAGGGAGGGGTCTCTGCTTCACTTCTTGAGGTGCCAGTGCCGCTGGGACTTCCGCATCGTTCCTCTTGGAAGTTGACGATTGGCTGGCTTCCCTGTATTAATGCTTGAGCTTAACATAAAGCTGGCTTCGAGAAGCAAATTGGACTGTTAGAGATTTAAATTTTTCTTTTGGGCACAGTAGGAGGGGTGACCGTGGCTTTGTGTTTTTGCTTGCCGGATCGTTTGGAATGATTTTCTTACACTTAAATATCTAGCCCTTTGGTTTCCGTAAAGTTGGGAGTTCTTTGCGAGGAGTTTAACTGGTGTTTCGGTAAATAGCCACTTCCTAGAAGCGTAGCTTTTTTTTTTTTTTTTTGCGGTACGCGGGCCTCTCACTGCTGTGGCCTCTCCCGTTGCGGAGCACAGGCCCCGGACGCGCAGGCTCAGCAGCCATGGCTCACGGGCCCAGCCGCTCCGTGGCATGTGGGATTCTCCCGGACCAGGGCACGAACCTGTGTCCCCTGCATCGGCAGGCGGACTCTCAACCACTGCGCCACCAGGGAAGCCCAAGCGTAGCAAATTTTGTCTAGTGGGGAGGGGACCCCAAAAAATAATCCGACAGTAATTTTATCTTAAGAGTTGTTTTTCGGTGTATAGATGTACAGACTTCGAGTGATTTAAATTGGTTGTTAATGTTCATTGAGCTATTCCGGATATCTTGAAAAAGTATTTGGTCCTAGTACCTCATTTAAAAATATCTCAGTCCTAAAAGTTTGGAGATATTAGGCTTAGTTATACCGTAGTTTATTGGGAAATTGATATATTTTAATAGTTACAATAAAGTAATATTACTGTGATGAAGGAATTAGAATATTGGTCAGAAAAATGCATTCTATTTCTAGAAGCAGATTAAACCGCAAGTCTACTTAGGGCACTCTAGATTTGGGGAGTAGATTTTGTGTGTTCCAACAGCAATAAAACAAAAAAGCCCTACAAATAAACATTAAATTTTTCTGATAAGTTTTCAAATTTTCCCATGGTTCATTGGATAGGTATAACCCTCAAATTCATATGAACCTTTTCTAAACACCTACACACAACTTAAAGTTAATATTAGGGAACAGCAAAGTTTACTTTCAATAAATATTCAAGAATGCCTTGCCATATAAAGCTTTATCTTGAAATGCTTTTGTCTTGATTTTTCTTTTATAGGATGTACTTAACCTGTATTGTAGAACTTGCATAAAACAGCCCAGTCTGCCTTCTGTTTCTCTTTTGGATAATTTAGGATAATTTACCAAAGATCAAGGAATAGAAAAATATCCTCTATGCTTCTGAACTAGCCAAACTTCATATTTTTGTAATGTGTCTTTACACTTTTGTTTTTCAATGCAGACAGATGAAAGGGAGGAATACATAAGTGTAAATTAGTTTTTCATAGGGCAAGGCCAAAACTGTGAACGGCAGCTGAGAATCAGTGGAAAATAACTGCTCAAAACCTGTTTCCTTGGAGAGAATGTTGGTAAGATGGCTGTGATACACCAAGGGGAAGACAGATGCTGGAGTATTTGTTTATCAGTTACTAAGTATAGGACTACCGTGGAATTGTGAGAAATCCAAGATAAAATCCAGACATCTCATCACTAAAAAACTCATCCTTTCGTGGAGATAGAGGTCTGTAATTATAAGGCTAAGAGTAATAAATGTCAGAAGTAGTGGCAGAGTGCTATCAAAATTGAAGAGGTACAGAAAGGATTCTGAGGAAGAGAGGCTTGAAGTTGAGTTTTGAAGGCTAGATGGTTAGGATAGTCAATGATCATGACACGTGAGGGTATCAATTGAATATATTTATAGTATCAATATGTTGGAAAATATAAACTCCATTGGAGCAGGAGCTTTGTTTTATTTCCTTGCTGTGTTCTCAGCAGATAGAGTCTGGCATAAGGGCTTCTCATGACTATTTAATAAATGAGTGAATATATATTTGAACCTTAGTGTTCTTTATTCTCAAGTGAAGTGGAAGGCCAGATAGTGTTTAGCAGCCTGGGTACTGAATTGGGACCTGGATTAGGATCCTGGCTCTGTCACTTAATACCTTTGTGCACTTGAGAACAGTTTCTTTCCCATCTTTTTTTTTTTTGCGCGGTACGCGGGCCTCTCACTGTTGTGGCCTCTCCCGTTGCGGAGCCCAGGTTCTGGATGCGCAGGCTCAGCGGCCATGGCTCATGGACCCAGCCACAACGCGGCATGTGGGATCTTCCCGGACCGGGGCACGAACCCGTGTCCCGTGCATCGGCAGGCGGACTCTCAACCACTGCGCCACCAGGGAAGCCCCTCCTTCCCATCTTAACTAAGCCTTTTCTCATGCATAAAGTGTTGGTACTACCACCAGCCTCATAGGGTTGTTAGAAAAATTACATGAAATAGTACATATAAAGTATTTAGCCTTCTGGGACAGAGTAGGTACTCCTAAGTGTTTTCTATTAGGAGGCTAGGCCATCCTATATGAGAGGCATTCAATTGGCTTTGTTTTTTTAAGTTTTGTTTGTTTTGAGCTGCATTGGGTCTTCGATGCTGTGTGCAGGCTTTTTCTCTAGTTGCGGTGAGCAGGGGCTACTCTTCTTTGCTGTGCGTTGGCTTCTCATTGCGGTGATTTCTCTTGTTGCGGAGCACAGGCTCTAAGTGCGCGGGCTTCAGTAGTTTGCAGCACGTGGGCTCAGTAGTTGCGGCCCGTGGGCTGGAGCGCAGGCTCAGTAGTTGTGGTGCACAAGCCCAGTTGCTCCACGGCATGTGCGATCATCCCGGACCAGGAATCGAACCCATGTCCCCCGCATTGGCAGGCGGATTCTCAACCACTGTGCCACCAGGGAATTCCTCAACTGGGGTTTTGAGGAGGGAAATAAAGACTGGAAATGGTGACTGAGGAAACTGACCAAAGACAAATGCAAGGATTGGTAAGTTTGGAGGGCCCAACTGAGATTGGAAATCACACATTTATAAGTGGTCATTCTTGGAGTGAGAGAAATGGTAGTTTATTTGAGTAGTATAGAAATATGTGGAGGTAGGCTGGTGATAAATAAATGCCATCTAGAGACTGATGAAAAGGTTTGCTGATTAGAGAAAAGCACAGATGTGATTGAATAACATTATTGCCTAGTTCTGAAACATTTTATAGGTGACCTTAGCCATAACATAGAAAAGAGGGAACTTTTTTCCAGTGCTAGAGATAGACATTGATTGTATTTGGTTGGAGAAAATGAATGGAATAAATGTTAACCGCTAAAGAGAAGGGCTTTGAAATAGCCAAAAACAATATCCAAACTAATGTAGAAAGTGACAACCAAATAGGGTGATGTAAAAATTAGAAAGAACAGAGGGTATGTTGAGGGTGATGAACCATTTTAGAGGTAATAGTGGAAGAGGTGATGAATGTAAGTTAAAAGTCTTAGAGATGAGCTGATGAAAGTTGTTATGATTTGCGGGATAAAGGAATTTTAAGGCTTGAGGTTTTAAAGAATCATCAGTATGGATGTTGGATTTGTGGAGGATGATAGCAGGAGATGTCAAAAGAAGATTTTTAATCTATTAAAAAGTAGGAGTTGTTTTCAAGAGGTTGATAGACTGTGTTGGCAGACTATAACCTGTGAGCCAGATACAACCCTCTCTGCCTGTTTTGTATAGTCTCAGCTAAAAAAAATTTTTAACAGGTGCAAGATTTGCAACCTTTCTCAATTATAGAACAATAACTGTACACAGGTTAAGTGAAACATTTCCTGCCCAAAAAGAATTCCATTCTTCTCATTAGTAGAACTGTATTACAGAAAATTTTATAACATATTATATTTTTTATTTCAAAAAGAAAATTGAAGCTTTTCTCTCTTATGGTACTTATATATAGTATCCTTGATTTTTGCTTTTTGGCTCACAAAATGTTACTGTCTTTTCTTTACAGAATAAATGTGCCTATGAGATAAAATTTAGAGAGGATGGTATAAGCAGATATAGATTTAAGAAGAGCCCAGTGAGGTCTGATGGCAGAGGAGAAATGCTTTGGATCTGCAGTTGGGAGAAACATTACAAATTAAAAGCTATTGATGAAGTGGTGAGGAGAGGTGGCATGCCAGGAAGAGGATGTTTTCACCTAAGATTAGGGTTTCTATGGGGCAAACTGAAAGGAAATTTCTTTTTTTTTTTTTTAAAGTAAACTTTTTATCAAGTATAATATGTGAACAGAAAAGTGAGCTGGGCTTCCCTGGTGGTGCAGTGGTTGAGAGTCCGCCTGCCGATGCAGGGGACGCGGGTTCGTGCCCCGGTCCGGAAGGATCCCACATGCCCAGGCGGCTGGGCCCGTGAGCCATGGCCGCTGAGCCTGCGCCTCCAGAGCCTGTGCTCCGCAACAGGAGAGGCCACGGCAGTGAGAGGCCCGCGTACCGCAAAAAAAAAAAAAAAAAAAAAAAAAGAAAACTGAGCAACTATAAATGCTTTTTTTCCCCAAAGGAAAAACACTTATGTGTGACCACCATCCAGATCAATAAATAAAACGTTGCCAACATCCTAAATAACTGCAATTTATTTATCCAGTCTAAAGTTGATAGGACTTGGCTGTTACAAATAGTTCTGCTGGGAACATTCTTGGTAATGTCCTTTGAGTATACGTACCCATTTCTGTTGGGTACTTAGGAGTAGAATTGCTGGGGTAAAGAATATTTTAGCTTTAGAAGATAAAAACAGTTTTCCAAAGTGGTTGTAGTTCTGCCAGCAGAGAAGGTGTTCAGTTACTCTGCAACTATACCAACACTGGTATTGTCCAGTTTTTTTAGTGCGATTTTAATTTACATTTTCTTTATGACTGATGCGGTTGAGGGCTTTTTCTGGTGTTTGTTGGCCATTTGGTTGTGCTCTTGTGGAGTGCCTATTTAAAATCTTTTAGCCATGTTCAATTGGATTGTCTATTTTTTCTTACTGTTTTGTAGGAGTTCTTTATGTAGTTTGGAAGGTTCAGGTTTGATCTCATGGCTATACCGTTTGACCACCTTTATCTTTTCTTTTCATGGGTAGTAAAATGTTGTATAATCTTCCTTCATTTTTCTTTGCTTGACAAAATTAGATTTAGTACAAAAATCTTTTCTTTTGCTGAAACCTTATCTTGACTATTTGATTAAAAATTGTTTTGAATTATGTTACTGTCTCTCTCCTTGAATGCTATTGTGTAGAATCCTTAACATATTGCTCAGTACACTTCATGTTTATGTGAGTTTGCTTATGTATCTATTTGGTTCCTGAACTGTGGGTTAAATTACGTTTCTTGAACTCTTTGCAAAAGCTAAAACCTGATATGACAAGGTTGACTGAAAGAATGGGTGCCAATTTGTTTCAGGGGTGTGGATGGGAAGCATTATAAAGGATTTTAACTATTTAGTGGAAAAGTATGTGGGGGAAAAAGGAGAGGCCACCTCAACGAGAAATGGGTAGGCATCATGTGGATGTGAGAGAGACTAAGAAGGTAAAACATTTAAGGGTTGATTCTTAGTTACCTGAATGTGGAGAGGAGTCAACAATACTATGTGCTTATCAGGGGAGTTGGTGTGGTTTATTTACTCACAGCCTTGTTCTAGAAAGACTAAGAGATGACATGTAGGGACACATTAAAAAATGAAGTTGGTGGGAATGGCTTTGTGGTATGTAATTGCCTTTATTTTAAAGTTGCTAGGTAAACAAAATATTTTATGTCTCTGTAGGCTGATTGCTTGCCTTGTTGTAGGAGGGTGAATTAATAGTATATATTTTATTAAAAAAATAGTTCAGGACATATGTTTCCAGGTACACTATCTTAATATTAACCACTTTACTTGAGGGAACTTCAATTTATTCATTAGAAAGTAATTTTCTCTTGCAGATATATAATGAAAAAGAATTGTTACAAGGGAAATTGGATCTTCTTAGTGATACCAACATGGTAGACTTTGCTATGGATGTATACAAAAACCTTTATTCTGATGATATTCCTCATGGTAAGTTTTGTCATTACATCTGAAGCTTGACTTGTGAGCTGAGGCCACGTGTATTAAAAGTTTTGTGATTTATAAAAGTGCTTTAGCCAGAAGTCTTAGTAAGTATTTGAATGATTTAAAAGTTCTTTGGATGAAAGGTAGTATGAAGGTTACAGGTCTTCTAAAGCAGTGGTCCCCACCCTTTTTGGCACCAGGGACCGGTTTTGTGGAGGACAGTTTTTCCATGGTCTGGGGGTGGCAAGGGGATGGTTCAGGGGGCAGTGCGAGCGATGGGGAGCTGCAGATGAAGCTTTGCTCCCTTGCCCGCTGCTTCCCTCCTGCTGTGCAGCTGGATTCCTAACCAACTGGTCTGCAGCCCGGGGGTTGGGGACCCTGTAAAATGTGTGAAACTACTTTAAAACATGGTCATCAAATGTCTGCAGTTCATAGTATGCAGCATCAAAGTTGTACTTATTAATCAGATTGCTTCCTTAGAATTATCTGGGAATTTTGCAGTTTTTTGACTTTTTCAGTTGGCATCTTGTGTGCCTTAGAGATTTCTTTTTTGTCTTGAAGCATCTGGGTTCTCAAAAGCATGGTCCCCAGAACCAGCATCCTCAGCTCACCTGGGAGAACTTGTTAGAAATGCAAATTCTTGTGCCATACCACAGATCTACTTAACCAGAAAATGTTGGCTGAAGACCAGCACTCAAATTAGGGAACTGCTGTGGTATATTTCGAAATCCTTGTTTTCTGTAGTAATAGATGTTCTTAAAACAAGCAAACAGAAAAACCCACTATGCACATAGTATTTTAAAAGATTATAAGAACTCAGTAGAGAAATACAGTTTACTTTGTTTAAATTGACATTTCTCAAAATTTGATCACAGATCCCATCTGTGTTTGAGAAACACTCTCCTAGTATTAGTACTTTCTAATATATAATGTAGAAATTATTACATAAAACATAATCACTATTTTGACTTCTATTATAGTTCCCTGCAAGAACAGTAGCTCTTTAAATTTTAGTTTCTGGTAAAAAAGTAAACTATTTCTTAGTGAAACTTTAAAACATGCTAACAGGGTAAATTATGTGCAAGTTTTCTCTGACTTCATGATGTGGTAAAAAGAAACTATAGAATTGGTTTTGAGAGATTACAGAACTAGATTTAAAGTGAAAAGAGAAATTATTGACTGGATTTAAATTCCATTCAACCTAGTTGAAAACCTGTAGTAATATGTAAACCCCTCTGAGCCTCTTCAGAAACTGTGGGATAATCTCCTGAAAGAATTCAATGAAAACAAATATAAAAACACTGAGGATGAAGTGTCTGAAATGTAGAGTTAGATAATTGTTTCCTCAACAGCTCCTTCTCCTAGGCTGTATCTGTATATTCCTCAGTTTCTTCTAAGAGTAAGAAGAGGATTCACTGTTCCTTTATGTGCCTTTGCAGTGCTAGAAAGAAGAAATTGGATCTGAGGAAGTTACTGAGTTGGTGGCTCCTGGCATATGCATATATTGGGGATAAATAAATGCACAATTTAGATAGACTGAAAAATTTCCAGAGACATCCTCATAGTGAGCAATATAGTTTAACATTATAGTACTCCTTTGCATTTTTAATTAGCTTTGAGAGAAAAAAGAACCACCGTTGTTGCACAACTGAAACAGCTTCAGGCAGAAACTGAACCTATTGTGAAGATGTTTGAAGATCCAGAAACTACAAGGCAAATGCAGTCAACCAGGTAACCTCTTTTTTTTAAAATTATTTTATTGAAGTATAGTTGATTTACAGTGTTGATTAATTTCTGCTGTACAGCAAAGTGATTCAGTTATACATATATATACATATTATTTTTCGTATTCTTTTCCATATGGTTTATCACAGGATATTGAAAATAGTTCCTTGTGCTATACACTAGGTCCTTGTTGGTTATCCATTCTGTATATAATCGTTTGCATCTGCTAATCCCAAACTCCCAATCCATCCCTCCACCACCCCCTCCCCCTTGGCAGCCTCAAGTCTGTTGTTCTCTGTGTCTGTGAGTCTGTTTCTGTTTTGTAGTTCATTTGTGTCATATTTTAGATTCCACATTTAAGTGATATCACATGGTATTTGTCTTTCTCTTTCTGACTTACTTCACTTAGTATGATAATCTTTGGGTCTGTCTTTGTTGCTGCAAATGGCATTATTTCTTTCTTTTTTATGGCTCAGCAGTATTCCATTGTTTATATGTACCACATCTTCTTTATCCATTCATCTGTCATTGGACATTTAGGTTGTTTCCATGTCTCGGCTATCGTGAATAGTGCTGCTATGAACATAGGGTTTCATGTGTCTTTTTGAATTATGGTTTTATCCAGGTATATGCCCAGGAGTGGGATTGCTGGATCATATGGTAACTCTATTTTTAGTTTTTTAAGGAACCTCCATACTGTTTTCTACAGTGGCTGTATCAATTTACATTCCCACCAACAGTGTAGGAGGGTTTCCTTTTCTCCACACCCTCTCCAGCATTTGTTTGTAGACATTTAATGATGGCCCTTCTGACTGGTGTGAGGTGGTACCTCACTGTAGTTTTGATTTGCATTTCTCTAATGATTAGCAATGTTGAGCATCTTTTCATGTGCCTGTTGGCCATCTGTATGCCTTCTTTGGAGAAATGTTTATTTAGGTCTTCTGCCCATTTTTCGATTGGGTTGTTTTTTTGTTGTTGAGTTGTACGAGCTGTTTGTTGTGTTTTTGTTTGTTTGTTTTTGCCACAGCATGCGGGATTTTAGTTCCCTGACCAGGGATTGAGCCCTTGCCCTTGCAGTGGAAGTGCAGAGTCCTAACCACTGGACTGCCAGGGAATTCCCTGTATGAGCTGTTTGTGTATTTTGGAAGTTAAGCCCTTGTTGGTTGCATCATTTGCAAATGTTTTTTCCCAGTCAGTAGGTTGTCTTTTTGTTTTGTTTATGGTTTCTTTTGCTGTACAAAAGCTTGTAATTTTGACTAGGTCCTATTTGTTTATTTTTGCTTTTATTTCTGTTGCCTTCAGGTAACCTCTCCTTAATTTGAATTCTAAAAATTCTGTTTTCTGGATTAATACAAATGTTAATTCATACTTTAGTAACCCAGTCTAAAAGTTCACAGTTTAAGAGATAGCTTTATCTGCTTTTTTCATTTATCTTTATTGTGTAGGGACGAGGAAGTCCTTAATTATAAATGTTAATAACTAAATTTTTTTTAGAACTTCTTTACCAATTAATCCAAATCTGATTATGCTGAGCCGCTTCCCCCTCCTCCCCCCTTCCCAGGGGACATTTGGAATGTCTGGAGACATTTTTGGTTGTCACAGCTGGAGAGGTGCTACCAGCATGTAAAGAGGAGAGGCCAGGGATGCTGCTATACATCCTACAGTGCATCAGGCAGTACCCTCACTTCCCCCAAAAGAATTACCCAGCTCAAAATGTCATTAGTCCTGAGGTTGAGAAACTGTGCCTGGGCAATACCTAGAGTACATGGGTTGCTCAATGTATGGGAAAACTGAGCTCACTCTATCACTTTGCTACGTTGTCTCATATCCTTCCATGCTCAGCCCAAGGAGGGTAGTATAGAGCTGATATGGTTATATTTTATTCCTGATTTCCTCTTAGCTAGAAATAGACTTATTGTTTAGTTTACAAAGAAAGCATGTTACCCTACTCTGGCTTTACTAATTGAAGCCCTTTGGGTCATTAAAAATGTTTAAAAATAGTCTTCTACTAAAACTGAATATTGCCATTGTGGTAAATCTTTTCTATCAATATATTCACCTGAGGAATTGTTTAGGATTTTACCATGTTGCACCTTGAGTTCTTAGGATATGTCATCAAACCAAATTTTTAGAGCGATTGGCTCTAAGTTTTCATTTGTGATTTGAGAAAGTGTTACCAGATATGTTTTAGAAAAGCAGCAAATACTATACAATTACTATACCTTACTATAATGTGCCATGTTATATAGTATGTATATATATACAGAGATAACTATATCTTAACAAAGCTATTATATATATGTATTTTCATATATATGTATATAGCCTGTATATAGCTATCTCTGTGTGTCTGTGTATACTAGTATACACTTAGAATATCATGAGTAATTGTAGCCCTTCAAGTCACATGTAAGTGCCCACAAAGGGACAGCTGAAATAATCCAGATGTTAGGGTACGACAGAAAATTTAGGATTTTAATTCTAAGTTTAGTCTAGTCACTTAAATACTGGGAAGTAATTGGATTAAGGTATGAATAAGATGAATATAGATTTGTTCACTAAATATTAGAAAAAGATAACTCCTTTTAGCTTAATAGGCAATAAATTGGAGATAAATGAAAGGATGGAAATGGGGTAAAAACTTGTAATCTAATTTATAACCTATTCATTTTCAAAGTAATAACCACCTCTCCCTGCCGATTCCCCATTTTAAAATTTCATTGAATATGTAGTTTTGTACTTCTCATACTTTCCCAGAAATACCGTATCAGCCAGAGGACAGTGATTATATACCTGAGGTGTAAGGCGTATAACACAAAGTTATTCACTATGACCTACAGGAAGTGTTAAGGGTTTTTTTTTGAGATCTCTTTATGTTAAAATTTCATGCATGTTTTTATTTAGTATTATAATATGTTCATGTTAATTTTAGTGGTAACATATCCCCTCCCCATTAAACCTTCAAGTAAAATTATGCTCCCAAAAGACATGCCACGGTATTCATTCTTACAATGAGCATAAGAAAATGGTTTCATTTTTGCAAATGCCCAGAAGGCGGGCAACTCTGCCACCTGTCACTTGTTCCTTGGTGTCTTTGTCATCAATTTGTCTTTTACAAGGCTGCCAACATCTCAAGTTATGCAAAGCTAATTTTAAAAATGTTACATTGGGTTATTTGACACTTTGGTATGAATAATGATCATATAGAGTATGTAGCATAGATAGCATGTGAGTTAGGCATGATTTATTAGTCTTGTAAATTTGCCAAATCACTGTCTGTATGAGAAATACTAACATTGTGGAGGGGGACAAAATTTATGTACAGGATTAATTCCTCCTTGTTTGTATAGTACATTATTTCCATCTCTATCCTATTTTAAGAATATATTACCGATTAGAAAAGTATCCTCAAGAGAGCAGATTCCATTCTCAGTAGGTTAACACCTAAGTAGACCTCACTGACCTCACTATAAGAATAGTCAGAATGTTCTGGTTTTATTACCTAAAAAACTTAGATCATGTGGTGAATCAGAACACATGATTTTCAATTACAGCTAAAGAAATCTGAAAGTGAAATGTTAAGTTTACAGTTGTCCTTGAGTTCCTATTCCTTATGTTCAAAACATGTAATGTTCTGTTTATTTTATTCCGGAAGTTTTATTTTTAGTGTTTAAGTATTAATATAATTAAATTGGCTTTATGTGAGTAATAAGATAGAAGTTGAATAGGCTTGTTTTGTTTTCTGTGGTCTATAAATTACAATAATTTTTGTTTTTTTATTATTAAGGGATGGTCGGATGCTGTTTGACTACCTCGCAGACAAGCATGGTGTAAGTGGTCTTTTAAAAAATTGTTTAGTTGTCGTGTTGTAGTAAGGTTAATTAAAGAATAGTGCAGTATAGATAGATTCATGGCTTGACAAGAGTATAATTTCCAGATTAAGTTATTAGACATAATACCTGGTATGTTTTTGAAACTTTAGTTTTTAAAAATTGGTCCTGATTGGAAAATAATATCCTTATACTTACCTTTTTAGATAACAGAAATTCTCAAATTGTTTGTTCCAGAATGATCATGTAATTGTTAGCATTTTATATTTCTGATGGATAAACAAGTGGGTAAAAACAGAACTAAATTTGAATTAGAATACCTTGAGCAATAGCATTAAGCTGCCTTGTGGAATACAGTAGCCCTTGACATTACCAAGACCTTCATAAACCCCCATATAAAGGAATGTTGTTATAGGCTTTCCTAGTCATCTCCCAGTCTCCTTCCCCTTGTGTTAACTCAAAGTGTGAGGCTATGTATATAATCAGTTCTTTAACTTGCATTCAAGTTTTATCATTCATTTAACAATTATTGTAACAAGAGACATGCTGACCACTGCAAAATTACTCTTTCTGGTTTACATATAGAATGTTTGGTATATTTGTTAATGTTCTGGTTCAGAGCCCTTCTCTTGATTTTTTGTCTTTCACTTTGCTTGCATCATTAACTGTAAAAGTTGGTGTAATTTGGGGGCCAGATTTTTCAGAGAACTAAAGTTTACTATACACATTATTTGTACAGAATCACAAAATCCTCACAGGGATGCATATGCTTGGTAGTTGTCTAAGCTCATTCACCAGCTAAGGGACTCACACATCAGACCTTCAGCTGTAATTCAAGTTTGTATCACAACAAAGTAGGTATTGTTACAGTTCAGAACTATGAAAGTTAAATCCAACAATTCCTAATATGTATTTTAACGGTCATGTGCTTTTCTGATTTTTGGGGGGCGGGGAGAGGGTAGTAACTTTTGAAAGAATTGATATCTGGGGATATTTGAAAGAGTAAATGGTTTGAATTTTAAAACTCAAAATTAAAAAATAGAATTTAAGCTTTTTTCCTTTTTTTAGTTTAGGCAGGAATATTTAGATACACTCTACAGGTATGCAAAATTCCAATATGAATGTGGAAATTACTCTGGAGCAGCAGAATATCTTTACTTCTTTAGAGTGTTGGTAAGTAATTTTTTTTTCTTTTTCTTCTCTTTTGTAGGTTGCCTTGGTTCCTTAAAACATGTCTGTAGATTTGATCTGTCCATTAAGTTTTCAACAGTTATTGGCAAAAGGAGGAAAAAATAAACTTTCAACAAAACCAAATAGAAATAGGAAACCTTATTTCAGGGCCTCAAAATTTGGAGGGAGATTTAACTTGTCCTTGAAATCCAAAAGTAGGAACCACTAATTTTTCATTTTATATATAATTGTATGATTTTAGCATTAGAATTCTATCATGTAGTGAATTTGTTATAGTATTACTGTACAGCACAGTGAGTGGCACATTGTGGGTGCTTAATATTTACTGAATAAATCTATTATTCCTAATTTTAATTCAATATTTTATGCTGCATATATTCCTTGAATTTGTTCTAAACAGCTGTGGAATTCTAATGATATCTGAAAAGATTTTATGCTTTAATAGTAACTTTTTTCTATTTACTTCTGCCCTCAGGTATTAGACTACAAAGCTCAATTTCTTTTCATTATGTAGGGAGTAGATGAGTTTAAATAGTACTGCTAGAAAAAATCCCTAACCTTTTTTTCTTCATTTGTTTACTTGACAAGTTTCCTAGATTCATTGTGTTTGTTAGGGAAGGAGAGTTGCATGAAGCCAAAGGAAAAATCAGGATTTCACATTGACAGATTTCTTTCTTATTCTGCCTTCTGTTTAGGTAATTATATTAATAAATGCCTTCTAAAGTTACCAAAATTCTCTTGTTTTAACTAGCGTCTCATTTGAGAAATTATAATTTGTTACTTTGGATTAGTAAGCAAGTACCTACATCTCTGATATCTCTAGTTAACTCTAGAAGTTGGGAAATGACCTCTTTAAGACAGGGACTTTTTGTCTTCCAACTTTGGAAGAGTCCGTTCTTTCTGTCTCTGTTTTCTGGTGCCTTTTTTCTTTTAGCCCCGCAAGTCACAAAGAAAAGACTCAATGGCTGCTATCTTTGGTTGTTCTCTAGGAAATTAAATTTTCCTTTTTTGCAAGTGAGGAAAGAGTTCAGTATTATTAAATCGAATAAATCCTACACTTAAAAAAAGTGCTTAGACAACTTCATCTTTTAAAGTACCATCCTTCCTTCAAAGAAATAAAGATTTCAGTTTATTTCCAAGTTTGATTTGAAAAAAAAATTATCCCATTTGTAAACGAATTCTTAATTTACAGTTTAGCTGTGGTTAGCTTGCAAGTGCATTGAAGGTAATGGGTGATGCTAAATTTGTAGCAGCTTATCAGAAAATTCCATCAGTTTTACTTTGAATATTATGAAGGATTTAGGAGAGCAAAAGTTGATTACTTTGGAAATGTAAACAGCTTAGACGAGGATTGTAAAATCAGAAGCCTGATATGATTACAGGTACATGAAAAGAGTTGGTTATTCATATCATTTGTTAATGCTGGGAGTGAATTTTGAGAATGAAGATTTAGTGTCATGTTAGAGTTCTAGCACAGTAAATTTATTGTTGCTGGTCAGTGAGTGAATGTGCCATTTTGCTAAGACATGGAAACTTAAGGTAACTGCTGGAAATCCAGATATTGAAACTCTTCTAGCATATCCACCCTTGAAAGCAGATTGGTATGAAGAGCCAACTGTAATGACATGGACTTGAGCCAGAGTAGTATGCATGAATCTTTTGGGGATTAAAAAACTTGCTACACTGCTGCAAAAAGCTTTTATCCTAACACATGTAACATATTTTAGTTTTAATAGTATTATTATGTTTATGTAGTATGGTTTCATAATTAGTCTGAAAATTTCTGCATGTGATACGTATATACTTAAAAGTTTGCAGAGTTTTTATATTTACTTTTGTAAAATACAAAGATCTAATTAAGTTTCCTGTCTTAAAAAATTCTGGGTTGATCTTAAGCTTTTACATTGCCTAGCAGATCTTATGATGGAACTCAAATGATGTTTAAGTGATTGAATACCATGGTCTGGATACAAAATTAATGTTTTACGTTAAGAGCAGTCAAAATGTAGTGATTGGATAGTGTTCAGAAATTAGGTGCACTTCATTTTAGTTTTTGTCCCATCTTGTGCCACAGAACAATTGAGTTACGTGGGAGTTGGTTACTTCATGTTGGCATATTGATAAAGGCTAACTAAGCTAAGTTTAAAAATGGATTATTTACTTTTGATTAAGATAGACACCACTAATGAAATCTTGTTAATAGCAAAGATAAAAATCCTGTTTTGGATTTGGGATAAATAATGTCAATGTTTTTGCTTATTAGTTATTTAATTTTACTTTTTTGCAAATGGCCTGTTTTCATTTCTTTTCTGGTGGTTGATTATTCTTTTAAATCTATGGTTAGGGAAACATAAGCTATGAAAGAACCATTGTAACTATGATCTGAGATTAGAATTTGACTCTCTGAGTGACCTATTGTAGGTTAGTGTTGTATAAATTAAAGCTGTATGACCCTAGAATCTACTTTTATTTTTAAAAGACTTCATGGCTTTTAGAATACACCAAGTGCTTAAATGCACCCTATTTGATTGTGAAGCTTCTTTGAATCATGCTCTAAGAAATGCATTAATTTGAATTGAAATGGTGGGGCAGATTTGTTAGGAATTTTTGAACACTTTTGTTTTAAAAGTTATTAATTTATAACTGTATTGTAATTAATCACTGTATTGTAATTATTTTGTTAAAATTTGCCCTCACTGTGGCCTTTGGTCTGGCTCCAAAATATAACCCCTCTCCTCATCCAGCAGCTATTTGAAATAAAAGTGATTTTAAGATGCTAGGACTGTTGGTGATCATATTTGTGTGTGTGTGTTTCACTCAGAATTTAAAGTTTATCTACTGTAAGTACTTGCCATTCGATTTAAAGGTACTTTCCCTTGACTCAAGAAAGCTTGAGTAATGATGATTTGGTGAAGTTTTAGGCTCTTGACTGAAGGTTTGGATCTGATGTACTCTGAAAATGTCACTGTAAAAGACATCTATTTCATATCGATTCTCAGATATATTTTTATCCCACTTTAACATCTAAAATTAGTACGTGTCCTGAATTGACCTAAAATAATATACCATAAAATTGATGACATCTTAGATTCAATGAAATATTAGTACTTAGATTTCTTTGTAAGGATAAAACGTTTTATCCTTTGTAATTTGAACAATAATTTTATAGATTTTTATATAAGGTTTTTTTGATTTCGGTGAGTTTTGACAAATGCACATACCTGTACAACTACCACCAAATCAAGATAAAGAATATTTCTGTTACCCAGAAAGACCCCTTGTTCCCCTTTGCAGTCATACCTCATCTCTGGTTCATCCATTGGTCTGCTTTCCATCCCTGTAGATTAGTTTTGTCTGTTCTAGAATTTCATGTAAGTGGAATGATATATGTAAGCTTGTGCCTGGCTTATTTTGACTAGCAAGTTTTTTGAGATTCGTTTATATTATTGTATGTATCAGAAGTTTGATTCTTTCCATTGCTGACCAGTATTCCATTCTATGAATATACTGCAGTTTATTCATCTATTGATAAACATTTGGATTACTTCTGGGTTTTGTCTATTTCAAATAAAGACATGAATATTCATATACAAGTTTCTTGTGGACACACATTGTAATAATAATAATAACTAGTGATTTCATGGTTATGTTACAAATTTTAATTTGCAAATTTAGTCTCTACTATTTGCCTGTTCTGAGAGTTTGCTAAAGTGTTTTCCTGTACATTTGAATTAATTACTGACATCAAAGGAAGAATTTCAGTATAGGCAGAGTCTGACTTAGGTATGATTTTGATCCTCATAGTTTAGGCAACCTATAATACTCTGATATAATCATTTCTATTCTCATTATCATTGTGGTAATGACTCACATTTCCCAAGTTTTTATCATGTGTCAGATGATGTTGTAATCTTTTTACATGTATTATGTAATTTAAGTCATACAACAACTGAGGTGGCTTCTGTTACTAGCCCCATTTTATAGATGAGGAAGCTAAAGCACAGATGGTTCAGCTGCTTATAGTAAGTGATAGAGCCAGAATTATTGGTGGTTGGATTTCCAGTCCTGCCCATATGATTTTATTTAACTTGTAATTATAATATGTACCAATAGTACTTTACAATTAATAGTACCATGTAAGTGCTTCAGTGAAAAATTCAAAATTTCAGCTTGGGGTATAGAAATGTTTTCTCCCTCCAGTACCCTCACTTGCTTCTGCTGCTTTAGGACAGTTCAGAGTCATTATATCCACTTTCTTTGCCTTGTTTTGAGAGTCCTGCTTTACTTGTTTTTGTTATTAGCCTAGTCCTTATAGGTGTTTGGGTTTATGACCCACTTGCATCAATGGCAAGAAGAGATAGAGTGACCCTCATTCTTCCTTTTTTGTAGGGTTAAGACTGCAGTATGAAATTTTATAGCTTTTATGATTAGAAGTATAATTTTCAACAAATTATGCTCTCCGTGCATCAGTTCCCCTCTTTAAAATAGGGATAAAAATCATTATTTACCTTCCAGGGTTTTAGGGTTATATAAGAAAATGAACTTCTGTTTCTCAGTACATATTCCTTTGATAATTATTAATGTTATTAACCAGTAGACCTGCTTTTTTTTCTCTCTATGACCTCTTCCATTTATATCATAATTTGGAAGTTTTTTTGTTCTGGAAATAATTTTTCTAAATTTTAGATGAGACACTCAATTCTTGATTTTCACATCTTCACTCCAGGAATTTTTAGCAGCAAATTGCCTCTGAATCTAACTTTGTTTGCAAAGTTTTGAGTCCCTAAAATTTGATTAATTGTGTATAAATGGTCTGAAATGGGTTACACGAAAACACTGGTGCTGTATCCTAGTTTTAAGTTATTTATCTTCTGATCTAGACTGACTATCAAAGACCTGAGTATTTTTAGTAAATCAAGTTAAATGAAATCTATTTGAATCAGCTTAACCAGTGTGATCCAAATAAGGGCTTATATAACTGGAGTTTGGGGAAGAGTGCTATAGACCTTTTAGTAGGCCCGAGGGATATGTAGGGTATAAAATATACATTATCTTTTTTTCCTCCAGAGTATTCAGAATATAATTAATGATGATTGCTTAAACAGGTTCCAGCAACAGATAGAAATGCTTTGAGTTCACTCTGGGGAAAACTGGCCTCTGAAATCTTAATGCAGAATTGGGATGCAGCCATGGAAGACCTTACACGGCTAAAAGAGACCATAGATAATAATGTGAGTTACACTTTTTCAGGGTGATTTTCTGAAATTTCTATGTATCCTTCATACTTCCTGATAAGGAGAACACTGTGTACTTTAAAAAGGAAGGAGGAAAAGGAGGGAGACTAAACTAAAATGTTGACCTGATATAAAAATCACAGTGGATTAGTGGCTTGATTAGTTTTACTGAATCTCCTTGAAGGAAGCTGTCAAACTTCTTTTGGCTCTTAGAGAAAATAACTCAGTTTTCATTTTTCTTAGAGCTGTGGTGCCTCTTTGATCTGTTCCAGTGGAAATGACATAATACTCTTAGTGCCACCCATTATTGAAAGTCTAATGCAGAAGATGACAGTTTTCATCTACTATTAATGTCTAATAAAACTTATTATGAAGTGTTTAATTTAGTCCTTGCTTATGAAATGTTTTCTGAAATATGTATAACTTGGAGCCTCTGTAAAAATGGCTTAGTGGACATTGTTGAATCTGTCTCTGAGAACAGGGAAATTTTGAATGTCAGGGGTCATGCAGAGAGTAGAGTGGTCTGGGGGATTGGACTTTGATCATAATGATCACTGTGCATGCTTTAGAAGGTTCTCATTTAAAATAAAATTCTGAGATCAGGCATGTTTATTCCCTTTCATCTTTTTCATATATTAATATTTCCTATGTATACCTTTTTTAATCCTTTAGTCTGTGAGTTCTCCACTTCAGTCTCTTCAGCAGCGAACATGGCTCATTCATTGGTCTCTGTTTGTTTTCTTCAATCACCCTAAAGGGCGTGATAACATTATTGATCTCTTCCTTTACCAGCCACAGTAAGTTATTTCACTGTATAGTTTTGACTTTAATTATATGAAATCAAATAGGATTTTTAAAATTTAAAATGTACTTCTCTCTAACATTTGAATTTGTTGTCACATTTTTTCCCCTCTTCATGTGGTAGATTTGCTTGTTAATTGAAAAAGCTTACATGTAACTCTTAAGTAAATTATTTGATAAAAGTATACTCTTAAGCCCTTTAAAGTGCTATTTAAGTTTGGTCCCTGGGCCAGCAGCATCAGTATAATGCAGAGTCTCAGGCCTTATTCTAGAAGAACTAAATCAGAATCTTCAACGTAAGAAGAACCCAGGTAATTCATGTATACATTAAAGCTTTAGAATTAAGGCTCTAGGCCATATTATTTGGAAGGAAGATACACATTCCAAGAGAATTCCTTTTATATCTTCTTTGTTCCATCATCCAGCTTTTGGTGATAAGAAATTCACTGCTTTATGAACTAGACTGTTCTACTGTTAGCTAGAAATCATTTTTTAAAATTTATTCTTCCATTTGAGGTCAATGCCTCTGAATATTCTATTATTTCTTATTTGGTTGGAGCAACAGAAAACTAGACTGCTTTATGAAAATACTTCAGATACTTGAAGATAATTTTCCTTATTTTTCTTTCCTTCAGGCTAAATATCTCTAGTTTTATTAAGTAATGTAGTTTGTCACATTCTTTAGTATTTTGGCTGCTGTTCTTAGGTAACCACCAGTTTATCCACAGCTTTTTAAAAATCTGGATCTTTAAAATTGAAAGCTTATTCTAGGATTGTTATCTAAGCTTTATAGATTACAGTGGCAATATTAGCTCCTATGACCAGTACATATACTTATATTAATTTAGCCCAAAATTGCATTCTTGGTATGACTTATTGACTGCATTGTTGGTTAAGTCTCACATAACACTTTGAGCCATATTTTTGTTATTTTTAACTCAATTTAAGATGGAGATCCTAATACATTTCAGTTGATATCTGCTTATTGTCTGTCAAATTAAGATTTTAACATTTTTTTCTAAAATGCATATTTAATTTACAGAAGTATAGTTTAGGAATAGATGGTGTAATACCCATCTAATAGAAAATCAATGAACATTGAACAGTGTATTTTTAAATTTCTTTGTAATTTTTTAAGTCTTGAAAATAAGGTAATAATACGTTAGCGATATTTTTATATAAGTTGATGAAATATAATCATCCAAACTGAGTCACATGAATAAACATGTTCTTTAAATACTCCGTGTAGTAAGATTTTTGAGACTATAAAATGTTTGACCTATTCAGTTAAGTTGTTAACATAATCATCTGAACTTTAAATTTAAGAGGAATGAAATTATTGGTGGGGATACAGATGAAAAATATTTGCCAACCAAGAATTGCCAGTGATTTTTAAATGTAGAAATGGAGGGGTTTTGTGTTTTTTTTTGATGTGGACCATTTTTTAAAGTCTTTATTGAATTTGTTACAATACTTTTGTGTTTTTGGCCACGAGGCATGTGGGATCTTAGCTCCCCAACCAGGGATTGAACCCACACCCCTGCATTGGAAGTCTTAGCTACTGGATCACCAGGGAAGTCCCAGGGAGCCATTTTTAAATGGTTTAAATTGTGTTTTCTGCATTAAATGCTAAATGTTTGCCTGAATCTGTCAAATAGAAGCACTTTTATCAGAAATATGCTTGGCTTATTTTTTGTATTAACATTACAACTTCAGTATTAATGTATTTAGTTAGTATTTGCATGACACGCAGGTCCCATTTGTTAAAACTGAACACAGGCAAAGAAGTTTTCGTAATAGAAAATTATTTCGGTCTTCCCTTGAAAAAACAAAACTACATGGCATTAAGTGAGGTAGAAGATGGTGATTCCAGCATTAAATTTTAAATGTAAATTATAAGAGATAAGATTTTGTAATTTACATGGTATTATAGTTATTTCTTTTATTAGAGATGTTCAAGTATGCCTTCTAGATTCACATTATTCACTAATGTGAACATAAAAGCTTCATTCTGTCTGAGCTGTTGTTCCTCCTTTATTGAAGAAACCCTATTTTGTGGGAAATCTAAAAATTTTAAAGCTATATGTTTTACTGTTTGCTGGATGCTATGATAGATTGTAATCTGGAAAGTTATATATAAGTTGTAGTCCATATGTTGCATTAAGTAAAAAGCTCTTGGGAAAGGTTAAAAAAGAAAAGCCACTGTGTACTAAAGTAAGATCCTACAAGGGTGGTATTATTTTGTTCTGGCTTTTGGTATAGGAAGCATGCAACTTTATTTTTACAGTATCTAGGGGTTGATTTGTGAAGAACAAAGCTGAACCAACCTCAAAAAGACTGAGTATAAAACCAGAATGCCATCATTATTTGCAATGAGAAGTGCTTAGAGGACTAAGTACATGAAACATGACCAGATTGTTCTGACCCTATAGGTTTAATACATAGGAAGCTGTAGAATACAGAAGATTCCTTTATGAATATTTGGAATCAGAACAGAAAATTAATTTATGTGACTGGAATGTTTCATGGCACCATCAGATTAAGCATCGGGTTAACATTTCCATTTCCACAATAGGAATATCCTTGTCATAAGGACCAGATCATGAACATTTTTTGACATGTTATGTCACCCTAAACATTTGGATGGGCATTTCCAAGATTTGCTTTTTACTTCTCTTTTTATGATTCCATTTCATATCAGTATCTCTCACTTTGTTCCTATCTTCCTTCCCTGTCCCCCTATGTTGATTTAAATATGTTAGTATTTTGTATCAAGTTCTTCTCAAGTCTTCCTGATCTGGTAGTTTTCTCATACTAAATTGATTAATCTCTCTCTGCTCTGGTGCATTGTTTATTTAATCCTCTGAGGGCCGTCTTATTTCTGTTACACTCTGATTCTTGAGAAGTACCTTTTTCATGCACCCTTTGGGCAATCATTATATTTTAGAAGAGGCTTTTTTATTTGTGATACTGACAGTTGCAATCTTATGCAGTAGTTGAGACATACCAATAATGAATGAATCTGGAGTACCCAGAAAAATGATTGGTAAAACATTGCAAGAAATTTGGGGATGTTGGTGAATATAAAATAGTTACATACCTATCTTTAATGTTAAACTATCCGTGCATCTTATGAAAAGAGATGTTTGATGAGAATTTCAAACTCAAGAATTAAGGGTATATTTCTCAATATTTATGGAGATTAATCAAACATGCATTCAGGAGATTAAAAGTAACATTATTATGTAGTATTTTGCCTCCCTCCTGAATAATACAGCCTGTACGATTGCCTTATGAGTTGATTGATATCCCTAGAATCATGGCTGGGAGTAAGAGCCTTCCCTGAATGAGCAGATTTGACTCAAACATTGGATACTGTAATAGTTGGCTCTAATCTTGATATCTAGTAGGTGGGTTAAGGATCGATAAGGACAGCTCTTCTTGAACTCAGTCATAGGAATCCCTAGGCATTGGCTTTCCATGCTACTGCTTACAGGTAGACTCACTCTGCTGAAATTTTTTTTTTGATAAATTTATTTATTTATTTATGGCTGCATTGGGTCTTTGTTGCTGCGTGCAGGCTTTCTCTAGTCGCGACGAGCGGGGGCTATTCTTCATTGTGGTGCATGGGCTTCTCATTGCGGTGGCTTCTCTTGCTGCGGAGCATGGGCTATAGGCACGCAGGCTCAGTAGTTGTGGCTCGCGGACTCTAGAGCACAGGCTCAGCAGTTGTGGCTCACAGGCTTAGTTGCTCCACGGCATGTGGGATCTTCCTGCACCAGGGCTCTAATCCGTGTCCCCTGCATTGACAGGCAGATTCTTAACCACTGCGCCACCAGGGAAGCCTTCTGCTGTAGTTTTTGCAGTTACATATGTATCCAGAAAGGAACATTAAATTCAACTGATTTTTTAAAAATATTTTTAAATAATGAAGTGTACAAACAAGGAAAGTGAAAATATTCAAGCCCACTGTAAAAATTCTATAATACAAATAAGGGGGAAACAGTATGGATTAATCCCTGACAACCTTATGGCTTATATGAAATCAAAACAATATATTTAATTCGTTAGTAGAATCATTTATTATAGATATTAGAAATAGAAAGGTAGTTCAGTTGAGATTGCAGAAAATTTTGTTAAAGATAAAAAATCAAACTTTTATAAAGGAAAACAATGCAAAAAAGTAGATTTGTTTTTTAAATTTTAAAGTAAGATAAAGGTTCATGGTCATAGAAATATAATTAAAATAACACCTTAGAATTAAGACAGTTAATTATCAAGCTGTATTCTACAAGTAGGCTTAATGCCTTCATTTGCATTTCCATGGTTCATATGCAAAAAAGACAATACCTTATGCCATTAAAAATCTCTGAATAAATTTTTAAAACTAGAAATTTTATAGCATGTACTTTCCGGACACAAAACAGTAAAACTAGGAGTTATTAAAAGTTTTATAAGTAACTGAATCAAAGAAGAGATTAAATGTTGATAATTATGAAATACCTGCCAAAGCAGCACTCAGAAATTAATTCATAGCTTTGAGTACTTGTTCAACTTTTAAAACCTTGAGTAAAAAGTACAGAAAAATGGAACAAAGGCACTGAAAATAAAATCAGTAATATATTAGTAAATGTTGAAATTACTAATTTTGGAGCATTAAAAGAACTAGGTGTACATGGGGAGATATTCTGCATCCAATTTTGTGAGGCAAATAGGACTAGCCCTATTAGAACATTCAGTAAGATCCTCTTACCCCCTCCAAGACCCAAATCAGATATACACAGTGAGGAGAAAAAACATTGGATGTTGAGAAGAAAATAATACTGACATCAGAATTATCTTTGGCAATATTATTGTTACTGGTGAATGGTTCTTAAACTTTTTAGTCTTGAAACTCTTACACTATCAAGAGTTTTTGAGTGTAGTTTTGTATGTGTTGGCTAAATTTATTGATATATATACTGTATTAGAAATTAAGAAATTCTAAAATATATTTATTAATTGACAAATAGTAAATTGATTATAGTTATATATATTCTTATGAAAAATAACTTTAAAAAACCAAATTTAGTGATGAGTGGCATTGTTTTACATTTTTGCAGACCTTTACATTTCTGGCTTAATTGACAGCTAGATTTTCGTGTTTTTTTTTCATATCTGATTTTCATTCAGTCTGTTGTGATATGTCATTTTGTTTGAAGGATAAGAAGAAAACCAAGCCTCACACATACATGTAGTTGGGAAAGAGAGGTGTTTTACTAGCCTATTCAGATAATTGTGAATATCCTTTTTTGATCATACACCAGAACTCAACAAGTAGTAATTTCTTAAAAGGTACTGAAATGTGGGATTTGAAACCATATCATTCAGTTTTTTGGATTCTAAACTATACTAGAATTCTAAACTATATTGGTTGATTTTGCAATTTAAATGGATCTTTTACCCATGCATGATTTTTTGACCGTATGCATTGATTGTTTGGGAAATACTGGTTCAGGAAGTTATGCAGGTATTCCAACATATACAGCACCATTATACAACACCAAAAAAATCACATTCATTAATTTCACTACTAAACCCATTAGAAAAGGCTTTTCAAAAAGTATTGGATAATAGTCAAACTCTTGATGACAGATACAGATTTTCCAAAATTTTACCCTTTTTTTGAAAACTGATTTTTATCATTTGTTTTTATTGAAGGATAGGCTCAACTTTATTATCTGGAAAATGTCTGCCAAATACTCAAGTCTGAATGGCTTTGGTTTGACTGTCACTCCTTCAAGTAAAAATAGTGTTCTATGAGAAAAGCAGCTGGTTCACCTTGCAACTCAATCATTGAACATGTACTTTTCCTTAAGACAACCATGACACTGTAGTGTACAGCAGAAGATCTTTTACACACTTCCCATTTTAGTCATACAGAATATTAAAAAGATAAGTATGCACGGGTTGAAATTTTTGAAAGTTAATAATTTGTACTGCCTAATCAAAGATATAGTTGAAATTGGCTTTTTTTTTAACTGTAAGAGTTTGGTTATTAATAACAGTGACTATTATAGTATGATGTCACTACCGTGGTTTGTGCTAAGGTACCAGATGATTTCATTTTTTGTTTACAGTTCAGTGATTTTTAGTTACTTTACCAAGTGGTGCAGCCATCACCATAAGTCAATTTTTGAACATTTTCATCCTCACAATAAGAACCCTGATGCCATTTGGACTATTTTTTTTTAAACAGAAGTAGCTTGTTCGCAAAATGTGAAAAAGAAAACTCAGTAGTATTACAGTTTTAAAATTTCACCAAAATACGGTGCTTACCATTTTCACTTGCCATAGGGTCAGGTTGCCATCGTATTTTCTTCCTCATTAGTAATGTCTTAATGACTTACTCTGGTTTTTGCTTGATTCTAACTTTTTTCGCGTGAGAATACACCCAGTTGGCTTGACAGATCATTGTTTCAGCCATTTTCCTAGGTTGCATATTCTTTAAGTAGAATAGCTTCTAGTAAGTGTGTAATTTGCATTTGTATGTCTACAGTCAGTATGCATTTTTCAGTTGTCTCTGATAGGTAGTAGGTATTAATGGAGAAAGTATCATATTTTTCTGTTTTTAATTTCCAGTAGCACAGGAATACAATTTAATGTGGTTCATTGAGTGTATGTTAAATTGATAGTTTATATAGATTGTGATTTCAGGCTTTTTTTAAAATACGAAAGTACTGTTGAGATAATTTATACTTTTGTCCTTGAAGTGAAAGTTTAGATGCCAGTGCAGGTTAAGTCTCTTACATCATATATATTATCATTTCTGCCATAATTTATTCTGAATCCAAAATGGAGATGATTTACACATTTGAAAAATGTTGAACTTTTAAATGTAATATAATATGTAAGATAAAGTATCAAGTGTAAGCTAGAACAGTGTTCGTAGGCTATTAGAGATGAGGCTTTGCCACCAAATGTAGATGCTATTAAGGAGAAGAATGCATTTGTAATACAATGCCCTAGTTACTCTCCAGTTGTAAAAAGAAAGATTCAAAGTTCAGTTAGCAAAAGAATGTTTAATTTGTTTTCTAAATAAAGATATCATAAATATCCTAAGAAATTTCAAGTTTTACTGTTAACAGTCAACTAGATCGTGTCTAGAATTTGTCCTGATTTACCCTCTGCCTTTATTTTTCCTAAATTTTCTAATTGTTCCTGATAAGAAAACTTTTTCATGCAGGTGTTTTACCTGCTTTAGCTCAGGATGATCTCTAAAAATCCATCCTCTGCAGTTCTACTAAGTCTTGCCTTTTTGATTTTTTAAGCCTTTCTGGAAGTACCTTTCCCTTTTTTGTACCAATTCAAAGCCTGCCTGTTTTTCAAGCTCCAGCTCAGGTTTACTTCTACATGAGGTCCTGTATATTGTGCCTACCTTATATTGATAATTTGGAATTTAATTATTTACTGTCTTTTTTAAAAAACTTATAATTGCCTTATCTCCCCAACTAGATTATAAGCATATTTGAGAGCAGAATTTTTATTCTTTATGTCCTTATAGTATCCCCCATATAATACTTAAATATTTTTTATTTGGTGGCATATTTTGTCTTATCCTTTGATTTCTAAATGTTCTGACTTACCATTAGAAAATATTGTAGAAAAAACTTCCATAAAATTGTACAATTAGAGCAGGGCTGTGCTAGAGGAAAAATAAACATTTTTACTTAACCATCATGAAATTACACTTCCAGACACAGTAAATACTGAAGCTCTTGTTTAAAGGAAAAATTAATTTTAAGTTAGATTTCAAAAATAGGGGAGGTATAGCCTCCTTTCTTGCCTAATTTATAATCCAAACAAATAACATAACAAGTAGTTTAAGAACCTACTTAGCTAAATACAGATGTATTATGCATGCTAAACACACTGTAAATATATAACACTTACCAGTGAGACCTCGAGAAGTTAGAGTCCAGTGAAGATGAAAATTGATTTGACTTTTAAATTTTGATTGTTAGAGATGAAAGGAGATGGATGATAACAAAGAGAAGTAGAACAAAAGAGTACAATGGTTATGTACAGGCTGTTAAATAACTATATCTATGGTTTTGCTTTTGTTCGAACTAAATATATAATTACGGATCCTACAAGAGTGTGAAGTAAGGTAACGTCCCCAGAATCACCCTTAATCCCCACTCCCTTCCTTTATATATTGATCTATATACATAACATACATACATACATACATAGGAAGGATCACTTCTGCCCTAGCATGTTTCGAAGTCAGCCATGGTAATGCTGTATACCAGGAGTCTGCAAACTATGGACCATGGGCTAAAACGTCTTGTGGCCCACTGCCTTTTTTCTTATGGCCTGCAATCTAAGAATGGCTTTTACATTTTAAATGGTTGGGGAAAATAATGAAAAGAAAAATATTTTGCAATGTGATAATTATATGCCATTACAGTTTTAGTGTCCATAAATTTTTATTGGAACACACATTTATATATGGATATATCTACACACACGCGCACACACACATCTTTGGCTGCTTTTGGATTGTAATGGCAGAGTTGAATTGTTGTGACAGAGATCATATATTATTGCACTCTCCCTGCCTCACTCTGCTACTCAGTGCTCTTTGAATCCCAGTGACGCTGCCCTTGTACCTGGACAAAGTTTCAAGTGCCATGTGTATCACTATACTGCAACATTTTACTTCTTTTAGAAAAGTGGACTCAAATGTGCTTAAATGTTTTTTTTAATAAATGTATTAATTTATTTATTTTTGGCTGCGTTGGGTCTTTGTTGCTGTGCGCAGGCTTTCTCTAGTTGCAGCAAGTGGAGGCTACCCTTGCAGTGCACGGACTTCTCATTGTGGTGACTTCTCTTGTTGCATGGTACGGGCTCTAGGTGCGTGGGCTTCAGTAGTTGTAGCTCATGGGCTCTAGAGCGCAGGCTCAGTAGTTGTGGTCACTGGCTTAGTTGCTCCGTGGCATGTGGGATCTTCCCTGACCAGGGCTCAAACTTGTGTCCCCTGCATTGGCAGGAGGATTCTTAACCACTGTGCTACCAGCGAAGTACCAAATGTGCATAAATTTTAAGGCACAGTGCAGTGGGAATTATTTTGTTTCAAATTAGAAAGCAAAGCATTGAACTGACAATGTAGATATGCTAAGAGAATACAGTATACATCTACATAACCAGACTGTAAGCACTCATTACAATATTCCCAACTGATTACAAAGCAACTGTCAGAAAAATTAGGAAATTTAAAACAGAAGATCTCATCACAGCAGAATTTCCTCACAAAAATTAATGAAAATGAGGCTTCAACCAAAGTAAGTTTCTGAGTGGCTCTTTTGTTAACCAGGTAAGGAAAGCCATTTACCAGTGGTGATTTTGTTAAATTCTGTTCAGTTGCAGTAGCCAAAGAAATATGTCCAGAAAAAATGAACTTGTTTAAAACTTTTAGCCTTTTGGTGAGAACAGCTCCTCAGAATTGAAAATGTTGGGAGCAGCATCAGTAGTCAATTAAAATATAAAGTATATGATTTTTAGTGGTTTTCCTGGGCTTTTGATGAGTTGAGAGATGTTTACCAATATGGCTAGTTGTTGGCTTGAGGAGTCAGTGATGGATTTGAAGTGACTGAAGAACATGCCTCTATGAATAGTCTGGAACAACTACAGGTGAAAATGTTTTCAAAATTGAGGAAACACTAATTTAGTACAGCCTGAAGTGGAATCTGCTAAGATGTGTTAAAACTTTTGGTGGCAAATATGTGTGGAGGAGAAAAATGCTTATTAGTTGAACAGATTTACAAAGGTTGTGAAAATGTGAGGTGTTCAAAGCCTATAGTTACCCATTGCATTGTTCATTTCCAGGTACTTTGTGGGGAAAATTCTTGAATCCATGGTGTATTACTGAACCATTCGTGTCAACAGTGAACTTCATTTGCTATTGTGGACTTAACTGTTCTCAGTCCATGAATTTTTGTCAGATCAATAGAATATCTTGATTTTTCCTGCTACCACAGTGATAGGATGGCTTTGCAGTGGCAAAGTTTTGTTGTGACTTTTTTGAGGTTGGAGCAAGACTGAAATTTTCCTGAACAAAAAATTGCCCTCAACCACTATTATCAAGCCATGAATGGCTCTGGACGTTAAGCTATAGACTTGATGATGTTTCTGAATTCAACCTAAAATTACAAATCAGAACAGTACTTATATGCAAAACTTATACTCTGGTAGTCACTTTGATAATGCCTAACATAGCATAAATCCTATGTCCAGCTGCTTTATACATTTTCCATTCTTTCAAAAGTTAAAAGAAGAAATGAGACTCTCATTCCCACACGTTTGTAGTGGACACGTTTTTTGGGCTCAAGTTACAATTCCAGAAAGTTTTAGACCTCATTGTAAGCATTGGGTTGGCCAAGAAGTTCATTCGAGTTTTTTTGTAAGATCTTACAGAAAAACTGAACCTTTTTGCCAACCCAATACAAAGGAAATTTCTGTATTTGAAAATTCATTTAACTGTGCAATTGAAACAGAAGCAATTTATCTGTAGTGTAATGATATGCTAAAAGGCAGTATCAAAAGAACTTAACAATTCTGTAAAAGCCTTCCATAAAAGCCTTCCAAGTGATAAATATGCTCAATTAAAATCTTATCAATTGATATCAGAGGTCAAATATGTAAAATCTCGTTACAGATCAGCATTAACAGATAAACATTTGCAATAAATTTTAATGATAGGGATCTCTAACTTTGAACACAGTTAAGCAAAGTTACCCTATTAAAGGAATTTTATTCTTCTCATTAGTAGACCTGAATTATAAAAAATTATAGTCAACTATTATATTTTGCATTTCGTCAGTAAAATATTTTGGAAATTTGTTTTCTTGTTACTTAAGTTATTTAGGTACCTGATTAATATTCTCAGTCTTGCCTCTCAACCTGCGAACCTAAAATATTCATTATCTGCTCTTTACAAAAATTTTGCTAACCCCTACCATATACTCACATAAGAGAGATGATTTTTTAAGGAAGTCATTCTCCAATAAAAACAGTGAAGTTGGGGCTTCCCTGGTGGCGCAGTGGTTGAGAGTCCGCCTGCCGATGCGGGGGACGCGGGTTCATATCCCCGGTCCGGGAGGATCCCACATGCCGCGGAGCGGCTGGGCCCGTGAGCCATGGCCGCTGGGCCTGCGCGTCCGAAGCCTGTGCTCCGCAACGGAACAGTGAGAGGCCCACGTACCGCAAAAAAAAAAAAAAAACAGTGAAGTTACACGTGGTGCAATGATACAGAGAAAGGATAAGTAAAAATAAATGTTTAACATCATATAAAATAAACTTACAATTTTTTATTTTGTATGGAAAAATCTATGAATGAGTTTCATAAATGCCTACTAAAATTACCTACTTCAAAACTGATGAAGAACACCAGTCATGCTCTGCTGTACATGATGTCTCTGATAAGAGTATTGAGGCAATCACTTGTACTGAGTGAACATTGCATTTAAAATTTTCTGCCTAAAACTCAGGCTTAATTTTTCAGATAATGAAACTTTTAGCTGATTTGTGTAGTTATCTTTTCTTAGAAATTGTTTTATTCTTAAGTGAGTGTTGATTATTTTTATACCTTACCTTTTTTAGAGGAAATTTAGGGAGGGCTAAGTGGGACTAGATTTTATTTGTTAGGTTACTATCAGATTCTAGGGTCCTCTAAAGAGTTCAGACAGCATTTTATGGGGAATCTGCAATATGACAAAGTATAAAGATTTATTAACATTACAGTCTGGGAGAACTTGGAAGATAAGGTATCTGAGCTGGACCTTGAAGGATGGCTAGAATTTAGGCCTTTAGAGGGATGTGTTTGGAAGAGCAGTCCATATGGAGTGAGTTTTAAGAAGTGAGGGAAGCAAGAGGCAGTCGGTGGTGTGGTGGGAGATGCATCTGGATGGGTACTTTGGGACTTGAAGATTTAACTAAGAGAAATGGACTTTATTGACAAATGTTTCCAAGCTTGGCATAGTACCTGGTGCTCAGAGGTTCTTACTGGATAAAAATTGGGGAGCTATATAAGGAAATTGAGCAGGAGAAATACAGGATAAACACTGAATGACAGAGGGTAACCAGCTGGGGATCATCAAAATAGTTTCCAGTCTTTCATCTCCTGAAATTATTTTTTTAATTCTCTGTGTTGAGTGCCTGACTCTCTAATTGAGTAGTGTTTTTTTGCACATAGGTTTTCACACATTTGTTCTTCTAGGGAAATGAAATCTTTTGAAACAGAATGACAGCATGTATAAGGGCCTTGCAAAATCCTCTTATTCAACAATGGTAATAGGATTATTTACCTCTTAAGTGAGTCTGTCATCTCACTCCAAATTGGGAAATACCAGCTGGCATTCTCATCATTTAGACTTTTTCTTGGAGGAGATGGCCCTTACAGCAGGGGTCTCCAACTCCCAGTCTGCAGACTGGTACCCGTCCTCGGCCTGTTAGGAACCGGGCTGCACAGCAGGCGGTGAGCGGTGGGCAAGCAAGCAAAGCTTCATCTGCCACTCCCCATCACTCCCGATCGCTTGCACGCTCGCATTACCGCCTGAACCCTCCCCACCATCGAGCACATTACTACCTGAACCACACCAACTCCCCCCCCGCCGCCCTCCCATGGAAAAATTGTCTTCCACAGAACTGGTCCCTGGTGCCAAAAAGGTTGTGAACCGCTGCTTTATAGTATTCATTCTTAAGTTTTTGCAATCCTAGTTTTCTGAAACAGTGCAATCTAATGGGCTGCTCAAGTGTTTTATTTTTATTCTTTTATAACTTAATTTTTTTAATATTTGGCTGCATTGAGTCTTCTTTGTTGCGCACGGGCTTTCTCTAGTTGCGGCGAGTGGGGGCTACTCTTCGTTGCAGTGCGCGGGCTTCTCATTGTGGTGGCTTCTCTAGTTGTGGAGCACGGGCTCTGGGCGCGCAGGCTTCAGTAGTTGTGGCACATGGGCTCACTAGTTGTGGCTCACAGGCTCAGTAGTTGTGGCACATGGGCTTAGTTGCTCCACAGCATGTGGGATCTTCCCAGCCAGGGCTCGAACCTGTGTCCCCTGCATTGGCAGGCGGATTCTTAACCACTGCAGCACCAGGGGAGCCCCAAGTGTTTTTTTTTAAATCACAGGTGATTATAGATCTAAAAAAACTGGGTAAGTGATTAATATTAAGTAACTTTTATATTTTTACCTTAGGTATCTTAATGCAATTCAGACAATGTGTCCACATATTCTCCGCTATTTGACCACAGCAGTCATAACAAACAAAGATGTCCGAAAACGCCGGCAAGTGCTAAAAGATCTGGTCAAAGTTATTCAACAGGTAAAAACTAAAATCTGTTGATTTTTAAAATGTGCCTAAACTTTAAGTCTAACCTCTTTTTCTGAAAAAGTAGGACTCTTAGTTCTTAAGGTAAAAATGTTTAAAAATAGGAGGGAAGTATACATGAAGAGAAAAGAGCCCAAGAACCCCAAATGGGCATATACTACTTTTAAGTTCATGATATACTTATGGTAGATGTGGTATGAATGAATACTACTCTCTGCTAGTTAGATACTTACTATGCATTGTGTATTAGTGTTGCTCTTATTGCAAAGGGTGAAGGAGATCTGGAGCTTGGAACTTTTTGTTGGAAGGTCATTACCTACATAGTTCCAGAGTAGTGATCTTTACATAGAATATAATTTTAATAGTCCCCAAGTTGTACAAAAGCTATAGCCCTACTGATTGATTTTTAGTGAATTTCTTAGCAGTAACTATGGGTTAAAAAAGAACTTAAACATTTATTTGATCTAAGAATAATTTAAGTACAAAAAGACAGTTTTATCCTGAAAGATATGAATACCCTTTTACTTGGAGAAGTTCATCACTGTTTATTAACTAAGGGAGACTTTTGGCAGTAGAGGAATTTGAAAGCTTTTGGAATGGTTCTAGGATGAGAATTTAGAGAACTTGGTCTGGAAGGCATTATAAGGTTAAGGTGTGGCCTGCAATCAGGATATGAGCAATTGCTTTGAGAAGATAATACTAGGTAATTTGTTAGAAATTAATGGTAAGGGAGGAGAAAATAGGAAGATTGGGCTATTCTGGGGACGGTCTACTAAACAGTGTTGAATCAGATCCAACTTAACCTTTGACTTAATTTTACAGGAGTCTTACACATATAAAGACCCAATTACAGAGTTTGTTGAATGCTTATATGTTAACTTTGACTTTGATGGGGCTCAGAAAAAGCTAAGGGAATGTGAATCAGTAAGTACAAATTTTTACTTACAAATTAATAATATTCTTAAAATTTTGAATATTATAAAAGTTAACCTTGCAGGGTTTTATTAAAGTGATTATATCAGAAATGTTTATTAATCTTAATATGCAGATTATTTAGAAATGTGCTGGGTTGAAGACATTTTCAATCTTATTGCCTGAGTCTATCCCTTTTGTTAGGACAGTTGGTTAAAACATGGGGGCTTTATAAATTCACACATGTCTTATCCTGAATGAGTAAATATGTGAAATATTTTATATGTATGGGCAAGATTATATGGAATTTTCCATCACAGCTGTAATTCCAGTGTGTTACGTAAGCAGGCCTATCTTCAGAATTTTTCTCATGATTGTATTTATCATTTGCTATAAATCAGTCAAGCTAAGAGTGTGAATTTTTTAACTACAACGTCTTCTGTTAGTTGGTAGAAACTAAAGTTCTGTGAGAGCAACTGAAAGAGTTAGATTTATGGGTTTTTTTTGAATAACTTAGTTTGCAAGTTTTGAGAAACTAAGAATTTACCTGTTTAAGGCATTTACCAAATCTACAAGTTACTAGCTGTCAGTTTCATTTTTGAACCCAGATATTAGCACAAAAATTGGAAGAGTTTGTTGAAGGACTTAAGATCTTATTTGTCTAAGGAAAAGGAAATTATGTAAGTATACCTTTAGAGGTGATTTTCAAACATTGGACAAAATTAGAATCCAGTTTAATAACTTGTGTACTTGCAGTGAAATGTGACATTGTTATTTAAATATTGGTGTATATTGTAATACTAAGTATCTAGGCCTTGCCAAGGCAGTGGGGCACTTGGTTGCTATTCTTGAAGTTAGAATATTCCCTTCTAAGTATAATACCATCTGTGGAATAGGTGCCACCCTTTGAATTTTTTTCTTTTGTAGATTTTCAAGTCTACTTACTATCACAAAAATATGCATATCTTTAGTCCATTTGTAACTATCTTAAATAGCTGGAAATATGTTATCTACAGAACATTTATGTAGGATAGAGACAGGACAAAGCTGCTTTGTCACAAGATTGCTCAAGTCATCAATGGAACAAGGAAACAGTGCAGTTCTTAGCTCTTTTTCCTGTAGCATTCGTTTACTTCTTGGTTAAATTGTTAGAGACTTGAATATAGTGTTCTAGAAAGTGCTGTGGTGTACAACTTGTGATAGATGAGAGAATTATAGTGAATGGAATAATGAGTAAAGCACAAAGAAAGTATTTGTGACAAATTTTTCAAAATTGCTTGTCAGCACCGTTTTTTCTTTTTCTTACATGCATAGGTGCTAGTGAATGATTTCTTCTTGGTGGCTTGTCTTGAGGATTTCATTGAAAATGCCCGTCTCTTCATATTTGAGACTTTTTGTCGCATCCATCAATGTATCAGCATTAAGTAAGAGCACTCTGATTTGATTTGTATTTTCTACTTCTAAATTCCTGTAAATTTTCATTTATTGTAAAGTTATACTTAATAGGATTCCAGTTAATTGGATTTTTATTTTATTTCTCTTTGCTTTAGAAGAAAAAGGAAACATTGTCCTAGTAATTTATTAAAAATCCTAGCTTTTGTTTGAATTCCGGGGTGCTACAGTCCTTCTTTATCTTTTTTAGTTTCCATGTGTGTGGGAAAGCATGAATTTTGAAAATGATAACTTCAAGGCAGTATTATGATTGTCAGTTACCTTTTTAAAGAGTTACCTTTTAAAATAATACTATTATACCATTACGTAGGGAGAAAAGAGCAGTGACCAGTTTTAGAATGGTTTTTAACAGGGGTTCAAATAAGGAGTTAGTCCTTAGTAAATTGGAAATGCTGTTGAAAAGACCACATTTGGTAATCATTTCAGTTAATTGAATTTGTTTTATTTAATTATATATTTGAATTCTCATATAGTAAACTCTTGTGACATTCTAAAATGTTGAAACATGGAAAAATTATGGTGAATTTCAGTTGGAATTTTCTCTTGTGTGAGGAAATTATTAGGAAAAAATTGTGAAACTTACATAACCTATTAGAAACTAATTTTACATATTAGAATTTGAAAAATAACAGTGCCCTTTGGCCACAGATGAAGTCGAACGGTAAATGCTCCTTAATGTTTAAAAACTAAGCTACTTTAATGTTTGCCTCTTAGGAATTGTATGTAGACCAAAGTTTTTCTTTAGTGCCATTCGTTTTTGCTAAGGCATCCATACTTGCTTGCCTAATTTTAGTGGATTGTCATTGAAGTGGTTACTCAGAGTTAGAATTACAGTGTGAGTGTGAGGCTTTTTCTATGGTAGTTGAAGCCTTGACCTGTTTTAGTAGTACTTTAGCTAGCAGACATATAATTTTACAAATCTGATTCTCTTAAAGAATAGATGGCAATTCCTAAAATGTCATTCGTTGTGAAATGCAATATTATGTATATGAGTATACATATTTATGTATACATATATGCAGATAAAATAAGAGCCCCTTCACCTTGTTTAGCCTGTACCTCTATTCAGCTTTCCTCCTGACTCTATGGAATCATACGACTCTGACTCTGGAAACCCAATTTTACAAAACACTGATTCAGTACAACTCCTTTGTTTTGTAACTCCCTGTTTATAGCTGAGAAACTGAAGGCTCAGAGACATTAAGCAGCTTAGGGCTTATTTAATGAAAGAGGCTGAGCTAATAGCTCTCTGACATTCATTGTCTTCACCCTCATTATAAATTCTTTCTTTTTCATTGTAAGCAATTGATATTTTTAGAAACAGCAGATTTAGACTAATTTGTCATTAGTTTATCACTTGAGCCAGAGGATAAAGATGGAAACCATAAGACAGTGTTTAATTTTTTTGTGCAAAATCTGTAGAATTTTGATTTTTATTTTACAAAGAGATTCCCTGAAGCAACTGTGAACTTTCTGAGTCAGATTTTCTGTGTATGCTATGCTATGCTGTGTAATAAATAGGGCTACTATGCTGTTCCATTTAGGGTGATAATTCCAAAGCACATCAGGATTGAGAACCATTGCATCAGGTCACCAGTTTTTCTTAGGCACATAATTACAGCCTGCTAGGGTAATGAAGTGAAAAACCAGTGATTTAATATTTTTAGTATATAATGAATTAAGAAGGTAGAGGCAGAGCATAAAGTATAGCTTCATGTGAACAAAGAAATAATTCTTTTTAGAGTAACAGTGAGATCTCAGGTTGTAAGGTTTACGGGGTGATAGTGGAGAGTATGTGGCCAATAGGCTCAGTCCAGGGGGCTACGCTTCTTCATGTTTTTTTAAAATTATTTATTTATTTATTTATTTATGGCTGTGTTGGATCTTCGTTTCTGTGAGAGGGCTTTCTCTAGTTGCGGCGAGCGGGGGCCACTCTTCATCGCGGTGCGTGGGCCTCTCACTGTAGTGGCCTCTCTTGTTGCGGAGCACAAGCTCCAGACGCTCAGGCTCAGTAGTTGTGGCTCACGGGGCTAGTTGATCCGCGGCATGTGGGATCTTCCCAGACCAGGGCTCGAACCCGTGTCCCCTGCATTGGCAGGCAGGTTCTCAACCACTGCCCCTCCAGGGAAGCCCCCTTCATGTTTTTAGAGCTGCTTTAATGGGTTAGGAATATGGCTGAAAATTATGTTAAGCATCTAAGTTGGGCTTTTATAAGTACAACAAATGTCTTAATTCAGACCCCAAGGACTTGGAATCCATAATAATAACCAAAATAGCTAATGTTTACCTTCAAACAATCCATAGAAAAAATTATTGTTCTCTAGTCCAGAGGTTTTTAAACCTAGCTGTACATCAGAATCATCTGGAGAACTTAAAAAACCACCAACAACTTAAACTTAAGAAGAATAGATTTTCTGGCTTTACCCCAAACCTTCTGAATCAGAATCTCTGGGATCAAGGCTTGAGAATTTGGTTTAAAACTTCCCAGGTCCAACCCCCCAAAAATGAAGCATTCTCAGAGTGGGGAGGGGGAGATCTCAGCATCTGTATTTTTCAAAGCTCCTCTAAGTAACTCTGATGCAAAACTTCTTTTTTTAAATTACGCTTCTTATTTTGAGATGATAATAGATTCACCTTGAGTTGTAAGAAATAATGAAGAGATCCCCTATGCCCTTTACACAGTTTCCTTCAATGGTAACATTTTGTAAGCCATAGTAAAATATCACAGCCATCATTATTGTTGTTGATATATTCAGATACAGAACATTTCTGTCACCACAAGGATTCCTCAAATTGCTCTTTTATAGCCATACCCACTTCCCTCCCACCTCTCTTTAACCCCTGGCAACCACTCATCTGTTCTCCATTTCTGTAATTTTGTCATTTCAAGAATGTGCAAAATTTTTAAAAGATAGTGTTCAGTTTTCTTTTTTTTAATATGATTTGCTTTTATTTATTTTTATTTATTTTTGGCTGCGTTGGGTCTTTATTTAAATTTATTTATTTAAAGATTTAATTTAAATTTAAATAAATTTATTTATTTATTTAAATAATAAACATTATTTATTTATTTAAATAATAAATATCATTTATTTATTTTTGGCTGTGTTGCTGTATGCGGGGGCTTTCTCTAATTGTGGCGAGCAAGGGCTACTCTTCGTTGCGATGCGCAGGCTTCTCATTGCGGTGGGGCTTCTCTTGTTGCAGAGCACAGGCTCTAGGTGCACGGGCTTCAGTAGTTGTGGCACATGGGCTCAGTAGTTGTGGCCCGCGGGGCTCTAGAGCGCAGACTCAGTAGTTGTGGCGCATGGGCTTTGTTGCTCCGCGGCATGTGGGATCTTCCCAGATCAGGGCTCGAACCCGTGTCCCCTGCATTGGCAGGCAGATTTTTAACCACTGTGCCACCAGGGAAGCCCAGTGTTCAGCTTTCTAAAGAGGATAAATACATATGATATACATTAAGATATAATTAGTTAAGAGCAGTGTAACTAGTACAGTTGTTGAAGAAGAAAATATTACAGATGTGAATGAGTGCCTCTTGGAGCATAGCCTTAGAGCTTAAAATCCAGAGGAAGAAACAGATATTAAATAAAGGTAAGATTACAAATTATGATAGGCATTTTGAAGAAAAATACAAAGTAATTAGAATGACATGGACATTATTTGTATATTGAAAAATCAGAGAATAATTTGGATTGAAGGTTCAGTGAACTCTCATAATTCTCCAAATGGGATATATTTGAGTAGACTCTTCCACCATATATTAATTATGACAAATTACTCCATTCTCTAGTTTATGCTGGCCTATCTCTGCTGCTAATTAATTTAAAGTTATTTGATATTCGATCTTTTCTAGGGTTGGGCGGGGAAGATTTGTCTCTGTCTTCCTTTCTGTCCCCCAGCAGACGCATATCAAATGCTATTCAGTATTATAAAACGCATGGTTGTTTATTAAATAACTCTTTCCATTTGTGATTTGGAACATTCTCTGTTAATAGGATTCTTCACTAAGTGGCTGTAAGCACATGTGATAGTCTTATCTTTGTAAAAATGCATATTAAGAATGTTTTTATCGGTTTATATACAACCCTATAGATTTGTAGGATAAGTTTCGAATCTGTTTACCATAAAGTATACAACATCTGTCAAAAAAGATTACTGTGGTGGGATTTAATTTAGTATAGCTGAATAGTTTATCAGATATGGTGTGTGTCTGAAATTTAAAAGCTGTTCTAGAATAAGTCTTGGACCAGTTTTCAATTGTAGATAAAAGCAAAGTATGGAAGTAATATTTTGAATGTGTATGATAAACATTTTGGAGCATACATTAATATAATTTCCCTATGGGGATTAGTTTTGGCTTTTCACAAAAGTATGTATTTGCCAACTGCTCTTGCATTTAAGTTATGAAGTCATTCTACTTTGCTTATTTTATTAAGTAACACTTTAGATCTTAATATTTTTCTTAAAGTTTTTATTACCATGTAGCAATTTGTATTCTTAATTATACTTCCTGATGTTAGAAATAAAAAGGTGTGTTTCCAGATGGAGATTAAATCATTTTAACAGCCATTATCACTGTATTTCTGTGTTAACTATAAAGTAATATACTGTCTTTTTTTTATCAGAAGTTTCTTTTTTAAAAAATTTATTTATTTTTATTTTGGGCTGCGTTGGGTCTTCATTGTTGAACATGGGCTTTTTTCTGGTTGCGGTGAGCAGGGGCTACTCTTCGTTGTAGTGCGCAGGCTTCTCATTGTGGTGGCTTCTCTTGTTGGGAGCACGGGCTCTAGGCTCGTGGGCTTCAGTAGTTGTGGTGCACGGTCTTAGTTGCTCCGCGGCATGTGGGATCTTCCCGGACCAGGGCTCAAACCCGTGTCTCCTGCATTGGCAGGCGTATTCTTAACCACTGCACCACCAGGGAAGCTCTATACTCTCATTTTTGACTAATGCGATGTTGCAAAATTCAGTGAGAATTTTCATTTGTCACACACAGAATTTAGCATTTTCTCAGTTTTCTCCTGGTTTCTTTCTATTTCCTCCTAATCTTACAGTTAAACACAGTTTACACTTAACGCTTATTCTTCAATTAGTTGTCATAGCATACAGTTATAAAAGACTGCTGCTCTTTGGATATGCTAAATAGCCACAGTCTTCAGTGAAAAGCAGGCCAGAGTTTCCGTAGTTTAATGCTAAAGTCAATACTATTTGAAATAAATTGTGCTTATCAAATAAAATTTGGAAAGCCAGGTTATTTAAACAGGTAATTCATATGCCTGTGAAATGCTGGACCCCAAATCCTTATTTGTTAAATACTAATATTAGGGCAGGGGCTATGGGAGGGTTCAGAAAAGGGAGACTGTCTAAAAGATTAGTCATTGAAAACCTGATAGACAATCAGCCTAGAGTTGATGAAAGCCTAATTGGTTCTCTAGATTTAGATTTATATATTTTATGTGCTTAAGTGGGACCACTGGTCTTAATTACTTCCCAGAAAGAAGAAAAGTATCTGGTTTTGTGCTAAGAGTCTTGAATATGTTTTATTAATGAAATTGAATAGAGAATGAAATACTTATTTTTTCTATGCCTTGAAATAGCACTTAGGATTCTATCTTTTTCCCCCAAAGGAATGATTTATATTTTTATTTAGTCAAAGTTACTAACCTTTTCCTTTATGGTACTGGATTTTGTATTTTATTAAAAAGTTCTTTCTCATAATAGGTTTATATGCTATTTATATGTTTTTTTCTAGGACCTTAATGGCTTTATTTCTTCTACTTGAATCCATCAATGATTATTTGGGAATAGAGAATAGTTTCCCCCCACCCCCAATAGCTAGCCAACATGAGTTATTGAAAAACTATCCTTCCCCCGACCTATTTGAAATGCCACCCATATCACATTTTAAATTCTCATTTATATATGGGACTTTTTCTGAACTTTTTAATCTTTTATAAATTGTGTGTTGATTTCTGAACTTAGCACCAAATACGTGCTAAGTTAACTTAGTACCTTTTTTCAGATAAGGTAGATCTGTAGTATGTTTTAGTATTCAGTATTTATTTTCCATGTAATTGATAATTGCCACTTTTCCCTCATTTGCTTCATTGTTCTTCCTAATGTCTTTTTCATTAATTCTACTTCAGGTTCTTTGCCAGTTTATAAATCTCTTCTGAAAATTGATTATTTTATTAGTTTTATCTTCTTCAAAAAAATGTGAACTCGTTGCTCTTTCTGCCAGGTGCATATTTATCTCTCTTTGTCATTTGTTCTGGGGATTTCCTTAGCTTGTCTACTATGATAGTGCTCCAGTTTCGTGGACATTATGCCTTCCTTTTTCTTGGTTTATTATCATATTTGGTAATTATCATATTCTTCAGCGGCTTTATAAGGAAGGGTACTTTGGAGGTAAATTTTTTCACATCTAAAATTGTGTATTTGACTCTCATACTTGAGTAGTGGTATTGCTCAAGGCATGGTATTCTCATTTGAAAACTACTCCAGAATTTTGAAGATGTGATTCTCTTGCTTTCTAGCTTTTGTTGTAGAAGTCAGAAGCCATTTTTATTCCTCATCTTTTATACAGGTGTTTTGTTCTACTGTCTAGAAATGTGGGGGGAAGAAGCTTTTTTTTTTTTTGGTCCCCATTGCTCTGAAATTTTACAATGATATGCCTTAGTTTAGGTCTGTTTTAATTCTTTATGTAGGACCTTTTTAATTTGGAAGCTCATGCTCTCCAGTTCTGGGAAATTTTCTTGAATTATTTCTTTCTTCTTTATGTTCACTGTTTATTCTTTCTGGAACTTCTATTGTTCAGGTATTAGACCTGCTGGACCAGGCTTCCAATTTTCTTATCATTTCTCTATTTTCCATCACTTTGTCTTTGTGTTCTACACTCTGGGATATTTTCTCAACATCTTTCAAATCTTCTGTAGATTAAAAACAACAAATCTCTAATGTTATTCTTTAATTTCCAAGAGCCCTCTGTCACTCTTTTCTCTGAATATTTTTCCTTTATAGCATTCTGTTCTTATTTTATGAATGCAATACTACAGTGGTTTTTAATTTTACTAAGGATATTAATGATAGTTTTTGTTGTAGTTTTCTTTTTATAAATTGAGATATAATTAACATATAACAAAACATTACATTAGTTTCAGGTGTACAATATAATGATTTCATATTGTATATATTATGAAATGATCACCATAATAACTGTGGTCAGCATTCATCGCCACACATAGTTGCAAATTTTTTTTTCTTGTGATGAGATTTACTCTAAACTATAGTCACCATGCTGTACATTATATCCCATGACTTATTTTGTAACTGTAAGTTTGTACCTTTTGACCCTTCACCCAGTCCCCACTGCCCTCCCCAATCTCTTCTCTGTATCTATGAGCATTTTTTGTTTGTTTTAGATTCCACGTATAAATGAGATCATATGGTATTTGTCTTTTTCTATCTGACCTAATTCACTTGGCATAATGCCCTCAAGTTCTTTCCATGTTGTCACAAATGGCAAGGTTTCATTCTTTTAATGGTTGAATAATATTCCTCTGTGTGTGTGTGTGTGTGTGTGTGTGTATCACATTTTCTTCATTCATCCATTGATGGTCACTTAGGTTGCTTTTGTGTCTTGGCTGTTGTAAATAATACTGCAGTGAACATGAGTTTAGGTATATCTTCTCAAGTTAGTGTTTTCATTTCCTTCTGATAAATATTCATAAGTGGAATTGCTGGATCATATGATAGTTCTATTTTTAATTGTTTGAGGAACTAACATACTGTCTTCCATAGTGGCTATACCAATTTACTTTACCACCAGCAGTGCACAAGTGTTCCCCTTTCTCCACATTCATGCTAACACTTATTTCTTATCTTTTTGGTAATAGCCATTCTAACAGGTGTGAGAGATCTCATTATAGTTTTGATTTGCATTTCTCTGATGATTAGTGATGCTGAGCGCCTTTTCACGTTCCTTGGAAAAATATTCAGATCCTCTCCCCATTTTTAAATTAAATTACTTGTTTTGATATTGAGTTATATGTGTTCCTTCTGTGTTTTGGGTATTAACCCCTTAAATACATGGTTTGCAATATTTTGCAATATTTCTCCCATTTGGTAGGTTGCCTTTTCTTCTCATTGATGGTTTCCTTTACTGTGCAGGGGTTTTTTAGTTTGATGGTAATTTTTGCTTTTGTTGCCTTTGTTTTGGGGTTTGTTTTTGATATCAGGTCCAAAAAATCATCACCAAGACTTATGTCAAGGAACTTACTACCTGTGTTTTTTTTTTTATGGTTTCAGGTCTTTTTTTTTTTTTTTTTTTTTGGTATGCGGGCCTCTCACTGTTGTGGCCTCTCCCGTTGCGGAGCACAGGCTCCAGACACGCAGGCTCAGCGGCCATGGCTTACGGGCCCAGCCGCTCCGCAGCATGTGGGATCTTCCCAGACCGGGGCACGAACCCGTGTCCCCTGCATCGGCAGGCGAACTCTCAACCACTGTGCCACCAGGGAAGCCCTGGTTTCAGGTCTTAATGTTCAAGTCTTTAATTCATTTTGAGTTAATTTTTGTACATGGTGTGAGGTAGTGGTCCAGTTTCATTTGTTTGCATGTAGCTGTCCAGTTTTCCCAACACCGTTTGTTGAAGAGACTGTTCTTTTCCCATCGTGTATTCTTGCCTCCTTTGTCATAAATAAATTAATGCTTGGGTTTGAGCTCTCTATTGTGTTCCATGGATCTTTATGTCTGTTTTTATGCCAGTAGCATACTGTTTTGATTACTGTATCTTTGTGATATAGTTTGAAGTCAAGGTGTGTGATGCCTCCGGCTTTGTTCTTCTTTCTCAAGATTGCTTGGGCTACTTGGGGTCTTATGTATTACTGACTTAACGTATTCAATATCATGTTGTTGTGTCATTTGAGGAGGAGAGCTCTTCAACTAAAAGATGGGAATAAGGAATTTACACAAAATATTTTAAATGTCTTTTTAATTTATCTTATTGAAGTATAGTTGACTTACAGTGTTGTGTTAATTTCTGCTGTATAGCAAAGTGATTCAGTTATATGTATATATATTCTTTTTTTATTTCTTTCCATTATGGTTTATTACAGGATATTGGATATAGTTCCCTGTGCTATACAGTAGGACCTTGTTGTTTATCCATTCTATATATAGTAGTTTGCATCTGCTAATCCCAAACTACCAGTCCATCCCTCCCCCAGCCCTCCTCTACCTCAGCAACCACAAGTCTGTTCCCTGTCCTTGAGTCTGTTTCTGTTTTGTAGATAAGTTCATTTGTGTCATACTTTACATTTCACATATAAGTGATATCATGTGGTATTTGTCTTTCTCTGTCTGACTTCACTTAGTATGATATCTCCAGGTCCATCCATGTTGCTGCAAATGGCATTATTTCATTCTTTTTTATGGCTGAGTAGTATTCCTTTGTGTATATATACCACATCTTCTTTATCCATTCATCTGTCATTGGACATTTGGGTTGTTTCCATGTTTTGGCTATTGTCAATAGTATTGCTGCTGTGAACATAGGGGTGCATGTATCTTTTTGAATTATGGTTTTGTCTGGATATATACCCAGGAGTGGGATTGCTGGATCATATGGCAACTCTTTTTCGTTTTTTGAGGAACCTCCATACTGTTTTCTCTAGTAGCTGCACCAATTTACATTCCCACCAACAATGTAGGAGGGTTCCCTTTTCTCCACACCCTCTCCAGCATTTGTTATTTGTAGACTTTTTACTGATGGCCATTCTGACTGATGTGAGGTGGTACCTCATTGCAGTTTTGATTTGCATTTCTCTAATAATTAGCAATGTTGAGCATCTTTTCATAGGCCTATTGGCCATCTCTGTATGTCTTCTTTGGAGAAATGTCTGTTTAGGTCTTCTGCCCTTTTTTTCGGACTAGGTTGTTTTGTTGGTGTTGTTGAGTTGTATGAGCTGTTTGTATATTTTGGAAATTAATCCCTTGTTGGTCGCATCATTTGCAAATACTTTCTCCCAGTCAGTAGGTTGTCTTTCTGTTTTGTTTATGGTTTCCTTTGCTGTGCAAAAGCTTACGTTTGATTGGGTTCCATTTGGTTATTTTTTGTTTGTTTGTTTTTTGCTTTTATTTCTATTGCCTTGGGAGACTGACCTAAGAAAACAGTGGTATGATTTATGTCAGAGAATGTTTTGCCTATGTTATCTTCTGGGAGTTTTATGGTGTCATGTCTTAAATATAAGTCTTTAAGCCTAAAATATCTTCTTTAAGCTGCCTACTGACAGGGTTGAGATTTTTAGTGTAATCTAAATAATCTGGAAGTTATTTTTGAGTTTGAAACCTAGATTGAATTAGGTATTTTTCTCAGAAATTCTGCCTTTTGATACATTTTGTCTTTTAATTTATTGATAAACTAAATTATTTTAAAAACACAAAATTAACATGGTGTAGGATAGCTTAAGGCAAGTTTGTTTTTTTAAGCTTTAATAGGATATTAAATTTTTATTTTTAAACCTTTACTAATATTTTCATAAAATCAGTAGAATGTAAGAGAATTGTGGACTTTGAGGATTTCTATTATTTACTTTTACTGTGTATATTTTCCTGTTACTTGAAAGAAACTGGATTATTGCCACGTTCTCTTACTTATTCTCAGAGTGATTGGTAGCCTAGATAACCTGCGATACCATCAATAATTTACTGATACTTCTCGGACCTTATTTCAAGTTTTTCTTTGACTTGATTTAAAAGTAAAGGATCAACAAGCACATTGCAAAACAGTAAATCCCCGAAGTGGGATTATGGGTCAGAGTATGCAGACATTTGTGGGTCTTGCTGCATGTTGCCAGATTGCTCTAACCATGATGGAATATGAGACTTAGAATATGTATGTAAAGAAAAAAGAGGGATGGAAAATTCTAGGTAGAGTTATACAGCATAGAATTTTCTTTCTTTTATCTTAAAATTTGACCTTAAATATTCCTTTACTTAAACCGTCCTCAAACTTCCAGACTGGAACTGGTTAAACCCTTTTGCACTCACATAGCTCCTTTCACTTTTTTATCCTTACACTAAAAATAGTTTATATATTTGGGGTATTAGGTGATTGTCCCCTATTTCCCAGTCTCCAGCTTTAAACTTTATGAAAGTGGGGAGCAGACTGTATGTTGTCACAAACATCTAACATAGTTCATATTTTGTTGAATGAATGATTTGGTTGGTGTGTGGTATTCATGAGGAAGAATAAGAGAAGGCTGGAAAGGTAGATTGTAGCTAAATTGTAGAGAACCATGAAAGAGAAACTTGGAAGTTTGAATTTTATTGTTTTGGTAGAAGGGCTCTATTAAAGATTTGAAAGGAATTTAGGAATAAACTGGTAGTTGGGTTTTAGGACTAAGCTGACAACTATGTAAAATAGATTAAGGAGAGACTCGAGGTAGATTAATTAGAAAATTAGGAAATAGTAATGGAGCCCTAGGGTAGTGACTAGGGTAGGAATCAGACAATAAGTATTTATTTAATTGCCTCCTGTAGACTGTGCTAATTGCTGGATATATAGCAGTGAACAAAGAAGCTATGATGCATGCTCTTGGGGTACATATACAGTCTACCATGAAAGCAGATACTCAGTAAAACAACTACAGCTCTATGAATGCTCTGAAAAAAATAGGGGGCCTTGAAAGCATCAAACAGATCTGTCATGATTGGCAGAGGTGTCTTGGAAGGCTGATGAGGGTGCTGTTTTAACTGATAGCCATGTAACACATAGCTTAGTGAAGAAAAAGGTGGATTAGCCTTTTAAGCAGAAGGCACAGCATGTGCAAAGGTCCTGAAGTGGTTAAAAACATGGTATGTTTAATGAACAGAGAGGTTTAGTCTGGTTGGTGAAGAGGAGAGTCTTTCAAGATGAGAGTAGTTTGGTAGGGAACTTAGATTAGAGGCAGTGGTTAAAGAGATAATTGATAGGACTTCTCAGTTTGTTATAGGCAGCAAGAAGAGGAATCTGATCAGTAACTTAGGCTTGAGACTGAATGTTTCATTATAATTTTAATTATGTAAACAGCCTGGATAAACAGGTTCTATATTATAATTTTTAAAAATCTGTATAAAACCAACTATACACAATTAGTAGCTACTAGGAATAACGTCTATTTTGAAAAGCAGTATATAGAGATCTTGAAGATTGGAGTTTTAATATATTCAATATAAATTATTTTCATTTGTGCTTTTCAGAGTAAAATGGTCTTGACCTCACTTTAAAGAGTTGTATTTTGGGGGAATGCAGGAGACATACAAAAGAGAAATTGTTACAAGAGTCGATAAAGTAATATCTTTTGGAAAATATGTTCTTTACCTTTAGAGTAGCAGCTTCAGATAAAAGTATTAGGCAGTTGGTTACTTTAGCAGCACAGAAGAGAATGAAATTTATTTATTTATTTATTTTTGGCTGCGTTGGGTCTTCCTTGCTGTGTGCGTGCTTTCTCTGGTTGCGGAGAGCAGGGGCTACTCTTCGTTGTGGTGCATGGGCTTCTCATTGCGTTGGCTTCTCGTTGCGGAGCATGGGCTCTAGGCACGCGGGCGTCCGTAGTTGTGGCTCGCAGGCTCAGTAGTTGTGGCGCACAGGCTTCATTGCTCCACGGCATGTGGGAACTTACCGGACCAGGGCTTGAACCCTTGTCCCCTGCATTGGCAGGCGGATTCTTAACCACTGCGCCACCAGGGAAGCCCAGGAGAATGAAATTTACACATCTCTAAGTCAAGTACCTGCAGGAAACACAAAGAGTTTATTGGGAAGCCCCAGGAAACACCAGCTGCAGGAATTTTTCCTAGTCAAAAAAAAGCCTGGTTCTTTCAGTAAAATGACACACTTCCCTACTTCTAGTAGCTTAAGTAAAATAAGGTTTGGTTAGAGAGCAGTAACAAAGAGACTAAGATGAAACCTGATCATGAAATTGAAGTAGTAGTCATGGACTAATTGTTCTTCGTGTTTGCTGAGAATGTGTACTTACAGCAAAATTAACCATAAAAAGACAGACAACAGAATTTGACATGTAAATCCAGGGAGTTTTATGGTTGAGTTGGCTCATACTCATCATGATGTTTTTAACATCAAGCATATTTTAGGGATAAATTTTAAATGATTGTCTTCATAGCTTTAGTTTGTAATTTAGTGTGTAATGATTTTATTGATAGTCTAACTTAATTTTTACATTTTGAATGAAATTCTTCTCTTTGACAATAAACATATAAAATAGGGATAGCACAGATTATATTATTCCCATAAAGGTATTTTTATTAACTTGATTGGTTACTTTTAGGTTGGGAGCTCCGGAATTACATAATTATATGATTGGCAATGTCTTGGATATTTATGTTATAAAATTGGGAATGCAATCAAATCAGGAATTCTAGTTTATAATATTCTAAGGAATTATTTTGTTACTGATATTCTAGGTTTTTTTTTTTCCATTAAACCAGTGATAACATTAGAAGGCCTAGCAAGTGTGCAATATCTTCAGTGAAGACAAGTAAAAGGGGACAGTTAATGTTTGTGTCTAACACCTGTGTATATGCATATATGTATACCATCCTTCCAAATACTATACATGCATATGTAGATACTCTTTCATCAGGTGACTGACTGGCTTACCTACTAGCAAGGCTTGTGTTTGTGTTAGTCCTGATAAATTAAGCTCTGCAGTGGCCTCTTTTTCAACCTGACCATAAATTAGAAAACGCAGATTGGTTGATGACATCAAAGGCTTTAGATCAGGGTCTTGGTGTCTGTCATCTTTTTCCCTCCCCCTCTCCTTTCGGGTTTTCTGTGTATGTGTGTCTGTCTCTTTTCCCTTAAATTCAGTGGTCATTTAGGTTATATAGTGTTCTAGTTCTAGGGAGTGTCCTTAGAATTTATAACAAACATATGTAGCGGCCCTGAGTTTTAGTTACGTGTTACATTTTATTATTCTTACTACTGATGTTCCTTGTAATAGGATTTCTGTAATACAGAATATGGGGCCCTACCTTCAAGGATCTTACAGTCTGGTTGGTGAAATGAGATAGATTGTGAATGGTACAAGATAATAGCACAAACATCAATAGTGCACTTTTAAGACTCATAATATTTAAGAGAAGGTGACCCATAAGTACCTAAAAGTTTCTATTCAGAGCATAGGTCAAAGACTATGTATGTGAAACTAAGTTTTTAGACCCAGTTAATGTCATTTTTTTCTTTTTTCATTAGCATGTTGGCAGATAAACTGAACATGACTCCAGAAGAAGCTGAAAGGTGGATTGTAAATTTGATTAGAAATGCAAGACTGGATGCCAAGATTGATTCTAAATTAGTGAGTATTATGTTATCTGTGCAAAATACTAGATATCAGTTGCTGATTATTTGATACTTTGGGGAGAAGTTTTTATTAGGACATTTATTCTATTAAGAATTTTTGTTTTAATGTATAATAATTTTCTGAAGGCAACAGCAACCTCCTATTTTGTGTTGTTGGATGAATATTGTCATCTCTGTGCATAAAAATATTTGCAACAGACATGTAGGTTGTGATGTCATCCTCATGACTTACCTGAGAAACTTGGTTGTTAACATTACAGGATCAGTTTCCCTCTGTCTCATTGTAGGGTCATGTGGTTATGGGTAACAATGCAGTCTCACCCTATCAGCAAGTGATTGAAAAGACCAAAAGCCTTTCATTTAGAAGCCAGATGTTGGCCATGAATATTGAGAAGAAACTTAATCAGAACAGTAGATCAGAGGTAAGAACCACACATCTTCTCTTCTGTCTGGGATTTAGCAATAATGTAATATAATTGTTATATGGACTTCATTTGAGAACAAATTAATTTTGGTTGTATCTGATTCTGTATTTTTGGGGCTATAAACATTTTATTTAAGAAATTACTAAATGGAAAAGGTTTCTCTTAGATGTATTATGCATTAGTTAAGGCAGCAAAAAAAATTAAGTGTTCCTAGTTTTAACCATAATTGGGTTATTTTTCTTTTACCCTTCCTGTGTGCCTTCATTATCTCATTTCCTCAGTGTTTTTAACACATCATTTTGATACTGGCAGATGATAACTTACATGTGTTATCTCTCAAGTGTTTGAAATTCATTTTCCTTTTATTCAGTAAATCTAAAGAACTACTTCTGTAAAAATGTTGATCTTATATATATTGATTTTATAAAATTTTATTTTATCTGAAAGTCATATTTAATTTTCAGAAAAATATATCCCCCTTTTTGGTAGAAATCCTGCATATTAGATACTAAATGAATTTGTATGGCCTTGTAATTTTGGGATTCCAAACTACCTCTAATGCTCTTTAGTCATTATGATTATGTATAACTGGAGGGTAGGACATTTTTAGGAAACTGTTGAGGCACATTCAAAGATCTCATTTGATTGAAGTTTTAGTATCAGATTTTGTCCTTAGCATAGTCCTTCAGTTGTAAAAGAGAAGGAAGAATTAGGAAATTATTGTCCTTGCCTTTTCCATCCAAGTCCAGAATAACTGAGCCTGAAAAATAACTTTTATGTAATGGTTGTTTCCGTATGCTTAAGGATCAATTTGTATTGATTTTAGTTATAATATTGGTGATATTGTCCTTGTCATACTTTATAATTGGTGAGAAACTGTATCAGATGGTATTTTGGTGTGTTTTGTTGTTGTTCTGAGACACCTCGCATTTAGTAATTGAAGAGGTTGTTAAAATCTTAGAGAATGGTTTGGGAGGAGTATTGCTAAAAAACTTTGCTAGTATCACTTTTTTTTGAAACTGGCTTTTCAGAAAGTATTTCTTTTCACCCTGTTGATTTCTCTTTGTGTATTTTAGGCTCCTAACTGGGCAACTCAGGACTCTGGCTTCTACTGAAGAACTGTACAGAAAAAATGAAAAAACTATAAAAGAAAGGTGAAATAATAAAACCATTATACAAAGGTGAAACATTTTATAAACAATTAACATATTTAGCATAAGTTTTGGAGAATTTGAATAAAATTGGCTATGTTTCATTTATGTCATTATATTTCCTTGTGTATGTAAGTGTGTGATTTTTTTTTAACTTTTTATTTTGGAATAATTATAGATTCACAGGAAGTTGCAGAAATAGTACAGAGAGGTCCTATGCAGCCTTAATCTAGTTTCTCCCAATTTTTTCCTCATGTGTTACTATAATACAGTATCAAAACCAGGGTATTGACATTGGTACAATGGTGTGAATAGCTCTGTACCATTTTATCACTTTTTTGGTAACCATCGCTGCAGTCAAGATACAGAGCTATCATCATCATGAAGATCTCCCTCATGCTACCCCTTTGGAGTCACACCTACTCCAACCAGCCCTAACCTCTGGCAACCACTCGTCTGTTCTCTGTCTCTATAATTTTGTCATGAGAATGTTACAGCAATGGAATTATACAATATGTGACTTTTTTGAGATTAGCTTTTTCTACTCATAATGCCCTTGAGATCTCTTTATCCAAGTTACCATATATATCAGTAGTTTGTGTTTTTTTTATTGCTAAGTTGTATTCCATGGCATTGATGTACCAGATTGTTTAACCATGTACCTATTTTAGGATATTTTGGTGGTTTCCAGTTTGGGGCTATTAACAAATAAGGCTGCTATTTCTTAATTCCTTAAAGTGACTCTTTAGTCACTCACTAGGCAGCTACAGAGACTTAAATAGGAATATAAGTTGAATTTTATAAATACCTCCTTGAATATTTTGTGCATGTGCGCACATGCACACACACAAACACAGAGTTAAATAGACACCTAAGATATTCAAGAAGTATATAAAGCCCTGGTTGGGTCTCCTTTACCTAGAAGTGGTTTGATGTTTCATTTTGATTGTTGAACTAAAACCCAGTCACAACAGAAGTTTCTGTTTCTGCTCTCAACAAATGGTACAAAGATAAAAGATACATGCATACTGTTCTTTTATTTGACACCTGGTCAGGCCACCCTCAACATACAGTTAAATTTGGAGAATACAGGCCAGATTTGGCCCTTGTGCTGTGGTTTGTGGTATTGGTTCTTCTAAACTGTAATCCAAAGGTGTTGAAGCTAGGAGGATTCCTGGTCAAGGTAAGCCAAATGCTAATTTTTGATTCATCTATAACCAGTGTTGTGAAAATGCCAAGTTTAGAGGATCACTTGTAATACAAAATGATCAAGGTTCATAGAGAAAGTACCATAAAGTGGCATATCAGTAACTAGATAGAAGCAGACCCTCATTACCTCATGTGTAGGAGCTAATTCCATGGCTCAAAAGTACAGAGCTATAAGAAATGGAGCAGTAGTTATATAAAGTTGCATGTATTACTCAGGCTATGTAGAAATGGGAAGAATGTTTAAGATGCTTATGTTTCCATCCTCACCAGTGACCCAAGGGCAAAACATTCTTAAAGGCATCATTAATATTCACTTTTTATCTTAAGATAGCTCAACCAAGCCATGTTAATAGCAAAGATTTCTAGGTGATTATATCACTAGCAATTAAAAGCAAGTCTGACAGTTATTTAATACGTCTTAGTGGACCTGTAAAAACTGCAGGGAGGAAAGATAGTATGTGACTATTAAGCATTTACTATGTGTCAGGCATTTTTACACCTATATATCTAAATAACCCTAAGGAAAAGAAAAGGAATCTAACATTTGAGTGCCTCACTTATGCCTGGAAACACTGAAATTTTTGTGCAAATATTTATATATTGTTGATGAGGAAATATACACAGATGGTTACTCAGGGTCATACCTAGTAAATGTTAAAGGAAGGAATTGAAAACAGGCTTTTTCAGTTATGTCACACTGTCTCTCCTTACATCATTATTGCTTTATAAATCCTTCCAGACTAAGTTTACATAGGGTTATGGGATGTATGTTTAGTAGGTTGTAAATGAGAATCTTGATCCACAAAACCATTTAAGTCTCTTGGCACTATTATCTTCAAATGAGAGCAATAGGGTGTTTAGTTTAGTTTTGTTTTTTAAGCCAGTATAATCATCTCATGCTATTGGCCTCACAAAAGAACCTGTTGGAACATACAAAACTTTAATGAATATCTCTGATTTTTTTTTTCTATTTATGTACCACTCCTTCAAGATTATACATTATATGAATAGTTAATGTTCACATTTTCTACCACTTTTTGCTTTTCAAATATTGCTGCCCTTTGAAGAAAGATGATGCCACTATGGATTACCAGTATCAATCAGAAAAATAATAAAACTGTATATAACTAATGGCCATTTTTACACATTACCAAACTTTGTTCATTGTTGAAGTGCACATTTGAGGTTTGCATAAAAACAAATTACTTGGTTCTGGATTTAACCTTAAGTTTTGATAACAGGCAAACTGTCCCACTAAGATGTTGAGCACAAATTACATACTGATTAATTTTTTTGTGCTCTTTATTTTTTTCCATTCAATAATAGACCCTTCTATGTGTCAGCAGTTTTTACAGGCACTGGGAACACGTCAGAGAAAAAGAGTTCATGAAGCTTAAATAGTTGCTTGTGTATCTTTTTTTAAAGTAACTATATATTCACAAGCAGTGTGTTTATGCTTTTTAACATATGAAATATACAAAAGAATATATATAAATAATATCTCCAGTTTAAAGAAAAATAAAATACCCATTTACCAGTGTCTCCTACCTACTACTCAGCTTAAGAAATTGAATGGTTCTAGTAACTTTGAAGAGCTTGTGAGCCCCTCACTAATTGTATTTTCCTCTTTGCCCCTGAGAAGTAACCATTACCATGACCTTTGTGTTAATTTCTTTATATGTACATCCCTAGCAAAAATGCCTGGTTTTGCATGTTTTTGACATGTATTTAATTGAAATCATGCTTTGTATTCTGTGGCTTGCTTTGTAAACACCGAAACTTATCCATATTGATTTATTCATGTTGCTGTATTCAGCTGTAGTCTATTCTTTTTCACTGCTTTGTAATATTCCATTGTCTGAATATACCATAATTAATTCATTCAAGGATTGATGAACACAGGGTGTTTCCAGCTTCTTATCTGGAGTTTTTGGAACCAGCCTGACAGTCATGTGCCTGTTAACTGGAATGTTAAATCCATTCATTTTATTATGATTACTAACATATATGGGTTTATTTCTACCATCTTATTATAAGCTTTCTATATGTTCCACTTTGTCTTTTTTCCACTCTATTTCTTGCCTTCTTATGGTTCCATTTTTCTTTGATCTTCTACTAGTTGGGTAGCTAAACATTCTATTTTTATAGTGGTCACCCGAGAAATTTTAACTTGTATTTTTTAACTTAATGTCTTAAAATTAATATCTTTGCCCCCTGCCAACAACATGAAGAAAGCTTCGACTGCAGTCATCTTTCTCTCAGCTTGTTATTTGTGTCCATAGTCTGTCCTTTTCATTGTAACCGCATAAATAAGACATTATTTTGTACAGTAGTACCCTTTTTCTTGTTCATTCTTTTTGTAATTACATTTTTTTCCCCTCAGGTTGCTTTTAGCATTTCCTTTTCATTGGTGTTCTACAGTTTTACAATGAGATGTCTAAGTGAATTTTCTTCTATTTATACTGAAAAGTTTTCACTGGGCCTCCTGATGCTGAAAATGGCTTTTGTGTTGCATTAGTTCTGGAAAATTATCTCTTTGGGTATTTCCTTTTCTTGGGTCCTCAAGTTTTTGAGTTCTCACTCCAGAAGAACCTCCCTCCCTTTCATATTTTTTTACCTCTGTCATCTGTGCTGCATTGCTTTTTGGGTAATTTCTTCAGATCTGTTTTCTAATTCATAACAACCTCTTCAACTGTGTCTAATTTGCTGTTAAACATCCATTCAGTTTCTTATTTCAGTTATTTTCTGCATCTTTGGTAGTCTCTTATCGTACTTTCAATGCCCACTTGTATTCTTTACATTTATTTTATATTTTATGTTTTGAATCTATTTCTCTGCCACTACTCTTGCCCAAGCTAGCATCTGTCACTTAATGAACACAATAACTTCTGAGTTACTCTCCCTGTAACTATTCTTGACACCCCCCCAATCCCACCCGTTTTCCATATTATAGAGTTCGAGTAATTTTTTCAAATTTAAATCTGAGTGTTTTTCTTCACTGAAATTCTTCAGTGGCTCCCCATTGTTAGCCTGAAGACTGAATCCTTAACCTGGCTCTCATTATCTGGCATCTGCTTGCTGCATCAGCCTCATTCATTATATGCCAGCCTCAAGCCCTACTGACCTCAGTCCTTAAAGCAGTAGCTTCAAGCTATTTTGACTGCTGCAGAGTAAGGAAAACATTTTACATCATGACCCAATACTATAAAAATAAACATATTTGATGCAAAAGTTTTATAAAACAATACCCACCTTTTTGATATGTGGTGATCTCTTTTTATTCTGTTCTGTTCTATTGCTTTCATAATCTACTGTTTGATATTAATTCACATTTGAAAAATACTTCTCTAAAGAACAACAGTCCTTCCCTATGCTTTAATGTTTGTAATGCTGTTCCCTCTGCTTGGGAATAAATTTTCTCTGCTTCCACTTCCCACTTCCCAGAAGCACACGTGTACTTTTTTTGTTGTTTTTTAATATTCATTCATTTATTGATTTGGCTGTATCAGGTCTTAGTTGCAGCGCGCAGGCTCTTCGTTACGGTGCGCGGGCTTCTCTCTAGTTGTGGCACGCAGGCTCAGTTGCCCCGCGGCATGTGGGATCTTAGTTCCCTGACCAGGGATTGAACCCGAGTCCCCTGCATTGGAAGGCAGATTCTTAACCATTGGACCACCAGGGAAGTCCCCACACATGTGTACTTTTAGTTTATGTTTTATTTTTCCTCCAGGACTCAACTCACATCAAAGAAAACTTGACATTTCCTTTCTCAAGGAAGATTTTCCTTACCCGCAGACTAGGCTAGATTCTTCTGTCACAATCTCGGTCTCATTTGTATTATTTACCCCACTATAATTATATTTAATATTTTATAATTAATTGGTTCATTTCTGTCTTAGGCTGTCATTTTCATTTGTTTATGGATAATACGTGTCTTTTTCATTGCTGAATCCCTAATGCCTGGCTTATAGTAGGCCCTTGATAAATTATTGAATGAATGAATGAGTCTTGTTCAGAATTGTACAGTGGAAAAAATGTGGACTTAGAGGGGGAAAGGTTGATAAATGTACCTGTTCAAAAACTTTTAAAGACTTCCACAGCCCTTCTTTCCATGAATTTAGAGTTGATGTCTGAGACACACAAACATAATACAATTTGGTAAGTACTATTGTATGTGGAAACACTTAGACTGATGAATTGTTGTTATAGGATACGTTTTTATTTTATGGTTAAGGTTAGTTGAAAAGTTGTTAAAATCAACATGATAACTGCAATTTAAGAAAAGTTTCCAAACTTGTCTTTCTCTGGGTCTTGGCTCTTTCTTGGTAATGATAGAAGGAAAATAGAGGCAGATATTCTAATGATCTCAGATGTTTTCCTTCCTCTCTACTTCCCAGTAGTCAGGAAAACAGCTGAACAACATATAAAACTATTGACTTCTAAAATCACAATATTCTGAACTCAGAATTCTGTTTGTCAGCCTACTGTTGATCCCCACATCTAACCACTGTTTTGTTTTCCATCTGGTAGATGTGTGAACAAAGGAAGAGGTACAGGTATCCTCAAAAATCCTGAAGCATCTTGAAGAGGTCACTTGGGAAGAAACCTTTTTGTTCTAGTATCACTGCTAACACTGGAGCAGTTGAAGCCCTAAATCAGATTTACCTCAGCAGTAGACGTCAGTAGTAAAATACTGAGTAGTAACAACCATCAGTAAGAGAAGTAACCAAGGTCAGGTCCAAACTATCTGCTAGAGTGAAATGTTTAAAACTTTCAATGAGTCTTTAATTAGACTCTTAGAAAATGGCCTGCTGTTAAACTGTTTTAAGTGTTTTCCATGCATAATTTACTCCCATGCATTTTAATTCTCTCAGAGAACAAGCCATCCTCTGGAAAAGTGTTAACTTGCTGGAGAGGTAGCACAAACACTGTTAAGTTTTGTTAATTTTTCATCTCATGTATTTAATAAACTGTTGAATTATTAGAATCTGCAAGAAATAACATTAATCTAAGGCATCTCCTGTTTTGGTTCTAAAACTGATTCTTGTGCTGACTTCCATTTAGTCTGCTGAGATTGGGAAAACAATGCCAGACTGATTCATTTAGTTTTTAAGTATTGTGAGGACAATTGAGGAGAAGTTGACATTTTGAACTGGGAGACAGCATGGGTACTTAGGCACAATTCCAGGTAAATAAACGAAGTATTGCTTATGTGCATGTGTAAGTCTGATGGCTTAAACGTATACATCGAAGATTCCATGTGGATCTAGACAGCAGCTGTTTTGAGGACCCAGAGGTATGGCTTATGTGCACAATGGCATGGAAAAAGCAATTGGATCGCAGAAACACTTTCATTTAATCAGGACTTGAAATCTGGTGCTCTTCTGAGGGAATAAAATATAGTATTGGATTGCTTTTATTTGTGGACCTTTTTTTTTCTTGCCTTCTACATTGCCCTTTAAGCATAATAACCATAATTTCTTCATCTTTGTACTCCCCAAACAGTAGGCATAATAGTAGATGCTTAGATATTTACTCCACTACCTATCTGTTTATTCAGGTACACAGGTGATGTTTGGTAAATATTAAAGCAGCAGTCTAGCAGAGAGGGCATTGCTGTGATTCCCTCTGGTTTCCTCAACTTAGGGAGTATGCAGCTTTTCATTTTATTTTAAAGACAAATGGTTTGCATAGAGAGGAAGCACTGATTAGTTGTGTCTTTGTTCAGTTGGCTAATTAGGACAGAGCTGTTGGACCTTCTGTGCATAAGCCAGTTAGTGTTTCTCCACTCCTAGCCACAGATTTGCACCTTGAAACTTTGCCAGCTGTTTCCTAAGTGCATGCTATGAGATGCCAGGAGACCAGAAAACAGTGCACGTAGATCTGCTTAAAATCATCACAACTTTTAAAAACAAAGCAAACAAAGCATAAAGCATGAATCCCATAATGGCAAATCAGAAGCTTTATCTTTGTATATTGAAAGGTCAGTAAATCGGTGTTATATGTGCTGCTGTCATTGTAAACACTACGTTGAGAGGGACAAAACTTAAGAAGCTATGACAGGTATTGGAACTTTTGTTATCATTCTTACTTAAAATTTTAAATTTCTGCTGGTGAGTTAGAATAACCAGGCCTAGAAAATACTGGGCAGACTGTGGATGGTTTCCTTGATTCAGAAATCATCCAGAGTTCTACATGATCAGTATGTTTTAATAGATGACATAATTAGAGAACATTCTTGGTTGTCTAGGCATAACTAGACACAGTTATGGGACTTTGGGCCTTGTTCTTTGAAGATTTGTAGGACTCAAATGCGGTTTCACAGTCAGTAATAATGCCTCATATTTGCTTCATTTTCACTTTTTGTTAACATTCATCTGTAATGATTTACATCGTCTCAAATGAGTCTCAAAACAGTCTTGTAACTTGGACATTATTGTTCAGGTTTATCATTTGATCACCTGGCAGCCTTTTCTTATCTGACCATTAGTGACTTAAGGAACTCTGGGAAGAACAGTTGACTATATAGTTTAAAAAAAAAAAGTCCCATACTGACAAAATTTTTTCTTATAAGATGCTATTACATTCTCTTATTAGAAAACAGAATGAAATTTAAGTTCATCATTCATCAGAGTTAAAAACAATACTAAAACAGTTTGCTCCCTTCTAGAGCATCTAAAGAAAAAATGAGAGAATTCCCTTTGGCATCTCTGGATATTTGAATAGACAACAAGGAAGAACTGTAGCTTTTTTTTCCTTTTTCTTTTTCTTTTTTTCAGCTAAATTATCCTAAGAACACTCTGCTCCGACATAGGAATGCCAGTGGAATAGGAGATGGTAACACAAGATGCACCAGGAGACTCGAGGTTTTGTGTGTTTGAAACTTATATTCTACTATAATGACTAAATTGTAGAGAAGCAAAACTAATGTGTGTGTGTTTTTTTTTAATTTACCCAATGTTTTTTGGGTTTTGTCTTCTAGGAGCAGACAAACTTCTTTTGTTTTTTGTTTGCTTGTTTGTTTTTAAAAGTTCACTCTTAAATTTTATAAAACAATGTAAGACAAGGAAAATTAAAAAGTTGTCCTACATTAGAACAATATATTTGCTCAAAATAGAAATGCCAAAGACATATAAAGGTATAAAGTGGTATGCAGTGTTTTTTCACATAATTTATTTACATTGGTAAGACTTTTTTGTCTTTCAACTTTTAATTTCACTATAAACAAAAGTGAAGTAAATACACTTCACTGAATTTATCAACTGAATACTAGATGGGGCCTCAGTATTTAAAAGAGCGTAACTCTCTTTTTAATTCAAGAATAATTATGCTGGGTTCTTATGTATGACTGGACAAAAAAACATGCGGTTGTATGTTTTGGCATATGTTCTTCCAGATTTTTCAGTGATAGTCATGATAACCAACAAAGGAAATTTAGATTGGAAGGCCTTTTTCTGTACAAGATTCTAATAATCACCCTAAAAATAATTCCAGCACCTATTGGTTACTTTTACTTGAAGTCCTTCAGTATGACATAGAATCAATGACATTAAGTGGTGGAGAATAGGGATGTGGAATTAAGAAGAATTAACTTTTGGAACAGATACCTGTACAATACCATGCTCCTTTCCAGCTACACTGTTGTTACCAGAAAAAGATTTGGGTAAGTAATTATGAAATTAGTAAAAATATAATGTTTTTATAGCAGACTTTTTTTTCTATCAAGCTTTTTCCCCCTATCATTCATGTTTAAAGCTTTCCCAAGCAAGCAGAATGAAAATTGTAAATCTTAGCTTTAACGTATATTATTACCATAAAGGAAAGGAATCTGTACACACATACACAAACACACACACACGTAGAACAGCGATGTGGGTGTTGTGCAATCAACAAAACTTGTGCAATAATTAAAGAATTTTTAAACTGAAGATTAAATTGGAATGTTGTTATAAACATAAGGGAAATGGCCAACATTTTTCGTTGTATCAAAAGAAAACTCATTTCTAAAAATAAGCACCCTCTTTGTGATGACCCTTTAAAATAGTTTTAAGTGATTCCATTCACAGATGAGCTTTTGGGTCTGCAGCCCGTTGCTGTAAGTGGTTTGCTCTTTGATCCTGTAGCCTTTAATCAGGTGTGTATAGAGAAGAAGAAAGCACTGGCATGGCGATATCACCCTCCAGACACTGCATCTCTCTGAAAGTGAACATGCCATGACTAAAACAGCCTGCTGGGTCCTGAAAGGTTTCCTTTGGTGTATGAATTTAAGAAAACATTGCTAAGCTTTATTTTACCAAATTGAGGCAAACATGGACCTTTCTAAAGTTACCAAATTTAAAAATCACCTTTACCAAAAAGAGAAAGAAAAGTGTTTTTATCTTCCATGTTTCATTTTAAGTTCCCAGAAATTAGAATTAAATAAAAGGATTGAGAATGTTACCTAGTCTTAACTCTTGACCTTCAGTGTTCAATTCCTTTGCAATGCAAAACTGATTTGGTGTAATCCTTTTTTTTTTTTTTTTTTTACTTAGAGTGTCTTGGATAGTGCCGTCAGAAATGCAAAAACCAAGAAATTATTCTTTTTATTCCACTTCCCACCCCACTCAGATCCACACTTCTTATCACTACTGATTCTGTTGTTTAGATACCAGACCTTCATCCTTTCTTCCAGGTCCTTTTTCTCTTCCTATGGAAACAGTTTTTTCCCTGATAACTTAGTGACTTAAGAACTAGGTTTGAGTTCTTCTTTACCAGACATAAATTGTTATAATTTGGCCTTGGACAAGTTACTTAACCTCTCTAAAGACTTTTTCCAATACATATTTCATAGGGTTATGGGGTTAAATGAAGCAATTCATGCACAGTAATTAACACAGTGCCTGCCCTCAGTAGCTGTTAGCAAGCACTCACTATTTCCCTGTTTGCCCTTCCCCTCCTTGCTTCCCTCACCTGCTCTCCTCACCCTCCTTTATCCTTCTCCCTCCCTGCCCGTTCGTCCTCTTCCTCCCCCAATTTGAGTGAATGCTTGGCACAGGGTAACTACTCAATGAAGTGGTAGTTTTCATTGTTATGAAACTACATTCTCCTCTCCAAGAAGCAAGCCCTCATTATTTCTCTTCTGGAACACTGAATTTAGTTAATTGGTCCACATGCCCTATTTATTTATGTCCTTCACAATAAAGTTCTGTATCCATTGATTTAAACTTCTAAAATTCAGTTTTTAAATAAAATCATGTGAAATAAATTCAGGACCATGAAATTATTGCAAAAACCACTGTTAATAACTTAACGCTTTTGCTTTCTGTTCATATCCTGTCTTCATGTAGATGCTCCATACAATTGCTATCTTCATATAGACTTATTCTGAGGATTTTTAAATTACTCTGAGAACATGTATAAAGTTTTACTTAAAGACACTTTACCATGTGCCAGGCACTGTGATTTAAGTGCTTTACATACATTATCTTATTTAATTCTCAGTAACCCATGAGACGTTTAGTATTATTGCCATCCATTTTACAGGGAAGGAAGTAAACACAGAGAGTCATTCTCAGGGTCATACAGCTATAAATGGTATAGAAGGATTTGAACCCAGATGCTCTGATTCCAGAGCCTATGCCCCTAAACACTAGTCTATACTGCCACGCTGCTTCCAGAAATAATTAAATAATTTAATAAAGTGCATCCTTAGCCTAGTATTTTCTGAGTACTTGAGTTATAATGAAGAACACTTCCTGGAAATTAACTTTTAAAAGGAAAAAATTATTTTCTAATAAAACTGAAAGATAAATCTGAAAATAAACCTTATGTTGACTTTTCATATTTTTCATGGCTAGTCCATAAGGTTTTCTCATTCACTAATTGTCTGAAAAAAGGGAATATGTCTGAAGGATGGCATCTGTTGAAGAGACAAAATCATGACCTATGAGAAATAGTTGAAGAATCTGGAGGTATTTAGCCTTAGGAAGACCCAGGGGGGATGAAAACTTTTCAAATATTTGAAGAGCTTGCATGTGAAGGAAAGATTAGACATACTCTGTGTGGCCCAAGAGGATAGAATTAGAACCACTTGTTGGAAGCAATTAGATGAGAGCTTTCTAACAATTAGAGCTATTGCACCATTGAAAATCCCATTCTGAAATACAGTGATAAGACCTTTACCAATCACAGTTTATTTCTACTCATTTTCTAGCTCACACTTTCAGGAAAAGGAAAGGCAGCTCATTTTTTGCAAGAACCCTCAGAGAAGTGTGCTCACTTGGCACATTAAAGTGTGCTCACTTGGCACATTAAAAAATTGGAATTTCATAAAACCAGAAACCTCCTAATCCCACAATCTAGGGACAATAATTTGGTATATTAATAGCATCTTTTTTTGTGATTGTAAAATGAATATCGTAGAAAATTTAAATACAGAAAAGCATAAAGAAATACAAATATAGGAAAAAGACAGAAGTAAAAACAATTCCATAATCTACATAATCACTTTTATTTTTCTTCTAGTCCTTTATTTTGCTATTTTTATGTTAAATTTAAATTATAATTTTTAATGAGAGTTACGCTTTACAAATTTTTGTAGGCCATTCTTTTCACATAGCCTTATATTATAGACATTGCCTCATTTTTTTAATATTTCAAGTATGTAATTGTTAATGGAGACTTACGGCTCTATCTTATGAATGTACTGTGATATATTTAACCAGTTTCCTATCACAAATAATTATGTATGCAGTGGTTTGTTAGCATAGTGATGTTGCAATGAATATCTTTGTATATTATTAATTATCCAAATGCTAATTGTGCTCTTAAGTTAGATTTCTAGGAGAGGAATTAATTCCTCCAAGGTTCTTGATATTTCTGACCAAACTGACCTCTGAAAACCATGTATCACTTTACTTTCTCACTATCAGTAAGTTATATTAGACTTCTTAAAATAAACTTTTATTAAATTATAGTTGTAGATTATGCAGGAAATTTTAATTTCTTTAAATAAAATTAATAATCCATATTGATTTCATATGACTAATGACCAATTACAATTTTTCTTTAACATAATTCATATTTTCCCCCATTTTTCAGCTGTATTTTTTTTTTCATTTTAACATCTTTATTGGAGTATAATTGCTTTACAATGGTATGTTAGTTTCAGCTTCACAACAAAATGAATCAGTTATATATATACATATGTTCCCATATCTCTTCCCGCTTGCGTCTCCCTCCCTCCCACCCTCCCTATCCCACCCCTCCAGGCGGTCACAAAGCACCAAGCTGATCTCCCTGTGCTATGCGGCTGCTTCCCACTAGCTATCTACCTTACGTTTGGTAGTGTATATATGTCCATGCCTCTCTCTCGCTTTGTCACAGTTTACCCTTCCCCTTCCCCATAGCCTCAAGTCCATTCTCTAGTAAATCTGTGTCTTTATTCCTGTTTCACCCCTAGGTTTTTCATGACATTTTTTTTTCTTAAATTCCATATATATGTGTTAGCATACGGTATTTGTCTCTCTCTTTCTGACTTACTTCACTCTGTATGACAGACTCTAGGTCTATCCACCTCATTACAAATAGCTCAATTTCGTTTCTTTTTATGGCTGAGTAATATTCCATTGTATATATGTGCCACATCTTCTTTATCCATTCATCCGATGATGGACACTTAGGTTGTTTCCATCTCTGGGCTATTGTAAATAGAGCTGCAATGAACATTTTGGTACATGACTCTTTTTGAATTATGATTTTCTCAGGGTATATGCCCAGTACTGGGATTGCTGGATCATATGGTAGTTCTATTTGTAGTTTTTTAAGGAACCTCCATACTGTTCTCCACAGTGGCTGTATCAATTTACATTCCCACCAACAGTGTAAGAGGGTTCCCTTTTCTCCACACCCTCTCCAGCATTTATTGTTTCTAGATTTTTTGATGATGGCCATTCTGACTGGTGTGAGATGATATCTCATTGTAGTTTTGATTTGCATTTCTCTAATGATTAGTGATGTTGAGCATTCTTTCATGTGTTTGTTGGCAGTCTGTATATCTTCTTTGGAGAAATGTCTGTTTAGGTCTTCTGCCCATTTTGGGATTGGGTTGTTTGTTTTTTTGTTATTGAGCTGCATGAGCTGCTTATAAACCTTGGAGATTAATCCTTTGTCAATTGATTCATTTGCAAATATTTTCTCCCATTCTGAGGGTTGTCTTTTGGTCTTCTTTATGGTTTCCTTTGCTGCGCAAAAGCTTTGAAGTTTCATTAGGTCCCATTTGTTTATTCTTGTTTTTATATCCATTTCTCTAGGAGGTGGGTCAAAAAGGACCTTGCTGTGATTTATGTCATAGAGTGTCCTGCCTATGTTTTCCTCTAAGAGTTTGATAGTTTCTGGCCTTATATTTAGGTCTTTAATCCATTTTGAGCTTATTTTTGTGTATGGTGTTAGGGAGTGATCTAATCTCATTCTTTTACATGTAGCTGTCCAGTTTTCCCAGCACCACTTATTGAAGAGGCTGTCCTTTCTCACTGTACTTTCAGCTGTATTTTAAGAATTTATTCATAGGAACACTATACATCAAAGACATTAAAACTATCATGTGTTTTGTTTTGTCTTGAATGTATTTATGTATTTTTAACACTCAGAAGTTTTAATTTGTAAGTGATCATACTTCTCAGTATTTGTGATTTCTTCCATTGCTATTACGCTTTTAAAAATCCTTTACATCAGTCCTTCCAAGTTAGACACCTTGTATCAGTAACAGTTCAGAGAAGCAGAACCACTAGGAGATAGACACACACACACACACACACACACACACACACACACACACACACACAGGTTTGTTCTTATGCAATTGTAGGAACTGGTTAAGTAGTGTCTGCAAGGTTGCTTGTCTTTGATGCTGTAGCTTGAAGTTCAAAGGGCAAGCAATTGGGAAGGAAAGATGGAGGTAAAGTGGGAAGAGCAAGGACAAGGTGGAACCACAAGCATGAGCTGGGCCCCACAGGGATGGAGTAACACCAGTGCCTGTTCTTGTTGCCTCTGCCCTTGGTGTTATGGCATGTGTGTCTGCCTTTGGTCATGGGTCCATATACATACCTAGTCCAGGAGTTAGAGCAACTGAAAGAGGATCTAGGGGAAGGCAGAGGATTGTATGTAGGCCTGGCTGCTACATCACACCAAGAGATGAAACTGCAGATCAGTGACAATGTGTACAAGGTACAAAATGCCTGCTGCCTTGCTCCCACTCCAAACCTCCCATAAAAATCTCTCTCGTTCACTCTTATGAGAAATAGAAAGTAACAAAAGAGAGTTGACACATGACAAAGCACCCCACACCTAAATTTTTTCTAGTTTTATTAAATTAACTTGGAAAGAAATGATATCTGCAAAATTAGCCTGTCCATTCAGGACCATGGTATGATTCTGTGTGAGGAAAGTGCCATAATTTGGTCATATGAACCCTACATAATTTCTCTTACAGTTATTTTGTATTTCTTGTTTTAAGAGCAAATGGAATTCGTTCCAATTACTTTTAGCTAATTGAAAAGAAAGTTATTACTTTTAGCTATTACTTTTCTATTCTGCTACTTTGCTGAAAACCTGTTAATTTTAGAGCTTTGTTAAGTTGATTTTCACTAGTTTTCTAAGCATGTAATTGTATTATCTACAAACCATAGCATTAATCCTTCTTTCTATCATCTCATTGTTTTGGAATTACTAATAGGTGCAGTGTTAACCAATAGTGATGATAGTGGGTATCCATTCAGTTTCCTGATTTTACCAGATGTTTTAAAAACCTTGAACAGCTACTTCTGTTTTTGCTTGTTTGGTCATTTCTAAAATCAGGAATCTCTGTGAATGCCATTTGACGTCTACTGGCATATGGGGTAGAATACATTAATAAATTTCTCAAAAGTGGAATATCTGCATTCCTGGAATAAACCCTGCATTGTGCTGGTGAAAGATTTACTTTTTAATGTACTTTTGAAATGTGTTGCTAATAATTTATTCTTTAAAGTCAGTATTTCTAAGTGAAATTGATTCAGTTCTTTATCTGGTCTCAGTTTCCGAGTTATGCTAATTTCATAAAATTAACTCAGTAGCTTTACTTCCAAACTGTGTGGCAGTTTGGTTTTTGAAAATATGAAAGACCTTGCCAGTAAAACTGGTACCAGGCATTTTTGTGGTAGTTTTTAAAAATTAACTTTTTATTTGAGGTAAAACATACATATGGTAGAGTGCACAAGCGTAATGAAATTTTAGATACAGATAGACACACATACACACCTCTGTAAACAGCACCTAAATCCAGATATAAATCATTTCCAACACCCTAGTCAAAATTCCTACAAAGCTAATTACTATTCTGACTTGAAAATACTTTTTATTCCCATTTTTTTCTTATGGGAGTAGTTCCAGTGAACACATGCCCTCCTCCTTCACCACTGTATTAGTTTGCTAAAGCTGCTCTAACAAAATAAGACTAGTTTGCTTAACCAACAGAAATTAATTTTCTCACAGTTCGGGGGACTAGACATCCAAAATCAAGGCATCAGTATGTTTGGTTTCTGCTGAGACTTGTCTCCTTGATTTGCAGATGTTCTCCTTCTTACTGTGTCTTCACATGGTCTTTCCTCTGTGAGTGCACATCGCTGGTGTCTCTTGGTATGTCCAAATTTCCTCTTATGAGGACATAAATCAGATTGGATTAGGTCCCATCCTAAGGTCCTTATTTTAATTTAATCATATTTAAAGGCCTTATCTCTAAATACTGTCTGCTGGGGGCTAAGCCTTTAACATAAGAATTTGGGGGGAAGCACAGTTCAGTCCATAAGAGCCACCTAACAATTTCTAAGACCTTCACTGTATTTGGGGAGTTTCCCACTTCAGTAGTATACACTTTAGAAGCTAGAATCCAGAAACTCATTTTTCAAGCAGGTGCCAGGTCTTCTGCAAACACCTATGATTATACTGCACAGCTTAAGGAGATGGTATTCACATAACTCCATTGAGAATGATTCTTCACAGTTTTGCCGTGTTCAACTTCTTTATCATATGACTTAGGCCGATTATTTTCCAACATTTTGAAACTACTGTCACAAAGGAGCTGGTATCTCAGAAATCAATTCCAGTGCTGATGAGAGCAGGGCCATGAAACTTCCAGAGACAGAGAATCTAGTGACAATGCCCACTGCCCAGTGTGTGCAGCTGCAGTATGTACCTTGAAACTACTGAAGTGGCAGTTCCACAGGGACCATCCAGCAGAGTAACTTGGGCATCATTTCTGTCTGTATGGTTTCCATGTTGGAATAGCTGATTTTAATAGAGATTCAGTGACCACATAATATACTTTACAAAATTGATTTTTTGCTTGAGCTCTTTTCAAGTTGATTCTTTTGCTTGCAACTAAGCCCTACTGGATACATTAGTTTATTCAGGGTTTTTGCTTTTTAGAAAACAGAAGGGTTTCTTGGTGTGTGTTTGTAAAATATAGCACATATCCAAGCAAGAAGAAGAATATAAAAGTGTATATGTGCAGTTTAAAAATAATAACAGATTTCTATGAACTCATTACTCAGGTCAAGAAATAGACCATTGTCTTTACATGTTCCTGCCGTTTGTACCTCTCCCCATTTTGACATTTGTGTCAACCATCCCCTTGCTTTTCTTTAAAGTTTTTACCACCAACATATGCACCAGTAAAGAATACATTATGAGGTTGTGCCTGTTTGTGAAATTTTATATAAATGAATCAATGTTGTATGCATTTTTCTATGGCTGTTTCCTTTTGCTCAACACAATATTTTTGAGATTTGTCCACATGGATGCACATAGCTATAGCTTACTCATATCACTCTGTGTCATGATCTGTTGTGTGATCCCATAACTTATTTATCCCTTCCATCAGTGATGGACTTTTATTTTCAGGTTTTTACTATTATGTAAAATGGCACTATAAATATTTTTATACATGTCTTCTGGTGCACATGTGCAAGAGACACCCTTAGGGTATACCTAGTAGGGCATCTGGTGGGTTATAGTCTTTGTGTATATTCTCATTTACTGGATAACACCAAAATTTTTCCTGAGTGATTGTATGAGTTTTTAATTCTAATAGCGGTGGATGAAAGTTCTTTTTGTTCTGCATTCTCATTAGCACTTGATATTGTCAAACATTTAAATTTGTGGATACAATCTAGTATAAATGTCATCTCACTATGATTTTCATTTGCATTTTCCTGATTTATCAATTAGATCAAATATCTTTTATTATACGTGTATTTTTGTTTCTGCTGTGAAACTTATTTTTTCCCTTTTTCCTATTAAGTTATCTTTCTAAAACTGAAGCATAATATTCTTTATATTTTATTTATATGTGATCCTTCATTGGTTATATATTTTACAGATATTTGCCTTTCACTTTCTGTGTAGAGTCATTTGATAAGCACAAGTTCTTAATTTTAGCAGTCATTTAATAGTGTGTTCCTTTGATTTGTCTTTTTTGTGCTTTAAGAAATCCTTTTGTACCATGAGGTCTTCAAAATATTCTCCTACATTGTTTTCTAAAAGTTTTATAGTTTTGCCTTACACACGTGTCTGTGAAATCCTTCTGGAATGAGCTTTGTGTATGGTGTGAGGTATGCGTGCTCTGCAACACTATCTGTGTCATACAGCTAATGACCAATAGAAAGGTGTTTGTTTTAAAGGTCTTTATTCTCTTACCATGCTAGTATTGATTTTTGACTTAATCACACTGTAGTTGGAGAATAAGGTCTGTGATCCCAGTTCTTTCAAGTTGGTTGTAAATTGTTTTATGTATGTGGTCACTTGTGGTAAATATTTCATTTGTGCTTGATAAAAAATAGTGCATTCTACAGTTGGGTGCATTCTCTAGACTAACATTGAATAATATTATTCAAATTGTCTCTGTCCTTAACTTTTTTCTACTAATTCGGCCAATTACTGAGAGAGTTGTGTTAAAATCTTCTATTATTATGGTAGATTTGTTTGTATCTCACTGAAGTCTGTTAATTGTTGTTATATATGATTTGAAGCCATAGTATTAGGAATATACAAGTCTAGAACTCGTAACTTCCTATTCATCAGTATGTAGTGAACCTCTTTATTTTAATAATGTTTTTTGTCACAAAATCTATTGTGTCTGATATTAGTATACAGACCCTAATTTTCTTTTGGTTCAATATTCCATGCTATTTTTTCCAACTTTTTCCTTTTAAGCTTTTTATAGTTAAGTTTTAGATGTACATTTTTCTTTTCTTAAATGTATTCTGCTGATCTTTGCCTTTTAATGGGCTTACTTAATCCATTAAAACTTACTTTAATTACTATCTGTAGATATAATTACTGTGTATGTATGTGTAAATATATATGATATATAAATATATGTTATAATAAATGTTAATATATAAATTCTGTTTATATAAATATGTATATTTTAAATTACTATACACACATACTTGGATTTTTTTTCTAACATTTATTTTGCACTTCCTTTTTGTTCTATCTTTTCAAGTTTCTCTCCTCTTATTTTTCCAAGTGTTACTTTTCTCTACTATTTTGGATCAGTCTTATTAATAGCTACCATATCTATCAAATAATAAAAGAGGTATTATTTCAAGAATTTTCCTAGAAATTTTAACATGCATTAGTTAATTAATTAATTTTACATTATTAACCTGTAGATTTAATAAAAAATATTTATTCCCACCTGAACAATATACAAGCTTTAGCACAGTTGATTTCAGTCACCTGTCCCCCATTTGCATCCTATTGTCATGTATTTTAATTCTAACTTATCTTGTTTTTATTTTAATCTAGAAAGATGTTAGTATTGTTTTATATCATCAATATTTGTTTGAATTTATCCATATAACCCTTTCCTTCTTGAACTTTAAACTTTTCATCACAGATCCTAATCCATGTGTCTGAAACACATATTTTGGGATTTCCTTTAGTAATATTTTATTGATAGCAAACTCACTGTTTATCCTTCTCTGAATACAATTTTTATTTCACCTTTAGTTGTAATGACTTTCTGGTTATATTCCTTCTGGGTATAGAATTCTGATAGTTTCTTTCTCTTAGCAAAATTGAGTGCATTTCATAGACTTCTGGGTTCCATTGCTACTATTGAAAATTCTGCTGTCAGTCTAAATTTTGCTCTTTTGAAGATCGTTTATCTTTTTCTCTTAGGCTTTCCTGAAGATCTCTATCTTTGAAGTTCTGTAGTTTCATTATGATGTCTAGCTGTTTTTTTTTTTTTTCTTTTAATTTTACTTAGAATTCATGGAACTGTTTAAGTGAGTAGAAGATGATAGAAGATGACTTCCATCAGTTCTGGAAAATTTTTCAGTCAATATCTCTATTTTTCTCTATACTTATTTTTTTGACATGTTCCTACATCTCTTTCACATGTCTGTCAAAACAGTGCATTAGTAACCTAATAAATAAATCAGTCTAAAACAACAATAATAATTTATTATCTCCCATAGTCTCTGTTGGTCACATTCAGGATATACTCAGTCAATTAGTCATTGTTTGGAGTCATCAGATTACAGTCCTGTGTTGGCTGGGGCTGTAGTTATCTGAAGGCTTAGAGGGTCCTGGAGTACGCATTACCAAGGTGGCAAATAGGGGCCTTATTTCCTTTCTATGCGGATAACTCCACAGGGCTAATGGAGTGTCCTTATGGCATGGCACTCATATTCAGCTTTTTTCTCATCATAAAGATGGGAGAGATGACTTCCAAACTCTTTTCATGTTAGAGCAGGAACTGGAAGTGCTGATTTTGTCTTTTGAACTTTTGTTTGAAATTTTTATTCTATCTGTTCTGTTTTGGATTTTAAAATCTTCATCATCTTTAGTAACATTAGTTTCATAACTGTAGTAACTTATCTTTCTCTTTTCCATCTGAACAAGATTTTTATAAGGTTTTTTTTTTTAATTTCTTCTGCTCTTTGATTTTTCTCTCTTTTGGGGGAGATGATTTCCATTCTTCTGAGTTTTTAAAAAATTTCATTTCACTTGCCATATAAATGTCAAATGGAACTGTGGGAATGGATGAAATTGCCTCACAACAGAATGGGAAGAGAATCTAGCCCTGGGAAACTCCAACATGTAAAAGGTAGAGAATGAAGCATATTATTTTTATAGCTTGTTGAATGTTAGTTTTTAAATTTTCATTTGCTATTTTTTAAAACAGTAATAAGGATTGTGAATTTTTGCCTTTGGACAACTATGACTATATTCCATAACATGTAATCCAGTAGGAGAAACACTTTAACACTTTTAATTTTGAAGGAGTAGGTTTGTCGGTTTAAATTTCCGTTATTAATTTATAATTTTATTGCTTTGCAATCTATAAAGTAGACTGCTATAATTTAGTTTTGCAGAGTTTATTTATATATATTTTTTGGTCTAATGGATGTTACCATGTTAATTTTACTTAGATGCTTTAAAAATTATGTGAAAGTGTTTTCAGAGTGAATCATTAATTGATTATTAATTACTTTTTCAAATCTCTCTTATTTTTTTTTCTATCTGATATGACAGAATTTATAGTGGCATGTTGAAATTTTCTATCTAAAGTGTATTTCTAAATATTTCACAGATATTTTAATGATTCTTTTTACAGTTTAGTGCTATGTAATTTGATACATAGACTTTTATACAGTTGTTATTAATTTTTATAATGTATTATTATAAACACGTGTGTATCTTTTTTCCCACTTAATGTTTTCTTCCTTGAATTCTCCTTTTTATGAAATCAGTCTTTTGACACCTGTTTTATTTCTGTTTGCCTAATATGTTTTAAGGTATCTGTTTATTTTTAAACTGATCTATTCTTTTGTTAGTTTCTTCTCTTGTCTGAACATTTGCCTTTTATTTTTACCTACTCTGATGTCTTTATCTTTAAATTGAGGCAGTTCCAGTGCTAGTTCTATGTCTATTTTTATATAGTTGAATGCATACTGAATACATAATTTTTATTATACATTTCTGATTTTGCAGTGTGACAAAGCAGTTTTCCTTATCAAAAATCTTCTCACAGTTATAGTGAATAATGTTGGTGTACTATAGTTTTACTATAAATTTTCTATTATTAGGTATTAGGTTGTTCCTTTTATTTTTGTAATTGTTTCAAGTAATATTTCAATAAGCTTCTTTATTTTGACTTAGGATAGATTCTCAGAAGTGGAATTAATGAGTCAAAGTGCACAAATATTTATAATAAGTCTTTTGATACATAGTTCCATTTTTAAAATAAATTTATTCTTTTCCCATCAGTGACTGACACTGAATCCAAACAAATATGCTAGAACTTATATATCCCAAAGTCTCATCCTCCTTAAAGTGGACATTCTGCACAGATAAGTGTTTATGTAACATGCAGCAAATACTGAAACTCCTCTTTATGAGTTGCCCTCAAAGCTTAACACACAACTTTTTAGTGATTTTTCACGCGATAATCTTAATTTTTTAGAATAAATTTGATTTTTAGAAATGGATGTCTTTCAAATTCATGTCTTAGGACTCAGAAGGAAGAACAAACCCTTTGATGAAAGTCTTGTATATAGATACCTGGATAAGGCAAGCTTTTGGCCCAAGTCTGTCTGACTTCCAAGCCTAAGCACGTAATTAGACTTACAGTCAGCAGAAAAATATTTATTGAGCACCCATTTTATTCTAGGCATTATGCTAGGTGCCAAGAATACAGTAGGAACCATAGCAGACATGTTTTTGGTTCTTCTGCTGCTAAGAGTTTACTTTATACTCAACTTTCTTCTTTCAGTTATACTCTTTTAAACATACAAGTAATGGTACTGGTAAGTAGTGCTTGTACTCACCACCTTATGAAAATGTCATTTCTTTAAAAGCAGAAGGCATTCTTTTTATCTCTCAACTGCTATGCATTAAGGTTGGTCAGTTAGTACTTGCTCTAGTGAATGTCTGATTGTATATTGATAGCTTTGACTCAAACTCATTTTAGGTAGGGTGACCTTATAATTTATCATCTAAGCTGGAGTATATGATTGCCCTAACTTTATGTAGTGTATTAGAGAAAGAGTTTTACAGGGCAGCAGACAGGTGCTTTGAGGATTTTTTTAAATGTGCTAAGAGGATAGAAAAATGAATCTGATTTTAGAGGACTTCAAGATAAATTTCTGTTGTGAAAAAAACACTCTTCATTTAAATAAAAAGTGGAAGTTTAATAAATATTTCTTAGGACCTCTTTTATTCCAATATCTTTATTTTATTAAGTCAGATTTTGAAAATTACAACCATAGCTTAAAATATAGATCACTCTTTTTAAAGTCCAGTGCAGCGGCATAATTGTTTAAGCATTCTGGGAACAGCAACGATTGGTCCTAAACTTATAGAAAATAACTTAGGCATAAATTTTGCAACCTCCAGAAAGAAGATGGGCACGGGGCATTTTCCAACTCATTTCTCTTGGCATTTAGCTTGTAGGGTCAAAAAGCATCTGAATTTTAATAACTTATATGCTTGAATCATTTCTTGAGCCCTATTTTGTTTTCCTCAAGTCAGCAAGAGTATATGAAGCAATAATTTTAAAGGACATCTGGAAAATACTTGATATCATCTCCTGCAATTCCCATAATTTTATTTTTAATTCAGGGTCACATGAACCATAGTAACTTCTTTTGACTAAGAAAAATTAGTAATTAAGATATTTAATATATTACTCTGAAAAATGTCCATAATTATTTGAAACATAGAGATTTAGGAATGTGTGTTTGGGGAAGATGAAAACCCACCATTTACTCATTTGAAGTGTCTCGTGAGTTTCCTAGATAAAGTTGGTTCTAATAAGTGACTTTTAAATTAACACAGCAAAATTATGTCATAGGTGATGAGACAGGTTAGAGTTAGGTAAATCATAAAAGCTCTATTTAAACATAAACCTTATTTTGGATTTGCTTCTTCTTACTAATGGTGAGTACCTTGTATGCCATAGGTTGAGATCTCCTAAAGACCCATCTAGAGCCATTAGTATCAGAATCTTTGGGGATTCGTGTTTAAAATGCAGCCAGTTTGAAAACATCATTTTAACTGATCAATCTTTAGCAAACCTGTCCAGGAAAAAGAGAGGAAACCCAATTTACCAATATCAAGAATGAAAAAGGAGATATTTCTACAGACCCTAAAGAAATTAAAAGGGTAAAAATACTGTGATCACCTCTATGCTTATAAATCCTGTAACAGATTAAATTGACAAATTCCTCAGAAGACACAAATTACCAAAACTCACTCAGAAATAGATAACCTGAATTGTTTTATACCTATTAAAGAAATTGAATTTATATGTTAAATACCTTCCCACAAAGAAAACTGGTTCCACTGGCAAATTATACAAAACATTTAAGGAAGAAGTAATATGAATTCTGTACAACTGTTTCAGAAGATAGAAGAGGAAGAAACACTTCCCACCTCTTTTTAAGAGGCCAGCATTATTCTGATACCAAAACTAGACAAAGACATTACAAGAAAAGAACACAACAGACCAATATACCTCATGAATACAATGACAAAAATCCTCAACAGTATATTATCAAATGCAGCAACATATAAAACAATAATACATCATGACAAAGTGGAGCTTATCTCAGAAATGGAAAGCCAGGTCAACATAGAATAATCAATCAATATAATTTACAATATTAACAGATGAAAGAAAGCCACCTAACCCTTTAAGTAGATACAGAAAATGTACTTGAAAAAATTCAACAACGATTCATGATAAAAATTCACAGCAAACTAGGAATGAAAGGAAATTTCCTTAATCTGACAAAGGGTATATACGAAAAACTACAGGTAACATCACAACTGAACATCTATATGTAAAAATAAGGCACCTTGACCTATACCCCATACCTTATACCAAATTTACCTTTAAGTGTACCATAGGTATAAATGTAAATGGTAAAACTATAAAATTTTTGGAAGAAAACAGGAAAAAATCTTTGTGACCTTACATTAGAGCAAGAATTCTTAGATACAACATCAAAACCATAATCTATAGAAGAAAAATATTGACTAATTGAACTTCATAAAAACATTTTTACTCTGAAAATGGCACTGTTAAGAAAATGAAAATGCAAACCATAGACTTGGAGAAAATGTTTGAAGACCCCATATTTGTAAAGGACTTGGATCCAGATATATAATGAAAACTCAGAAATAAGAAAACAACCTAATTTTAAAATGGACAAAAGATTTGAAGAGACAGTTCACCAAAGAAGGTATACAAATGGCAAATATGCACGTGAAAATATACTCAACATCATTGGTCTTAGGGATATGCAAATTAGAACTACAATGTGATACCACTACTCGTAGATTAGAATGGTTGAAAACAAAGACTGACATGCAGCACAGGAGGGTATGCAGCAACTGGAACTCTTCTTTGCTGGTGAGAATACAAAGTGGCATTTTGGAAAACAGTTTTACAGTTATTTATAAAGTTAAACATGCAATTAAAATACAACCCTACAATTCCATTCATAGTCATTTACTAAGTGAAATAAAACCTGTGTTACATAAAAACTTGTATGTGAATGTTATGACAACTTTATTCCTAATTACAAAAACCTACAAATAATCTAAATGTCTTTCAACTGGGGACTGGACAAACATACATATAATGGAATATTACTCCTCAATAAAAAGTAATGCACTATTGACACATGCAACAACATGAATTAATCTCAAGTGCATTATGCTAAGTGAAAGAAGCCAGAGTCAAAAGGCTATATACCAGAAGGTGTGGCCAAGACGGTAGAGTAGGAAGACCTGGAGTTTACCTCTGCCATGGGCACACCAAAAGTACAACTATTTACAGAGAAACTATCAATGAGATGGTATAAAGAATGAATTTTTTTTTTTTAGAAAAACATTCATTTTATTACCATATGGTACACTGGATATTAATACAATGACACCTACACCAATACCAATCTCTATTTTTCAGCATTGTGTATTAATATAAATGCTGATAATTTATACTAATAAAACCCTATTATTTTTATTAATTTACTCACACTGAATGAGTGTTGTGAATAGTCAAAATTTAGAATTAAATGTACCCCAGTAATTTAGCAATGACATGGTAGAGAGCTCAGAAGTTTCTTTTGTTCTTCTTTAAGCTATTTTGGACTTCAAAAGATACTTTGTGAAGAGAGCACAAAGCCTCTATAAAATTACATTACGTTGTAGTAACATCTGTAAACAATGGTTAAGGTAAATTGCTAAATCTTCACTAATCAAAGAAGAGTATAGGCATTTTCTATAGTTTATACCTTTCCACACTAAAGGTATAAAGAAAGAACTACATATAGAGACATGTAGTCAAGACCCACACTCCCAGGGAGGTGATCTACAAGTAGGAAGATAATCACAATTGCAGAAGTTCTCCCCAAGGAGCAAATGTTCTTAGCTCCACATCAGGCTCCCTAGCCCAGGGGTCCTGTACTGGAAAGGTGAGCCCCCAGAATGACTGGCTTCGAAGGCCAGAAAGGCCTCCACATGGGAGAACTGGAAGGCTGTAGGAAACAAAGATTTTGCCCTTAAAGAGTGTGTGCAAAATCTCATGCTCCAAGTCCCAGCACAGAGACAGCAAATTGAAAAAAGCCTGGATCATGCCCACGTACTGAACTTGTAGAGCTTCATGGAAAGAAAGGAGACAACTGGGACTCCCCCTGGGGCCATAGATGCTGGCAGCAGTCATTTTCAGGAGCTCTTTCTACCACAAGGATACTGGTGCTGGCAAATGCCATTTTGGAGTCCTCTCTCTAGCCTATTAGTCCTGGGCATCCCTAACCCTGTAGCCAGCCAGCCAGAATCTGACCCCGTTCACCAATGGACCAGCACTAGCTGAAGTGGACCCTCCAGAGAGCCATGCTGAGACCCTGCCCCTCCCACCAGTGGATGGCACAAGTCTCAGGATGGCACCAACCACAGGATTCCCTGGGACTTGGCCCCACCCACTTGCAAGCTGACACTAGCCCTAGGGCACCCAAGGCCTTGTAGCTAGCTGAGCTAAGACTCAGCCCCCCCACCAGTGAGCCAGCAGCTACTACACAAGACAGGGCCTGGCAGCCAACTAAGCCAGAGAACATGCCCACAGTAGTTGGTCCCACCAGAAGAGAATGACCCATGCAGCCCACATAGGGGGCACTTGTAGAGCATATAGCTCAGGTGACCAGAGGGGAGTGTGCTGCTGGGCTCCACAGGACATCTCCTATATAAAGCCACTTCTTCAAGATTGGGAAACGTAACCGACGTACCAAATACATGGAAATAAACACATAATTAGGCAAGATGAGACAGAGGAATATGTTCTTAACAAAGGAACAAGACAAAACCCTAGGAGAAGAACAAAGTGAAGTGGATATAAGCAATCTAACTGATAAAGAGTTCAAGGTAATGGTCATAAAGATGCTCAATGAACTTGGGAGAAGAATCGATGAACACAGTGAGAAGTTTAACAAAGAGAAGATACAAAGGAGAACCAAATAGAGCTGAAGAATACAATAACTGAAGTAAAAAATACACTAAAAGGAATCAGCAGTAGATTAGATGATACAGAGGACTGGATCCATGAACTGAAAGACAATAGTGGAAATTACCAAGATGAACAGGAAAAAAAAAAAAGTTTTTTTAATTGAGGATGGTTTAAGAGACCTCTGGGACAACATCAAGCATACTAACATTCTCATTATAGGGGTCCCAGAAGGAGAAGAGACAGAGAGAAAGGTGCAGAGAAATTATTCGAAGAAATAAGAGGTAAAAACTTCCCTAACCTGGGAAAAGAAACAGACAGCCAGGTCCAGGAATCACAGAGAGTCCCAAAGAAAGATCCACACCAAGGCACATCATAATTAAATGCCAAAAGTCAGAAACATGAATTTTAAAGGCAGCAAGAGAAAAAAGTCACATGCAAATTAATCCTCGTAAGGCTGTCAGCTGATATTTTCAGCAGAAAATTTTCAGGCTAGAAGAGAGTGGCATGATATATTCAAAGGGATGAAAGGCAAAAACCTACAATCAAGAATTCTACCTGGCAAGGTTATCATTCAGATTTAAAGGAGAGATAAATGGTTTTACAGCCAGCAAAAGCTAAAAGAGTTCAGCACCACTAAACTGGCTTTATAAGAAATGTTAGAGGGACCTCTCCAAGTGAAAAAGAAAAGACAACTAGAAATATGAAAATTATGAAAGAAAAAAAATCTCATTAGTAAAGGCAAACATACAGTCAAGGAAGTAGATCAATCACCTATAAAGCTAGTAGGAAGGTTAAAAGACAAAAGTAGTAAAATAATTTATAGCCACAATAAGTAAAGGATACACAAAACAAAAGGTTGTAAAATATATGTTAAAAATAGTAATCATGGGAGGAGGGGAATAAAAGTGTAGGGTTGTTCAAATGTATTTGTCATTAAGAGATTGGCAACTTAATCAGAGATGATACATAGATGATGATAGATGATGATGATGATAGATAGATAGATCACTATATATAAACTTAATGGTAGCCACAAGCCAAAAACCTATAATAGATACACAAAAGAGAAAGGAATCCATAAATAATACTAAAGATAGCCATCAAATCACATGGGAAGAGAGCAAAAGAAGAAGAAATGAACAAAAATGAACTATGAAAGCAACCTGAAAACAATTAACAAACTGTCAATAAGTACATACCTATCAATAATTACTTTAAATGTAAATGTACTAAGTGCTCCAATCAAGACTGAGAGTGGCTGAGTGGATAAAAAAATAAGACACATGTACGCTTGCCTATGAGAGACTCAGTTCAGATTTAAAGACACACACAGACTGAAAGCGAGGAGATGGAAAAAAGGTATTCCATGCAAACTGAAATCAAAAGAAAGCTGGAGTCACAATACTTGTATCAGACAAAATAGACTTTAAAACAAAGACTGTAACAAGAGACAAAATGCTAAAGGGATAGATCCAACAAGAAGTTGTAACAATTTTAAATGCTAAAGGGATAGATCCAACAAGAAGTTGTAACAATTTTAAATAAATATGACCCAACATTGAAGCACCTAAATACATAAAGCAAATATTAACAGACATAAAGGGAGAACTTAACAGTAACACAATAGTGGTAGGAAACTTTAACACTCCACTTACATCAATGGACAGATCATCCAGACAGAAAATCAGTAAGGAAACACTGGCCTTAAATGACACATTAGACCAGATGGACTTAATAGCTGTATATAGAGCATTCCACCTAAAAGCAGGAGAATACACATTATTTTCAAGAGCACATAGAACATTCTTCAGCATAGAGCACGTGCTAGGCCACAAAAAAGTCTCAGTAAATTTGAGAAGATTGAAATCATATCAAGCATTTGTTCGACCACAATACTATGAGACTAGAAATCAACTACAAGAAAAAAACTGCCAAAAACACAAACATATGGAGACTAAACAATATGCTGCTAAACAATCAATGGGTCACTGAAGAAATCAAAGAGGAAATCAAAAAATATCTGGAGACAAATGAAAATGTCTCCATTTTGGACCAAAATCTATGGGACTTAGGAAAAGCAGTTCTAAGAGAGAAGTTTATAGTAATACAAGCCTTCCTCAGAAAATAAGAAAAATCTCAAATACCACATTAGCAAACTGAAGAATAAAAATTATATTATCGTCTCAATAGGTGCAGAAAAAGTTTTTGACAAAATCCAACATCCATTTATATAAAACTCAACAAAAGAAGTATAGAGGAAACATACCTCACATAATAAAGGCTATATATCAGAGACTTAGAGCCAACATCATATTCAATGGTGAAAAGCTGAAAGCATTTCATCTAAGATCAGGGACAAGACAAGGATGCCTACTCTCACCATTTTTATTCAACATAGTATTGAAATTTGTAACCATAGCAATCGAATAAGAAAATGAAATTTAAAAATTCCAAGTTGGGAAGAAAGAGTGAAACTGTCACTGTTTGTCGATAACATGATGCTATATATAAGAAATCCTAAAGATGACACCAAAAAACTATTAGACTAATAGACAAATTTAGTAAAGCTGCAGGATACAAATTAATATACAGAAATCTGTTGCATTTCTGTACACTAAAAATGAACTATCAGGGAAAGAAATTAATAATACAATTATATTTACAATTGCATCAAAAAGAATAAAATACCTAGAAATAAATCTAACCAAGGAGGTAAAAGACTTACACTAAAAAAACTGTAAGGCACTGATTAAAGAAATTGTGGGTGACACAAACAAGTGAAAAGGTATGCTATGCTAATTGATTGCAAGAATTAATATTGTTAAAATGACCATACTACCCAAGGCAATCTACAGATTCAATGCAATCCTTTTCAAAATACCCATGACATTTTTCAGAGCAATATAACAAATATTTCTAAATTTTTTAAGGAAAAACAAAAGACCCTGAATAACCAAAACAATCTTTAGAAAGGAGAAGAGAGCTGGAGTTATCACAGGCCTTGACTTAAAACTACACTGTAAAGTTACAGTAATTAAAATAGTATGATACTGGCACAAAAACAGACACACATTCATCAATGCAACAGAGTGGATTGCTCAGAAATAAACCCACACTTACTTGGTCAATTAATCTATGACAAATGAGACAAGAATATGCAATGGGAAAAACTGGACAGCTGCATGCAAAAGAATCAAACTGGACTAGTTTCTCACAACATATACAAAAGTAAACTCAGAATAGATTAAACACTTAAATGTTAAGACTTGAAGTCATAAAACTCCTAGAAAAAAAAATAGGCAATGCAATATTTAACATCAGTCTTAGAAGTACTTTTTTGGATATGTGTCCTCAGGTGACAGAGACAAAAGCAAAAATAAACAAATTGGACTACATCAAACTACACAGCTTTTGCACATTGAAGGAAACTATCAACAAAATGAAAAGGCACTTACCGAATGAGAGAAGATATTTGCAAACATATATCCAATAAGGGGTTAATATCCAAAATATACAAAAAATTCATACAACTCAACATCAAAAACAAACAACTGAATTAAAAATTGGGCAGAGGAGCTGAATAGACATTGTCCTAAAGAAGACATGCAGATGGCCAACGGACACATGAAAAGATGCTCCACATCATTACCCATCAGGGAAATGCAAATCAAAACCACAGTAAGATACCACCTCACACCTCTCAGAATGGCTATCGCCAAAAGGACAAGAAATAACAAATGCTAGCAAGGATATGGAGAAAAGGGAACCATTGTGTACTATTGATGGGAATGTAAATTGGTACAACCACTATGGAAAACAGTATGGAGGGTCCTCAAAAAATTAGAAATAGAACTGCCATATGATCCAACAATTTCACTTCTGGTTATCTACTCAAAGAAAACAATAACACTAATTCAATAAGACATATGCATTCCAATGCTCATGCAGCATTATTTACAATAGGCAGGATGTGGAAGCAACCTAAATGTCTATTGATAGACAAGTGGATAAAGAATATGTGGCATAAGGGCTTTCCTGGTGGCGCAGTGGTTAAGAATCTGCCTGCCAATGCAGGGGACATGGGTTCGAGCCCTGGTCTGGGAAGATCTCACATGCCGTGGAGCAACTAAACTTGTGTGCCACAACTACTGAGCCTGTGCTCTAGAGCCTGCAAGCCACAACTACTGAGCCCATGCACCACAACTACTGAAGCCTGTGCGCCTAGACCCCATGCTCTGCAACAAGAGAAAACAACGCAATGAGAAGCCCAGGCACTGCAATGAAGAGTAGCCCCCTGCTCACCACAACTAGAGAAAGCCCACATGCAGCAACAAAGACCCAACACAGCCAAAAATAAATTAATAAAAAAAAAATTAAAAAATAAGAATATGTGGCATATATATATGTATATATACACACACACAGTGGAATGTTACTCAGACATTTTTAAAAAATGAAATTTTGACATTTGCAATAATATGGATGGATCTAGAGGATATGATACTAAGTAAAATGAATCAGACAACGACAAATATCACATGATCTCACTTATATGTGGAATGTAGAAAAAGAAAAAAAAACGGACTCGTAGATATAGAGAAAAAACTGGTGGTTGCCAGAGTGGAGGGAGGTTCAGTGGGGGGAAATAGGTGAAGGGGATTAAGAGGTACTAACCTGAAGTTATATAATAAATAAGTCACAGAGATATAATATACAGAATAAGGAATATGGTCAATAATATTGTAATAACTTGGTATGGGGACAGATGTTTACTAGGCTTTTGGTGATAATTTCCTAATTATGCAAATGTCAAATCATTATGTAGTACATCTGAAACTAACATAATATTGTACAACTAATTTCAATTAATAAAAACTTTTGAGAATTTAAATTATGTTTTAAAAATTGTTCTCTTTAATTACTGACTGCTAATTACTGAGTGCTAAAATATAAGGTGCTATTTGACATAAGTCCAAGTACTCAATCTGTGTTCTTTTTCTATTATAAAACTATTGAGTTATCTTAAAATTAAAAATTTTTTAAGAAGTTACAATTTGTATATTAAAAAGTGCTGAAATTTCAGAGTTGGGCCATATTCAACTGAAAATTCATGATGGTAACTTATGTAGAAAAAAAATAGACTATATACCATGTGATTTCATTTATATGATGTAAAACTATAGAGATAGAATACATATCTAAAACTATAGAGATAGAATACATATCAGTGGTAGCCAGGAACTAAGGGTAGGGGGAAAGTCTGAGTCCCAGAGGGTAACCAAAGAGATCTGGGGGAGGTTGATGGAACTGTGGTGTGTCTTGTTTGTGGTAATGGTTATACAACTATGTGCATTTGTCAAAACGCATAGAACTGTACACTGTAAAGAGTGAATTTTACTGTTTGTAAATTAATATAAAAATCCATCTACATCTCTGATTTTTTTCACTTGTACCATCTCTCAGTCATTTCTGTGCATACTAGCTTTTTAAATTCCTCCCTGGTTAATATAAAAATCCATTTACATTGTTGATTTTTTTCACTTGTATCATCTCAGTCATTTGTGTGCATACTAGTTTTTATTTTTTGATTTTTTGGCTGTGTTGGGTCTTCATTGCTGCATGTAGGCTTTTTCTAGTTGCAGCGAGAGGGGGGCTACTCTTCGTTGAGGTGTGCAGGCTTCTTATTGTGGTGGCTTCTCTTGTTGCAGAGCACGGGCTCTAGGCATGCAGGCTTCAGTAGTTGCAGCATGTGGGCTCACTAGTTGCGGCACATGGGCCCTAGAGCACACGGGCTTCAATAGTTGTGGCATGCGTGGGCTCAGTAGTTGTGGTGCACAGACTTAGTTGCTCCGTGGCATGTGGGATCTTCCCAGTCCAGGGCTCCAACCCACGTCCCCTGCATTGGCAGGTGGATTCTTAACCACTGCGCCACCAGGGAAGTCCCCCATGATAGTTTTTTAAATTCCACCCTGGTGATTCAGAAAGTAGCTTTGCAAGGGGCATCTCTACACTTTTCAGTTTACAAATTGCTTTGCAGTTATATAAGCAAAAAGTTAACTAAATGCCATTTGGGTGCCCAAGATTTAGCTACATATGGTAACTCATACTAAAACTGTAAAGTTTTAACTATTATTTAATTAAATGACATTATAAACTGTAAAGTAATACTTACTGATGGTCATAATTGTACTTTCCCCACAATGGTTCTGAAAGCATTATGTGGTGCTTACTTTTCACTAGTTAGAGCAACAGATGCAGCAGAGAATACAGAGAGGGATCCAGCTGGTAACTTCTACTCTCAGGAAACAAGGAGGAAGTGAATAATCTGAAGGATTGGTGGGAGAAGAGACTGTCTTGATATTCACCAGAGTCCTACTAGCAGGGTCCATGGTCACACTCACTTTTTCTTCCTGTACTACACCCAATCACTTATGGTGACATACACAGAGAGCAGAATAGTATGGATAAAAAATTTCTATGGAGCATACAGTACTGTCACTCCAACCAGTGATGACCTCTCTTTCCTTGATGTCATTGCACATTGGAAGGTTGAACTTGATAGGTTTTATTTCCCATCACATCCTGTAATGAAAGGCAGTAAAAAGAAGAAGCAGGAGGAGGGGGAAGAGGAAGAGAGGGAGGGGAGTAGGAGAAAAATTAGGATTTAACAAGGAAAAGCATCAATGCCAAAGGGCTGGTGAAATCTACAGGGAAGTAACAGGGTGTTATGGCAGAGCATAGATGTTGAGGTCAGACGTATTTAGGTTCATACCTCAGCCTGCCACTTATAATCTATTTAGGCAAGTTGGTTAACCTCTATGTGCCTCAGTTTCCTTGCTTTTAAGTTGGAAATATAGTACCCAGCATAACAAATTATTGTGAGAATTAATGAGATCATGTAAGGGGGCTGAGTTTAGCTTTTGGTACAGTGAGGATACTCAACAAGTGATACTTGTTACTATTAATGTTATGATTATACCTTTATAAATCAGCATGGAAAAACTAAATTGATCATATTTAAGTTGCTATTATTCCTTCTCTTCTAACACTCACTAGCTCTGTGACTTTGGGCACACGACATACTTTCTCTGATCTTAGTTTTCTCATCTATAAAATGAGGATAAGCATATTTCATAGTGGTGTTGTGAGGATCAACTAAGTTAATACTTGTAATGCTCTTAGAACAGTGGCTTGCACATAGTAAGTACACAATAAATGTCAGCTATTACTACTACTACTAATATAACTATTGTTATTGCTATTATTCTCAACCAAGGATGAACACATACTAATTGAGCACTATTATGAGTCCAACAGTGTTGGTAAAAGATTTGTGAGCAATACTGAATATTAAACTGTGTAGTATTGAGGCTAAGTTTCTAGCACTAAGTACTCAAAGTATTTGATTAATTAATGAAGGCATGCATTAGTAACCCAGAGAACAGACAGTGAATTGGTGAGGAAGAATCAGGAAAAACAATACTCATATTTTTGAGAGAATTGAATACATGAGAAGGGAAAAAGGAGAGTGTCTTAGACTGGGACAAAGGCATGAAGGCATAAGTGGAACAAAGTGTGTATGGAGAAGTGAATGTCCACCAGCAGTGGCATGCATACAAGAAACTGCAATATAGTAAAGTAATACAATGGATTACTATACAGCAGAGAATATTAACTAATTGTACCTATATATCAGTGTGGATGAATCTCACAAACTATGGAGTAACATAAGCAAGTCACAAAATAAAAGCTATTATTATTCTATTTATATAAAATTCTAAGCTAGGCAAAACTAAATTACATTGTTACAGATAACATATGTAAATTATAAAGCTATTAACAATTATTATTGCAAAAGTTAAAATAGTGGTTACATCTGGGGAAAGGAAGGGAAGGTCTCATGAAGCATTAATGTTCTATCATTTCATAATGGGGGTGTGTATGAGAACTTGGGTATTTGCTTTACAAATTTTATTTATTTATTTTTGGCTGCATTGTGTCTTCGTTGCTGCACGCGGGCATCAGTAGTTGTGGTGTGTGGGCTCAGCTGCTCTGTGGTACGTGGGATCCCCCGGACCAGGGATCGAACCGGCGTCCCCCTCACCAGTAAGTGGATTCCCAGCCACTGCCACCAGGGAAGTCCCCAGGTTTGTTTTTTTTTTTAGTGTACATGTATGCTTTATATATTCTTTTTTATGGATGACATATTTCATAATAAAAAGTAAAATCACTTAAAAGTAAGAGTGAATGGGGTCCAGGAAGTTAGCAAGCTCAACCAGAGGATATTGTATGTTGTGGAGTAGCAGGAATTAAAACAAATAAGGTGATATTCAATCCATTTCTTTTTCAGTGCTAAACGGCATCCAATTGGTTACTTTTTCCTCCTATAAGCTTAAAAATCTCACCTTCCTCAATATATAAAAACAAATAATAATGAAAAACAAAAACAAAAAAAACAAACAAATAATGGAAGTCATGAAGCTGAGTCAAGGGGTCATGACGAAGGGTATTGAAACCTGGGAGAGGAATGTTACCTCTGACACCTAGCTAGCTGGGCTGGGGTATCAGGCACAAGGCAAGAGTGAGGCATTGATAGTCGGCAGTTGTCTATCGATATTCAGGGCTTCCTCATCACAATTGAGGCCCTTATTCCAGTTGACAAATGACACCCCACCAAAAGAGACGATGGAATTCATTCTGCTATCGAGGATATGGTTAAAGCAGAGTCTGGTCAGTCCTCAGTGGGAAAATGGAAGAGATCAAGTGAGGATAAACCAAAGGAATGTACTCCTACTAGGAAGATCAGAAAGAGATATAGGCTGATATATATGCAAGTTTAGACACCTGGAGTTTATCTCTTGTGCCCGAAATCTGCCCCAGACATTCCATTACTCATGGCTCTTTCTCTTTTAATCCTGCTGTCGAGGAAATAAGATGCAAGCCGAGCAGGTGGGGACTAAAATCAATAAGTTTAACATTCTATTTGAATGCTTCTATCAATAGAATTTAGCCAGCAACGAAAAGGTTTATTCTGAGCTCCTTATTATTTTTTTAAATGGCTAGCCAGCTGCGAGCTAGATAGCTGGATATTTGGAAGTATTTCTGTGTTATTTGGGTTCAATTAAAATGTCTCTGTCTCTCTCTCAGAAATTATTCTGGGAACAGGTAAATGTCCAAGGCTAAATAAGAATACTAGAATACCATAGCAGATAAATCTTGCCTTGTTATAATAATTATTTTACTGTTGTTTTTGTATATAAAGTGGTAGACACTTTACATAATCCCTCAACAACCTTGCAAAATTGCTTTTTTTCCAGATAAGAAAACTGAGGCTCTGCAAGTTTAAATAATCTGACCAAAAACGTATAGTGAAGCTAGGATGCCAACTCAGTACTGTCTGAACACAAAGCAAAAGCGGTAGTTAGGTAATCACTAGTTTCTTAAAAAGCAGAATACTTTAAAGGAATCTTCTCAGAGCTAGTCATAGAGGTGGGAAGATTGTTCTCAGAAAGACTGGTATATCTAGTGGAAGTCTTTCTAAACTAATGAAAGACTGGGTGGTGAGGGGACCATGTGAAGTAGAAAAGGTGTAAGTCACCTAAGGTGGTCAGTGGCTCCTCACTTCCCACTGATTGTTGTAATGTGGGATTTAGGCCTAGTATTGCTAAATTTATTATTTTTCAAAAGAGGCCAGAAATCAAACATTTAAATAAAAAATCTCCTGATTAAAAAAAAGACTGTACTGTGTCTGAGTTTTTACAAAACTCTATAATGGCCTAACAAAGTCTGCCATCAGCCTGAATTTGCCCTGTAGGCAACTAATTTGCAACCCTAAACTTATTCCAATACTGCAAACCTGGGCTTGCAGGTGGTTTTCCTTTTAGCCTCCAGAGAATTAACTAGCTGTCTCTTCCTCAGGAAAGCCTTCCCTGGCCAGATTGGCTCTTCCAGTTGGACTTTCTCTAATTCTCTATAGATCCCCTATCCTTCCTCTCTACATACATTTTTTGGAATTACATGTTTGATGTTTTTCTTTCCTCCTAGATGGTAAGTTCATGAAGCAAGGAGCCATTTCTGTGCTGGTCATTGTCATTGGCTTCCCCAGAATCGGACTTTGGCTGACAGGAAGTTATGTGAAGGAGGTTTACTGAAGCGTGATCTAGGGAGCACCAGGTGGTTAAGGGAACCGGATTGGTCTGGGAGAGAATTAAGGTGAACAACTTAGTAGAGCTCCCACCTGGGAGATAGTTATCTATAGTATATGATAAATAATTTATATGTTATTACTTTAAAATAAAGATATGAAAAATGGGTGTTTATTTGAAATTATATTAAATTCTGTATTATTTACTTTTCTGTTATATAAATGCTATTGTTTCAACCAAAGCAATATAACTAGTTAATAGTGACAATTAGTAGTAATTAATAGTAAGACCAATTAATTGTATGTGTGAGGAAGATTTAACAATATTTCGATATTTCTTCCCTCTGATGCAATGATTTAACTCTCTTAATTGGATATTAAATAATTCCAGGATATAGTAATGTGTATTTTTAAGATCCATACTAATTAAACAGATATTGCCTATATTAATAAAAAAGTAACAATGAAATGTTTCTTTCTATCTTACGATACGGTAGAATAGTTTTACTCTTTCAGTTTCCTTTTCCAATAATACTTCTCTGAATGCCTGAAGCCTTTGCCTTAGGACATCCTTTTTTTCTTTTATGTAGTGGTAAAAGTAAATATAGTTGAATGTAAAATTCATTTTGATTTGCAGCTCTGCTCTTTCTTTTAAATCTTTTCCTTCTAATTTTATTGAGATACAATTAACATAGAGCACTGTATAAGTTTAAGATGTACAGCATAATGGTTTGACTTATGTATGTCGTGAAATGATTATCACAGTAAGTTTAGAGAGCATCCATCTAGTCATATAGATATAAAATTAAGGAAATAGAAAAAAAATTTTTTTCTTGTGATGAGAACTGAGGATTTACTCTCTTAACAACTTTCACTTATAACATTAGCAGTGGTGATTATATTTATCATGTTGTACATTATGTCCTTAGTACTTACTTATAACTGAAAGTTTGTACATTTGCCTTCATCCAATTCTCCCTTCCACAACCTCCATAACCACAAATCTGATCTCTTTTTCTAAGAGTTTGTTTGTTTGTTTGTTTCTGAAGTATAATTGATCTACAGCTAGGCTCTACTATTAGAGCATGTTACACACCATGGTGATTCAATATTTCTATACATTTCAAAATGATCACCATGATAAGTCTAATTACCATTCAAAGATATTAAATATTATAGCTATAAGCCCACGGATTTCTGATGTCAATCCAATGTGACGACATTGATCCCAATATCTTCTCAACAAGTTGGGCATTGAATACTTGGGATTTTACTCTGTAGTAACAGCAGGTTTTTAGACTTTTAAGAATTAGTTTCTGGCTCTCCCAAAATGTCCATTCATGTTGTATCTATACACTTGTTTTGGTAGACCAGCTGCTTATCAATCAGATCCTTTGCATGTAGAAGTCAATCAGGTAGGTTATCCATAACTAAATTGTTCACCATTTTTTTTCATTTTTTTAAACTTTTTTGGGGGTTTGTTTTGTTTTTTTAATTGTTCATCATTTTTAAACAATCAAGCACATAGGATGTCATCATAAGTTAAATGTCCTTTTCAGCATTTAAGGCATAGAGGTAATTTGAACTTGTGAACTTGAAGTTGGATTCCAAATAAGGTAGTTTTAGTAAAGAAATGAGAAAGTCCTATTTAACTTGGCTACCATTTTCTGAGTTTTAAAGCAGTCTTATTTCTCCAAAAAAAAAAAGAGTCATTTTGTTTTTCACTGTATGAGTTTTGTTGAAGCCCACACATAACATTGAATGATTCATGTGCACCCAGTCCATCCTTTTCCAGTTTCCTTATGGCCTCTTCAAAGATCATTGAACAATTTCAGAGAAACAGCATATACAATTCTGTTTTACTGTAATCTTTTATCCATTCTCCCTCTGGATGCATTTTCATATTAGAGAAGGACATTCTTCTTGTCTCACAGTTTGAAAATATGATTTTACAGTAAGCTAACATTTTAGCATCTTTTCTATGGCTAGTAGCAATGATACCCATCTTGTGGGCACATGTCTAAGGACACAATCTCTTTCCATTTCTATAAAGTTAATCTTATTAAGTGCTTCTGTGCATTTTAAGGAAATTGAAAAGTGACCAATGTTTTCACTATGAAAGCCTCAATATTACCGGCAAGAAAATCACACTCCTTTTTTTTCCCCAATACTGTGTACAGGTGTGTAGAACATAGCAGGTAAGACCTTTCTATTTTGTTTGATAAGAAGTTTCTAGATTGGAATTTTCCAAAATTTATATTTGTATAGTACATCTGCTGAATATACAGATAGATAAGCAAAGTCCACTTCTGTTTGAACAAAATATCAACGATCTTTCGTATTTTCTGTAGTTTGATTAAAATCTTCATAGAAATCAGGAAGATGATTTGATTTTCAAATCAAAATACCTACGAGCCAGGGGGAATTTTTTTTTCTTGCCATGATTCAATTTATCACTTGTACTATAGAAAGTATGGTCATTGGTAATATCTGACATCATCGGCTCTAAGGGACCAACGCATCGGTTATCAAAATTCTCCCGTTTGTTTGGACCACAGGACTTTTTAGTTGGGACTCTAAATCAGAAGAAATAGCTTTACTCAGCATCACAGAGCAATTAAGGGACTGATAGATAATGTTTTATGTGGTGTGTCTAAATTAATTCAATGGCCACTATTTTCAACTGAGCCTTGGTGTTTTTTGAGGAATATGAAAAAACTGTTGATTGATTTAAAGTACTTGCCTGCTTCATTTCCTAACTTGTGAGATTTAATCTTCTTATGTGCTTTTACCTCCCCTTCTCCAACCCCAAGTTCTTTTTTGCATATTACACCAATATTGTACCAACGGTATTTTTTGTTTTAGTTTGGCCCTGTGGCCATTATCTAATAAAGTACTTCTAACAGTATGAAAGACCAAACCTTGAGCTATATCTTATACGCGGGAGCTCTGACTCAACGTCTCATCTTCAACTCTTTAATGGAGTTCGTCCTAATATTTAGAAAACTTCAATTTTCCTACATGCTACAGGGATAGGAGGCTGTACTTAAAGGGAGAGGCGCTGATAGGAAATTGCAGTAAGCCCTGGAGTTTCTTAGTACAGCACAATGGAAATAAAAGCCACCTCCCTTCTGCTGGTCCATTTTCCCTTTTGGATGAGCAAATGGGAATCATCTTTAGGGCATTACGTATTCATTGAGGGGCTGTGACCTTAATCCATAAAGCCCTATGGAGTTTATGCTTTGATTACCTTAAAGCTCGCCTCCCCTTATACAGTGTCCCAGACAGTCAAAATCTCCCCACAGTGTTCCTGCTAACAGTTCACAGTTTCAGTGGACCCAAGACTGAGCCCCATCTGGTAAACAGGGCTTGGTACAGAGATTCCCTTAAAGTGATCTGACCATGCCACACAGTTTGCCTAGAAATCTTCTCCTGAATTTCTATAAAGCTAGGCCAGTTTTTAGAACTCTCCTTGAATTATTGGAGAATACAGTAATTAAAATAAACTATAATTGTGGATTCACTACAACAAAGTTTCCATAAAGAAACTTTGTTTCTAAATAATGGCATTTAGAGTTTTCTTTTTATTAAAAGGAGATGAATAAAGGTTAAATTTAATGGGGCGGGTATAAGGGTAAAAACATTTTTTGGAGGACCTACATGTGTCGGGAAATTGGTATGTTTTCTCATTTGACTCTCACAACTCTATGATGTAGATGTTATTATTCTTATTTTACGAATGAGAAAACTGGCTTAGAGATGTTAAATAACATTTCCAAAAGCATATGGGTAGTGAGTGGTGGACTTGGCATTCAAATTCAAGTGTGTGGGCTCCAGATTCTAGGTCTTTACATTCTGTTACCCAAATAATTACTCTTACTGAACTCTCTATTTCTCACCCCAGCTCTAATTCATTTCTTCTTTATCCTCTTTACTTTTCCCCTATTGTCCACCAGCCTGTTATATTTTTCATCATTTCTCCTTTCCATAGTCTCTTTAATGTCTTCTTTTTTTTTTTTTTTTTTTTTTTTTGCCGTACGCGGGCCTCTCACTGCTGTGGCCTCTCCCGTTGCGGAGCACAGGCTCCGGACGCGCAGCCTCAGCAGCCATGGCTCACGGGCCCAGCCGCTCCGTGGCATGTGGGATCCTCCCGGACCGGGGCACGAACCCGTGTCCCCTGCATCAGCAGGCAGACTCTCAACCACTGCACCACCAGGGAAACCCTAATGTCTTCTTTTAATGACTATCTTTTTAGTTTCATTTCTCATCTCCTAGAGCTTAAGCCACTGTCATCTTTCCTAGACCACTGTATTAATATACTAACTGATCTCATATTTATTTTCTCCTTTCAGAGTCTGTTCTCCATACATGATTATCTTAGAGGAAATAAGTAAATTATGCCACTCCTTTGCTCAAAATCCTGTAATGGGCTCACATCACAATTTAGAGTAAAATTCTCCCTTTTGATGGCTGAGACATTCTGTGGGGTCTGGCTTCCACTTTAACCTCTTACTGAGTCTCCTGCTCTGCTCCTCATTCCAGCCACACTGCTCTTCCTGCAGGATCTTGCACTCCAAGCTCATTCCTGCTTTTGTACTTGCTGCTCCTTTGCCTTCCCTCTGACCTTTCCCTGGCTCACTCTCTTACTTCATTTAGGTCTCTGTTCAAACATTCCCTCGAGAGAGAGGTATTCCTTGACTCTCTATTTCTAAAATAACCACCAACTAGTCCTACTCTAATGCCTTACCCTAGAATTTATCACTCACTGCCTGGAATTACATTAGTTGTGTACATAAATTTATTCTCTTTGTCTTTCTCCTGCCATTAAAATACAGGCTCCATTGCAACAGGAATCTTTTCTGTCTTGTTTAGCACTGTTTCCCAGAGCCTAGTATAGTGCCTGCTTGTAGTAGACAATCAGGAAATATTTTTTTGAGTGAATATACTTTCACAAGTGCCTCAGGAATTTTCAAGGTGATCTTAGCAAATTGCTTTTCTGGCCACTAAATTATTTCTTCACTTCTTTTATTTGTTGCATTTTTAAAATTAAACACTTACTCTAGCACTTGATCACATACTGCCTAATGATGTATTTTGTATTATTACTTAAATAACGTCTATACAGTATTGTTATAGTTTGTGTGTTTCAATTTTTATCTTGTCTGTAAACACCATAGTAGCTTAAGGATAACTGTACTTCTCTTAGTATTTTCCAGAGCAACACAGTTATTGATACCACATAGTAGGAAATCATAGATGCTTCATTATTTGATGATTGAATTAATGACATGTTATTAAATCCCAAGACAATATTCTAACACTTTTTCAATATTATTTCTTTTATCCTTATGACAACAACCTGAAAGTAGGAATTCTTATTCTCCTCTTGCAAATAAAACCGTGGTTCAGAAAGGAGAAGTGAAATGCTTCATTAAGGTTGTACACCTAAGAAAAGATGAAGTGGGTCTTAAACATAGATCCTGACTTGAAAACAAATGCTCTTTCCACTAGAGACTATAATTTTGCAGTAAATCTGTTAATATATAGATTCATTTATAAGGCACAATGACTCCCAAATCATACTGAGCTGACTTGTCTATTGTGGGTAAAGAGGAAGAGTAGAGTGTGTGGCTCTTGATTTTTACCTTTATGCCATACGCTTACAGTGCTGTGAAAAGAAGAACTGCAAAGGCAACTGGATCTACTCAAAAGACAGGCATTTAAAAACGCAAAACAAACGGGCATGAAGGGTAAAGTACAATTTTGATCCAATCCTCCATATTACTTGTCCCCCCAAGACAAACTATGTTGCTTTCTTTTCCTTCCCATGACCATTATTCCTAATGAGGCCTGTGATGCACAGGAAAGTGTAGCTCTAATTAGAACTGGGAAACTCAATGTACAGCCTAAGGGAAAGTGAATCAATCACTAGCTAACCACATTTCAGTTCTCCACAGTTGTCCAAAGCTTGCAATATCCTTGGCATCTTTGCAAGCATGACATTGTGCAAGGTGCCTAGCCAAACCAAAAATATCACTGCCTAGAGAGTACAAAAGAGGGCAGCAGCACACAGTAGGGATTTGGTGATTTGGTGAAGCTTGACATTTCATGAGATCTTCACATTTGCTGTACTTTCTTATTCAAGCTGAATTTCCTGAATGTTAACATAAATCAGTGGCTCTCATGTTTTCATATACAAGAACCACCAGTGCATCCTGTATGAAAAAGCAGATTCCAGGGTCCTCATTGCTAGGGATTCTCATTTAGTAAGCCGTGGGTGAGCTTGAGAACCTGAGTCTTAAGTACCTCCAGGTGATTCTAATAATACATCATCCACGGAGGTATATCGGTCTAGAAAAACCTTTCCCCCCACTCAGATATTTTAACTCTGGACTTGTGTTTTATGTCTCTGAATAATGTATTATTTTCCACATGAGCATGGAGGACAGAGAATATTATTAAATGTGTTAATTTTAGAGACTCAAATCCAAAATGATAATCAGAGAAGAGATTGATCTTGGAATGATTTATTCAAGCCATTTTGTTTTTTGTTTTGGTCTTGTAGGGCTTTTAATGCACAATCTTTTAAATTAGACATCAGCCAAGTGTTAGCTCACAATCTATATTGCTAAGTACAAAAAGCTGGCCCAGTGTTCTGGCAAGAAGGATGAGCTGTGAACAGTGAGGCCTGACAACCAAAATGGTGTGAAGTGCTTAGATCACCTTGGGGGGAATCTTGGCGCTAATGCTAATCCTTATTTCCCAGAAGGTTCCTCAAGTGTCACACAGTGGGGAAACCATTAGCTGACACACTGCGAGAGGATTTTGATTGCTGTGATACATACGTGCTGCATCTTCTGGGGATTTTTGTACTGCTTTCATTACACGATTTCTCTAAATAATTATTGAAAACTTATATTAGACTCTATAAAGTTATATATATCACAGTCACAGTCCTTGCTCTATTTACCCCATAATATGGATATGGGCAGATATGGATAAGAGCAGACCTGTATGTTATTAATTACGATAGAATATGAAAAGCACTACACAAATGGTATGAACAAAGTGCTCAGAGTTTGGAGGCTATGAAGAATGTGGAGAGGACGACATTTGAGCTAGACTGTAGAGTATAAGTAACCTTTCACCAGGCATAGAATGGAGCAAAAGCCTTTCTAAAGAGAAGGACTGCTTTAGGATAAAATAATAGCAACTAACATTTATGGAAAACTTATTACTTGCTAGATACTGTTATGAGCACTTGTGTTTTATCTCATTTAATTCTCAAAAACCTCTATGTAATGGGCACTGCTATTATCTTCCATATGAAAATGAGGAGAACCAGCTGTGTGCATATGTTTGCAATACTCTTGGATAGCAGGAGCGGGTCAGGCAGTGGCAAATGGTGTGGCGTGACCTGAGTCAACAGAGGAGGACTCAAAGGTAGGCTGGGGCCAGGCGATGAAGTGCCTTTGTTAGATGCTGATGAAGTGCTTTTACTACATGGAGGGTTTTGTTTTTGCTTTTTAAATTAGTGTTTCTAATTACAAATGTGATATCTACATGTGATTTTAAAATCTACAAAGAGCGCATAATAAAAAGAATCTTTGGCACCCTAGATCTTCATTTCCACGGCCTCCCTCCTGGGAAGCAACCACTTCTTGTGTATCTTTGTGGAAATCGTTTATGTATAAACATGTCCTTTCTTCACCCATTTTTGCACACACAGGAGCATACCATACAGACCTTGATTTGTATCTTGAGATTATTCCGTATTTGGCACATTTAGATCTATCTCATTCTTTTCCACAGCTCCGTGTTTTACAATTATGTGGTTGAACCATGGTTTATTTAACCCGTCCACTAATGATAGATATTAAATATGTTGCCAGTCAATACACAATGCTGATTTGAATATTCTTGTCTTTGAAAACATGCAAGTATTACTTACAGGAGATGCTCCTCAAGGTGGAATTTCTGTGCCCCAGAAAGAAATTTAAACAGGGGAGTGGCGTGAACAAGCTGGCCTTTTCTTTTTATTTATTTATTTTTTTGGCGGTACGCGGGCCTCTCACTGCTGTGGCCTCTCCCGTTGCGGAGCACAGGCTCCGGACGCGCAGCCTCAGCGGCCGTGGCTCACGGGCCCAGCCGCTCCGCGGCATGTGGGATCTTCCCGGACCGGGGCACGAACCCGTGTGCCCTGCATCGGCAGGCGGACTCTCAACCACTGCGCCTCCAGGGAATCCCAAAGCTGGCCTTTTAGAGCCATCAATCTGGCTGTTGTGTGGAGGATGGATTGGAGGGACGAGCAATTAGAAGCAAAGAGATCAGGAGTCTCTTGTATTTCTTCAGAAGCGAGACAGTGAGAGTTGTGGACAGCGCTGGCAAGGAGTGCTGGGAGTGAAGGACAGATTGGAGAAACAGTTAATGGATAGAGTCAACTGAGAGAAAGAGTTTGCACCCCCTTTCTGACTGCTTCTCTTTCTTCCTTTATGCCTTTCTGTTTTCTACCGAGGTCTTTGAGCAGATATCCAGAACCTGTGATCAGAAGTATTTGTGCCAACATCACGACCTTTATCTTTGAAAGTATTTTGAAATTAGTAACCACAGATAATTGAAGAAGCCAACAAGTAGTGGGAGAAGTGGGGGAGGGAACTGTTCTTAAAAATGAATTACAAAAGGGACAGACCAGTTACCTTAGTGGTCAAATCTGCTCCCAATGCTACTAGAGGATTGCGGATGGAGCTGTGTATCTGTGCATCTTTTATTGCCATCTTTCCTTTTTTAAATTTTTAAATTTATTTTTTATTATTTTTGGCTGTGTTGGGTCTTCGTTGCTGCACGTGAGCTTTCTCTAGTTGCAGCGAGCGGGGGCTACTCTTCGTTGCGATGCATGGGCTTCTCATTGCGGTGGCTTTTCTTGTTGTGGAGCACAGGCTCTAGGCACGTGGGCTTCAGTAGTTGTGGCATGCAGGCTCTAGAGAGCAGGCTCAGTAGTTGTGGCACACGGGCTTAGTTGCTCCACAGCATGTGAGGTCTTCCTGGACCAGGGCTCGAACCAATGTCCCCTGCATTGGCAGGTGGATTCTTAACCACGGCACCACCAGGGAAGCCCTCCTTTTTTAAAAAAAATTCTTTTCTCCTACCAATAAAAGCAAGCTTGTTATCCTTTTCATTTGAGGGTAGCTACTATACCCTCATTAAGCCCTGTGATTTCTTCATTCGTTGTCTAGTCATAATCTTAATTACCCCTGCTTAAAAAAGCTTAACCTACTTAAAGGAGAAATAACAAACTAATCCTAGTTTGACAACACATGTACATTGCATCTGGCATTGGAAGCAAAAGGGTTTACCCAGCATCTATCACTGTGTGGCTTCCAGGGGGAAAATGCAAAGAAGCAAAGGCTCAGAGTTATCTTCCTCTCTTCTCTCTGTCTCATGCATGGAGTCAGCTTTGGGAATGGACTCACTCACTCCAAGCCTGAGCTCCAGAGTACTCCACAGCCCATGTGCCCTAGGGCCATCCAGCTTTATGTAACAGAGAAATGAAGTAGAACTCCTCCTGGTGAGGTTGCAAATCAATTAGAATTTGAGAAACATAAAACTGAAAGCCAGAGAGGACTGGCTGCCAGTCACACAGTGTGTCCTTCTGCCACGGCATTCCTGCCCCAATGATATGGGTACCAATGTTTATTCTGTTCTGGCAGAAAAAAAAAAAAAAGCCCCAACTGGTGCAGCTCACAGCACTTTGGCTCAGAAGGGACCCAGCACACTCACACACCTGTGCTGCTCATCCAGCCATCAGGTTTTGATGATGGGAATTGCAAGGCAGTAAAGACAGTGCCTGCTGTTCATTCAGGGGAAAAAGTGAAATCTGCAGCTCAGCAGTCTTCTGGGTAAATGGTGTTCACAGTTTGCTCTGGGCTTCCTGATGCTTCCATTTAAACTACTATTGTTCTGTTTTCCTGGAGGAAGAAGAAAGAAAAAGGAAAGTTTTAACTGGGATTTTTCAGGTGGTGGGGCCTATTTATTTGTTTTTAGTGGTGAAATTGACTTTATTCAGCACATTTCTTTTTATTCCTGGAGAAACAAATTCAGAGCATGTGCAGAACCAGGGAAACGGAAGAGGTGAGATGGAGTAGGTTCTCAGTTCGCTTCCTGCTTACATGCCTGGAACGTTTCTCTAAGGCAGAACTTCCTAAACAGGGTGGATTTCAGTGTTCCAAAATACTGATCCTTTCAGCTCACAGGTGGCAGGACAAGGCCTGAAAGGGCCTCCAGTGGCCTTCTCCATGTATTTCAAGTCACTTCCAAATATAGTCCTTTTGTGTATATAGCAAGATGTGACATTTTTAGAGGCACTAAGAAACACTGTTTTAGAGCCTAACAGTCCCAAATTCTTGGAGAGAAACACAAGATGGCTATTTGACCCCATCAAGCCTCTGGTTTGCTAGGTTGTGTGGATGTGTATGTGTTTTACATATATACACATGTATGTGCATATGTGTGTCTGTACATATATCTATAGAGAGTATTAGAGAGTTAATCAAGCGTGGTGGCTAATAGCATATGCTTTGGAGTCTAGAAGATTTGGTTTGAAACTCAGTTTCACCATTATCTCACTGTATGCGACCTTGAGCAGGTTATTAAACCCCTCTGAACCTTGGTTTCCTGGGGAATAAATACCTACCTTTCAGGATCATGACCTTGAGCAAGTCACACTCTGTTCTTCAGTTTCCTCATCTGTAAACTGGGAAAATAATAGTATTTATCTCAAACTTTTGCTGTAAGAATTAATATGTTAACTCATGTCTTAGTATATGAGTTAATATGTATATAAATCAGTTAGAACATTGCCTGTTATGTGATTAACTATGAAGTTGTGAGTCTTCATTATCATTAATCATCATCTCGTAAAATGTTTAGCACAATGTTTATCCTGTTTAGCACAGGATAGCTATCATCATCATTATTATCATAGTTAGCTTTGGGGAAGAAAATGTTTTTGTTCCCACCACAGAAAACCAAAATGTGTGGAGCTCTGACAATTGCTGAGAACATAGGAGATAAGACTCTTTTCTGAGTGAGTGTAAAGTAGACGTCATCTTTGCAGCCTAGAAGATGAGCTCCAATGCAGGCCTCTTATCTAGTCAAAAGTCTCTTCTCTTTACCCCTTTCTTTCCAGCCTCCCTCCATCATATTCCCGTCTTTTTTAAAGCACTTATCCATTAATTCTGCCAAAAAGAAAAATGGGAATATTTGTGTTCTTTGGAACCCTGGCCTGTCCTTGCCATATCAAAAAGCCAGCTGCCAAGGAAGATTTGCCCTGGGGCTCCCTGCCTTCCCCTTGGCATTCCCGTTCCACTGCTCTCCATGTTGGCAGCGGAGGGAAACAATGTTCATGGGAAGGAGTGTGAAGAGTCAGCAAAAGCTGAGCTGAGCTAAAGTGTTATTAGAAACAGAAGAATAACCAACAAATTGAACTTTCAGACAGGAAAATAGAGGCAACCAAGACCAAGTCCAGGTGGGCACCCCACGGGCCCAGGAGTCTTGGGGCAGATATATTGTACAGGGGTGTGACATGGCAAAATGACCCCCTGTGGACTTCTTGTTGCTCCCTGTCATTCCATCTCGGGGTCAATCTACACCATCTCTAGGAATCCGAGCAGACAGCAGCCCCTAGAAGAGGAATAAAGCAGGAATCGCTTCCCTGGTTCACCCTCCTTTTCCGCACGCATGCTGGATTGTCAGGGAGCTGGTAGAAGAGGGCATGAGTCAGAACTTGAATACTCCAACTAGAGTTCATTCCAAAGCTCTCAGGACAGCAGCCCTGCTAAGGGGCTAGGAGAGCTGCGTGGGAGTCAGATGGACCTGTGCTGAAATCCTAACTCTTCTCTGCAACTGAATGATCATACTCAAGTTATTAATTTCTCTAAGCCTTGGGACCCGCATCTGAGAGATGGAATTAAAGGCAGTTGCACACATTACATTGTGCCTGAACCAGTTAATGTATGGAAAGAACTTGCCACAGTGGGGCATCACAGGTGCTTAATAAATGGTAGCTGTTGTTATTCTATCATCATTATCATTAACATTAAAGTCATGTATAAACCGCTCTTCAATGGGTCTGTCCACTGCTACCCCTGAGACAAAATCTTTTTCCTTTTTTCACTCACATCTGCTGGCAGCTTCCTGCTGGCCTTTCTTGACTCCTTTTCCTCTTTGAATACTGCAACTGATGTTGCTTTAATCTGGGTTTTACTTGTATATATGTGTTTACTCTTTGAGATAGTCCTGGGACTCTGAGCTCTCCTTGAGCCACCCTGGTAAGGAGTGAGGTTGGGACAGAACCCAAGTCTCAGATCTCATCTCCTGCTCTGATCCCTCCAAAGTCTTTTCCTGCCATATCCAATCTGACTGAGGAGACTTATAAACTGCAGATGCGTTCATGGGGCACTTGCTAGAGGCAGGAGAAGGGAAATGATCCCTCCCCACGGAATGATCTCTGGGAGGGAAGGTGGAAGGGAGACTGGGTTACACAACAGGGAAAAATCTTTCTGTCAGTAGCTTCTTATTGGCAGTTATTCTGGTTTCTGGTTTTCAAACTGCTGTGCAAAGTCAGCTACTGACAGTTTGGGCTGCCGTTTGATGATGGAAGAGGTTCATAAGCCCAACTGAAGTTCTCCCAAGCCTCCTCCATGGGATTGTTTCAAAGAAAAAGAGAAAAAATGCCATTGGTATCTTCTTTCTCCGAAGCTTTGATAGTCTCTCCAGTTATCATTCCGGAAAGGACTCTGATCTAGTATTTCATGAGAAAACCTAAATGAAGCATGTAAAAATAATCTTCTGTGGGGTCATAGGAGGGATGGCATTAGATGCTACAGATGGAAATGTTGGCTCAAAGGAACTGAGCTTCAGAATGAACAGGACCCCTTGGACGGTTGTCGACACAGGGTCTCCCCACAGGTCAGAATAGGGAAAAGGTGGTTCATCCTCTTAAGTGGCATGAAAAGAGGGCCTCAGGATACTTAAAGAGAGACTCTGCAATGCCAGGATTCTAAGCCTTACAAATCTAGCAGATGTTTTTGGTAGAGAATTTGGTTGGCTTTGAAAAAGAAGTAGAGGAAGACTTTTAACTCCGCGTGAGGACTCAGTCTTTGAAGGCTGATTAAACGAATACGTGGGTAATACTGTGTGTTTCAGACATCTCCCTTTCTTCGCTTCTGAACCCATTTTCAAGTGATTTTATCCGAGAGTTTATTGAAATGGCTCAGAATATAATTATATCTGTCTTCTTGGCCCTACCTGAGGGATTTGCTCTTTTCCATCTCTTATGTCTAACGAATTCTTGTCACTAAGTTCAATTTCTGGAATTATCTAGCTGACAAAAGTCTATAAAGTTTAGTGTGTCCTGGACATATCTAGTTAAAGAATTATAACTAAATTAATATTTACTGTGTTGCAGAGTGGAACTTAGGTCTGCATCCCCTCACTAGAGGGGGTAAAACAATGAAATGCAATGAGATGAAGTGATTCTATCCTTCCAAGGACAATTTCCTGTTCAACTTAAGCACCTTAACTTTGGTGGCTAAGCTAAGGACAATCTACTTTCTTCTTGTCCCTCCCTTAACAAGGAACTTATTAATTCATTCATTCACTCAACAAATATTTATTGAATATCTGCTGTGTGATAGGAACTCTTCCAGAAGCTGGGAATATAGTAGTGAATAAAACCAAGTTTATGCTCTCATGAAATTATATTTTACTAAGAGGCGATAGACCAATAACCTAATGACTATATTATATAATGCTGGTGGAGATAAGTGCTATGAAGAAAAACAAAGCAGGCTATCTAGCAGAAGACTTGTTTGGAAAGCAAACTATTTGGCTAGAGAGAAAGTAAAACACTAACACTTTTTTTTTGTTGTTCCTGCACAGTTTATTAAGTAAAAAGTACACTTTTAAACCAATGAATAAACCAGGGTTAATTCTAAATGCATTTATCATGTGTCTAGTTGCTTTTGGTTTCAGATTTTTTTTTCTTTATCACCAGATATATAGCTTGAGATTTCATCTGCCTAAAGAAACATGTTATCATTAAGTTAAGTTTTGATATATGGCAGAAATAACATGACCAAAGCATTAACACTTCAGGCATCCTTCAACCTGTACAGTTTTGCCACTTGAAGGGCTCAGGACTCTCAAATGATATTAGTGGTGCTCAGCAAAGATAAACACCTTTGTGCGGACATGGAGACGTGTACTTGTCATAAAGAGGGAACCGTGTCTCAGGGTCAGGTTTGACTGCCCCGTGAACACCAGCACTTACCTCAGAGATGCGCTGGGCAGAAATAGGCTTGTGATGCTGAACCCGACACATCCAATTTATTTCTTCTTCTTTTTTTGGCTTTAAATCTGCATTTTAAAAATCGTGGTAAAAAACACAGAACATAAAAAAATTACCCTCTAATTTTTAAGTGTACAGTACAGTACTGTTAACTATATACACAGTGTTGTACAGCAGCTCTCTAGAATTTTTTCACCTTGCATCACTGAATCTTTAGTGAAGATTGAACAGCAGCTCCCCATTTCCCCCTCCCCTGCATTCTACTTTCTGTTTCTCTGAGTTTGATTATATTAGATACCTCATATAAGTGGAATCCTACAATATTTGTCCTTTTGCGACTGGCTTATTTCACTTAGCATAATGTTTTCAAGTTTCATCCATGTCATAACGTTGGACAGGATTTCCTTTTTTAAGGCTGAATAATATTTCATATATATATATATATATATATATATATATATATATATACACACACACACACATACCACATTTTCTTTATCCATTCATTCATCGATGGACATTTCATTTTGGATGGTGGATCCAAATTTGGGTTTGTGGATTGTGCTGCGGTGAGCATGAGTAAGCAAATATCTCTTCAAAATCCTGTTTCCAATTCTTTTGGGTACCAATTTAGGCATTCTTGAACCACTGTATGATGTGTTGACCCCGAATGAAATGCATGGATCACTCTCTTTGTAATTTGCAGTGGTTCCTCCAACCCCCATACACCAAGTACCAGCTGTCTCCCAGGCTCCAGAGACCCAGAGGAGAATAGTAATAAAAGCTAACACTTCTATGATGCTGGGCACTCTTTTAAGAACCTTGGGAGGTAAGTACTATTATTGTCACTCAGGGAGAATGCTGAGGCATACAGTTAACTGGCAAAAAGAAAATGGGGCTTAGTCTCAGGCAGTTTGACCCCAGAGGCTGTGCTTGTAACCCTTACACTGAACAATCTCCTCTTTGCCTTCCAAGTGTTCAGGGTATGGCAGGACGGGGCTGACAGACAAGGAAATGACCACATTCAACAGTGCAGGAATTGCTGCTGTGTATACGCTCAAACAATTTGCTTTGGAAACATGGAGCAAAAAGCACTGAACTCTATGAAGTTGGGCAGGATTTTTCTAGAGGCAGAGAGGTTTGTGTTAAATCCTGACAGGTGAGTGGGAGGAACAAATGAACAAAGGGGCATTTAAGGTACCTTCCAGGTAAAACAAAATCCATGTTTTTTCACACCTGTTTCGTGCATACCTGCATTCAATACCTGCTGTTCAATTTGTGTGTGCTAGACCAGACTGCAAGTATTTTGTGTACTATTAATCCCAAACCCTTGTCACTGGAGGGCAAGTATAATAATCCTCATTTTACAGGTGAAGAGACTGAAATTCAGAGAGGTGAAGTATGGTGCCCAAGAACATCCAGCCGAAGTCCAAGTCCAGTTTGTCGGACTCTCAAGCTGGTACTCCTGACACTCTGCGAAGTATAAAGGGAAGACAGATGAGGTAGAAGTCAAGCTCTTCACCCTTGGAGACCCCTGAGGGTGCAGTTGCCCAGGCAAAGGTGTGGTGTGAGCTGGTCCAACTTGGTCCACTGACTGATAAACCTGCCTGGAGTACACAGCAGAAAAGGAAAGGTTAAGAACAAGGACAAGGTAGCAAGCCCTTTCTTTAAAGAAAAGAAAGCGGGGCCTCCCCCCCGCCCCCCACTCCCGAGCTTAGCACTTCGGCACCGCGGTGGAGCTGGGTGTTTGGTTGCCTTGCAGCCACTGTTCTCCTCGGTCTAAGGTTGCAGTTCAAGGCTCCGTTCACCTGACACTACTGAAAAGCGGAGCGAGTGAAACAGTGGCTTATCACAAGGCACCGGAGGTCTCTGTTTCTGGCTGCGTTCTACCGTGCACTTGGCATTCTGAAAGCACTTGTAGATGGACTGCCAAAATGCCAGCCTTTTTTTTTTTTTTTTATAAATCCAAGGTAGGGTCAGATTTTCTCTCCATCCACCCTCCTCCCCATCCCCCAAGGTAGTAATCGCATCATAGGGAAACCTGAGCTGCTTGTTTTTTGCCGCTTGTTCCTATTTGCCTGGAAAATACATTTGCTGGAGAAGAATCCGGGAGGAGCTCGGTCTTGATTTATTGCTCTTTCCCTGTGAAATTTTTGCTTCTGAGAATTCTATTGTGTCAGAACTGGGGTGGGATTTAGGTCTTGCTCTCAAGGACCCGAGTCTTGGTAATAAGATTAATAAAGGGCATATTCTGGTCTTTCAAGCACTGTGATGTGGGCACTTATTAAGGAGAACGGAGAAGGGATGGTTTGTTAAATTGCTTTGCTGTTCCTGTGGACCTTTATGTACTACCCTAATGCACACGATGGGCAGACTCAGAGGTTCGAGGCTGTCTCACAGGTCCTCCCCAGAACTCTGCAGCACGTCTCTATCTCCTCATTCTCTCCCACACATAACGCCAAGATGCCCTTGACCAAGGGGCTCAGAAGAGGAATAAGTGTGTTTTGCCTTCAATTCAAACATCCTTAGTGATATAGGTGCTCCACGAATGTGTGTTGAACGGGTGAGCTGGGATTTAGGAAAGAGTGGGCGATGGTGGAAATGGGGGCAACAGGCTGGTAGAGAGTGAGGAAGAGAATGGTAGTCCATAGTAGGAAGGAAGACAAAGCTGTGTCCTAACCTCCTTTGCTTTCTCCACCACCAAAATCCTTTACAGTCCTGGCTTGGGAAATTCAAATATGCTCAATATGTTCACACAGAGGAGGACTTTTCTCTTTGCAAACATGCTTGGGGAGTATTTTTAGTAGAACTTAAATCTGTTTTTACTTTGGGTTCGAAGAGCAACTCACATCCAATGACATTTTCTCTTTTGTGAGACAATCATGTAGTTAAGCACTTGTCAGCAATGGCCACAGGATAGGTTTCTTTTTGTAACTGCGCCAAAGTTTGAAGGGAAAGTTTTTTGTTTTTTTTTTTAAATCATTTCTCAATTCAGAAACTGTATTTTGGTAGATATGGAGGAAAGGACACTTTTGATAAATATACAAGGAGATGAAACAAGGATTACCTTGATTTTAATTATGACAATAATCCAATTGCTCTTTTTCGTGTGTGTGATTTTTAAAAACCACTTTATTGATATATAATTTACAGTCCATAAAATTTACTGTTTAACTATACAATTCAGTGGATTTAATTTACTTATAGAGTCGCTACTATCACCATAATCTAAGTTTGTAGCATTTTCATCCCCCTAAATAGAAACTATGTACCTGGTAGCAGTTACTCTTCATTCCCTCCAGCCCCCAGCCCTAGGCAACCACTATTCTATGGATTTGTCTGTATGGATTTGCCTCTTCTGGACATTTCATATAAGTGGAATCATCTAATATGTGGTCTTTCTTGTGACTTCTTTCACTTCGCATAAGGTTTTCAAGGTTCATCTGAACAATGTCTTAGCCAGTATCAGTACTTTACTCCTTTGTATGGCTGAATAATATTCTGTTGTGTGGATATACCACATTAATTAATTTTTTTACTTTTAAAAATGATTTATTTAAAAATTTTAATTTTATATTGGAGTATGGTTGATTTAAAATGTTGTGTTAGTTTCAGGTGTACAGCAAAGTGATTTAGTTATACGTATACATGTATCTATTCTTTTTCAGATTCTTTTCCCATATAGGTTATTAGAGTTCCCTGTGCTATATAATAGGTCCTTGTTGATTATCTGAAAATAATCCAATTGCTTTTAAATGACAAAATACAAAGTTATAAGCAGTTGGGATCATAATTTCTGAATGTGTGAGGTAATTATGTACATTCTTAGTGGAGTTAGACTTAACTCCTGAATTGTAATTTATTTGTGGTAGAGTGTCATTTTTCAACCTTTTACTAAGTTGGGAGTCAGAATAATTTGATACACAGTTGTACCTAAATACTTCCATAAAGAGGAAAAAAAGAGATTAAAATGCTGCCAGTTTACTGTGTGATATCACTTATATGTGGAATCTAAAAAATACAGCAAACTAATGAATATAACAAAAAAGAAACAGACTCACAGATGTAGGGAAAAACCTAGTGGTTACCAGTGGGGAGAGGGCAGGGGAGGGGCGATATAAGGATAGGGGATTAAGAGGTACAAACTATTATGTATAAATAAGCTACAAGGATACATTGACTACACAGGGAATATAACCAATATTTTATAATAACTATAAGAGGAGTATAACCTTTAAAAATTGTTAATCACTATACTGTACACTTGTAACATATAGTGTTGTACATCAACTATACGTCAACTAAAAAAAAGAGAGAGAAGAATCTGGAAAAGACAAAATCTATGAGACCTTGCTCCACATTGCTTGTCGTGATGCTTGAGGCTAAAGAAGATGGCTTCTGCTTTAATACGTTGAGGCCTAGAGGAACGTAAAATGGACTCAGATTCCTGGTGGTCTTCACTAGACAGCAAAGCATGCTTGGAAGATTTCCTGGTAAGAACCTGAGACCCTGTAAGAGCTCTGAGGTCAAGGACAATGTCTCTCCTGTTCATAGCTCTATTCAGGACACCTAATAAAGACTTCTAACCCAGTAAGTACTCAATAGATAATTGCTGAGTAGGCTGAATGAAATAAAATGGAAATGGAAATCTGAGACCTTATTGGGTTAAGTGCTGATGATTCAGCAGTGAATAAAACAAAGTCCCTACCCCTATGGTGCTTCCATTCTCACACAATGGTGTTGGTGTAGAGAATTTTGTCAGAATCATTCCACAGGCAATATATATTTTTGTTGAGAAACTATTTTTCCAGAGTGAATTGTACCAAATCAGTTTGATTCCTTGATCAATTTTCTACAGAGTACAGTTAAACATTTCTAATATTTCCATTTTCATTCTTATTTTATTAACTTATTTTACTATTTTTACTGAGAGCTTTTTTCTTGTGAAAACTTTGCAGTGAAATTTGATTCCTTGGTTAGTTTTTTGTCCATTTACAGTCTACCAATTATAGCTTATTCTATTTGTAATTTTTGAACTTCCTTTTGATTCCTGTTTTTAATAAGTCTAACTTTCCCAGGTCAGATTGAAGACCTCATAATTTAGCTGTTGCCAATCTTATTTGATGTTGATTGGTTCTACCATTTGTTATAAGTGAGATAAGAGATCACTAGATTGTGTTTATATCCCCACTAATTCTTGACATAGTGCAGGATGGCTCTACTGTCTGGAATTATTCTCCCATGTTTAACACAGATCTTCTGATCACTTTGCATATTCTGTTCTCTGTGTCAGCAGAACAGAGTGTCACCATATCTGGTTTCATCTCTAACTTTATCTCCTCCCCTGACACTTTAGGCATTGTTAGTTTCAGCCAAATGGACTTCCTACTGAATGATGCTTTACATTTTTTGTTCTTTCTAGCTTGAGAGGTTTTGCTTATACAAATTTTACCAATCTCTTTAGGTCTATGAAGGATGTTTCTGAATCTTCCAATCAGAGGTAAATTTTTTTATATCTTTGATGGCACAGATATTATGTTATATTATATTGTTATGCTATATTACATATTATGATATATAATACATATATATATATATATATATATATATATATATATATATATACCCCAAGATATATGTACATATATAATGACCTTGTCTTATTTTCCATGTTTATCTTGAAATTCCTTGAAGGTACTGTTTGTGCCTTATTTATAGTTATGTTATCTAGGGTTACTTAAAAACCAAGCTGAATCCCTTTCTGAACCCATATCACAGTAGGCTGGAGGGATGATCAGTCTCATTCTTGTTGCTTCTCCTCCCATCACAAGTCCACACTGCTACTATTGAGACACCTTAATCGAACCTGGAATGGTCCTTTCATTTTCTGCAGCTGTGCCCCATCTGTACCATATGTGGGGGGTGGGAAACAGGCACTGGGGGTTCCTGGGCCTAGGTTTCTTGGTAATTCATACAGACAAACCTCTGAGGCCTTGCCAACTCTCAGGAGTACTCCCCTGAGATGGGCCTGGGTCCTCATTCCTCTTATTTCTGTAGAATACACATTTCTCAGTTCTACCCATTTAGGTTATTTAAGATAAGCTCAAAAGACAAAAAAAGTCATCTTCTTCAAGTGGCTTCTGCTTTCTTAGGAAAATTCTCTGCATCAAGGAGATACTAAGGGCCTGGCTACTTGCTTGGAATGGTTGGGGAAGGGAAAAACATAAAGAAGAAAAAAGTATTAATATTTTAGGGAAAAATCCTTCCACAGACAAAAAGCTGAAAGACTGGCTCTGAGATGTGAACCTTTACACAAATAAAGGACTAATCTGAATCAGGGTTGTAGTCAGATGTTCAGCTGACTTGACACAGGAGACCAGTCAACTCTAAACCATTGGAAATATGAGGAAATAAGGACTGGCAGTTGAGCTGCTGGGGATTTGGTAACTAGCAATAGCTAGAAATGTCAACAAGAGGAGAAGCAGCATCAGGAAGGTTTGGCAAAGAGCGGGGAGGGCATTGGGACTCAGGGTCAGGACACTGGTCTTCAGGAGGATCAATGGGACCCAGGCAGGACCTTAGCTCTAGAGGAATGGGCATCAGGTCAGGCAATCACAACAGGGTGTTCAATAAGGAAAAACACAATGAGGACCAAATCACCAGAAAGGGATTCAAAGGTTAACCATATCCAGAAGCAAGGCTGACTTCATGCTAGGTTGCTGAGTCATTGAGCTACTTGATTATAGTTCCAGAATTTGCCCTCTAAAAGGAGGAAGGAAGATTGGTCCTCAAGCTGGGGGTGGGGCTAAGTTCCAGCCCGCTGTAGAAATATGAGTTGCCCAAGGGATGGAGAGTGAAGGGATGGGGGAGGAATGGAGAGTGAGTTAGGCAGGCCATTAAACTTGGGTTTCAATGCAGTGTTTGAAAGGACACTGGCATAAAAATTAGTCTTCACACACTTCTCCACACATGGATGCTATCAACACTTAACTTTAACTTTGACCAAAATAAAAATGGCCTGCTTTTAAAAAAATCACGACTTATATTTCCTTCTCAAAAGCTCTGTTGCCACAATTCCAAGGTAGAGAATGTCTTATATGTTGAAAAATATAGTGACAATATTGTTCTGATAATGACTGTTAGTGAAGTCTCCAGAATGAATAGAACATTTTCTGGGAGGATTAGAGAGCATGTCATGGATGATTGCCAGTTTGTGAACCATTAGTCAGGAAACACTTGTGTTAAGGTAACTCTAAGACCTTCAGTTGGGCAACAACCATAACTGATGCAGTGAAAGCACTTGAATGTTTTTCAGTGACTTCATAAGCAAATAGATCCAATCTCTTTCCACTTTAATCTGTACCACATTCTACAAAGAAAAAAAGTTTTCTTAAACTATTAAACACATTCTTCCTCTTGCTTCAAAATTTTGGTAGATCCTTAATATGCTCCACATCAAGTCCAAAGTCTTCCTGTCAAAGATATCCACCACTTGGGCTTCCCTGGTGGCACAGTGGTTGAGAGTCCACCTGCCGATGCAGGGGACACGGGTTCGTGCCCCGGTCCGGGAAGATCCCACATGCCGCGGAGCAGCTGGGCCCGTGAGCCATGGCCGCTGAGCCTGCGTGTCCAGAGCCTGTGCTCCGCAACAGGAGAGGCCACAACAGTGAGAGGCCCGCGTACCAGAAAAAAAAAAAAAAAAAAAGATATCCACCACTTGAACTCACTCCACCTATTCATTGTTCTCTCATTGTTCCCAGCCATATTCTTCCCTTAATCTGTTCTCTGAATATGTCAGGCTAATCATTCAAATCTGACTTCCACTTCTGGTCATGCTGTTGATGCCACTGGAGCAAACTCCTTCTGTCTTCTTTGGGATATCCAGATCCTGCCACCTTTCCAGATCAAGCTCTTGTTTCACTTCCTCCATGAAACCATTTCCAAGAACTTTCTCCCTTCTTTCGACTCTCAGTGTTGCAGAAACAAATGGTCATCTACTTACAACAACTCTCCTTTGCTTTTTCTTTTATAGAGTCCCAATTTTGTTCTGGGCAGCTCTTTTGAAGCAAGGAGTGATAATACTCTGGCTAGTGAGACAGAAATGAATTTCTATGAATTGTTTTCCCAGTATAGATATAGCATCTCCTTTTCCTCTTGAGGCTTCTTTTATTTTTTTCTAGCTTTATTGAGATAAAATGGACATGTAACATTTTGTGAGTAAGGTGTACATATACATATAAATGATTACCACCATAAGGTTACTTAACATGTCCTTCACCTCACATAGTTACCATGTTTTTTATTTTTGTGGTGAGAACAATTAAGTTCTACTCTCTTAGCAGCTTTCAAGTATACAACATAGTCAACTGTAATCATCATGCTGTACATAAAATCTCCATAACTGATTCGTTTTATAAATAGAAGTTTATTTCTTTGACTAACATCTCTTTTGTTCAACCCTCCAGTCCCTGGCAATCAGCAATTGACTCTCTGTTTCTATGAGTTCGGCTTTTTTAGATTCCATATATGTGATACTGGTATGTCTTTCTCTGACTTGGTTTACTTAGCATAATGCCCTCAAGTTTCATCTATATTGTTGCAAATGGTAAGATTTCCTTCTTTCTCATGGCTGAATAGTATTCCATTGTTTATATACACCACATTTTCTTCATGCATTCATCTGTTGATGGCTACTTAGGTTGTTTTCATGTCTTGGATATCGTGAATAATGCTGCAACGTGTATGGAGTGCAGTATCTCTTCCAGATAGTGATTTCATTTCCTTTGGTTTATACTTAGGCGTGAGATTGCTGTATCATATGGTAGTTCTATTTTTAATTGTTTGAGGAGCCTTTATACTGTTTTCCATAGTGATTGTACCAATTTACATTTCTATCAATAGTGTTCCAGTCTTTCCTTTTCTCCACATCCTTGCCAGCACTCGTTATCTCTTGTCTTTTGATACTAACCATTCTGACGTGTGTGAGGTGATATCTCATTGTGGTTTTGATTTGCATTTTCCTGATGATTAGTGATGTTTAGCACCTTTCTATTGCCATCTTTATGTCTTCCCTGGAAAAATGTCTGTGCAGGTCCTTTGCACACTTTTTAATCAAATTATTTGGTGTTTTTGCTATTGAGTTGTATAAGTTCCTTCTATATTTTGAATAATAACCCCTTAGCTATATGGTTTGTGATATTTTCTTTCATTCCACAGGTTGCCCTTTCATTTTGTTGATTGTTTTTTTTGCTATGCAGAAAATTTTTAGTTTAGTGTAGTCCCACTTGTTTATTTTTGCTTTTGTTGCTTCTGCTTTTGGTGTCATATCAAACAAATCATTACCAAGATTGATGTGAAGGAGGTTTTCCCTATGTTTTATTCTAGGAATTTTATGGTTTCAGTCTTACATTTAGGTCTTTAGTCTATTTTGAGTTAATTTCTGTGAGTGATATAAGATAGGGGTCCAATTTCATTACTTTGCATGTGAATATCCAGTTTTCCTAGCATCATTTATTGAAGAAACTATTTTTCCCCCATTGAATATTCTTGGCTCCTTTTTCGAATATTAGTTGACTGTATATGAATGGGTTTATTTCTGGGGTCTTCATTCTGTTTCATTGTGCTATGTGTCTGTTTTTAATGCCAGGACCATACTGCTTTGGTTACTATAGCTTTATAGTATAGTTTGAAATCAGGAAATGTAATGCCTGCAGCTTTGTTCTTTTTTCCTGAAGATTGCTTTGGCTATTTAGGGTCTTTTCCACACAAATTTTAGGAAAATGCTATTGGAATTTTGAGAGACATTGCATTGAATCTATAGATGGATTGGGGCAGCATGGACTTTTTAACAGTATTAATGGCTTTTTTGTGCCATAAACATGAAAAAATCTTTCCATTTATTTGTTTCTTCTTCAATTTCTTTCATCAGTGTTTTATAGTTTTCGGTATACAGATCTTTCACCTCCTTGGTTAAATTTATTTCTATTTTATTGTTTTTGATGCTTATTATAAATGGAATTTTTAAAAAAATTTCTTTTCAGATAGTTCAATGTCAGTGTATAGAAACCTGCATGATTTTGTATCCTGCAACTTTACTGAAATTATTTATTAGTTTTAACAGTGTTTTTCAGCTTTATTGAGGTATAATTGACAAATAAAATTATAAGATATTTAAAGTGTACATTGTGGTGATTCAATATATATATGCATTGTGAAAGGATTCCTCCAATCTAGTTAAACACACAATCACCTCACATATTTATCTCATTCTTCCTCTTCTCCTTCTTCTTCCTCTTCTTCTTCTTCTTTTTTTTAAACATCTTTATTAGGGTATAATTGCTTTACAATGGTGTGTTAGTTTCTGCTGTATAACAAAGTGAATCAGCTATACATATACATATATCCCCATATCTCCTCCCTCTTGTGTCTCCCTCCAACCCTCCCTATCCCACCCCTCTATGTGGACACAAAGCACCGAGATGATCTGCCTGTGAGATGCAGCTGCTTCCCAATAGCTATCTATTTTACATTTGGTAGTGTATATATGTCCATGCCACTCTCTCACTTCATCCCAGCTTACCCTTCCCCCTCCCTGTGTCCTCAAGTCCATTCTCTACATCTGTGTCTTTATTCCTGTCCTGCCCTTAGGTTCTTCAGAACCTTTTTTTTTTTTTAATTCCATATATATGCATTAGCATACGGTATTTGTTTTTCCCTTCCTGACTTACTTCACTCTGTATGACAGACTCTAGGTCCATCCACCTCACTACAAATACCTCAATTTCGTTTCTTTTTATGGCTGAAAAATATTCCATTGTATATATGTGCCACATCTTCTTTATCCATTCATCGGTCAATGGACACTTAGGTCGCTTCCATGTCCTGACTATTGTAAATAGAGCTGCAATGAATATTTTGGTACAAGACTCTGAATTATGGTTTTCTCAGGGTATATGCCCAGTAGTGGGATTGCTGGGTCATATGATACTTCTATTTTTAGTTTTTTAAGGAACCTCCATACTGTTTTCCATAGTGGCTGTATCAATTTACATTCCCACCAACAGTGCAAGATAGTTCCCTTTTCTTCACACCCTTTCCAGCATTTATTGTTTCTAGATTTTTTGATGATGGCCATTCTGACCGGTGTGAGGTGGTACCTCACTGTAGTTTTGATTTGCATTTCTCTAATGATTAGTGATGTTGAGCATCCTTTCATGTGTTTGTTGGCAATCTGTATATATTCTTTGGAGAAATGTCTATTTAGGTTTTCTGCCCATTTTTGGATTGGGTTATTTGTTTTTTTTGATATTGAGCTACATGAGCTGCTTGTATATTTTGGAGATTAATCCTGTCAGTTGCTTCATTTGCAAATAGTTTCTCCCATTCTGAGGGTTGTCTTTTGGTCTTGTTTATGTTTCCCTTTGCTGTGCGAAAGCTTTTAAGTTTCATTAGGTCCCATATGTTTATTTTTGTTCTTATTTCAATTTCTCTACGAGGTGGGTCAAAAAGGATCTTGCTGTGATTTATTTAATAGAGTGTTCTGCCTATGTTTTCCTCTAAGAGTTGTATAGTGTCTGGCCTTACATTTAGTTCTTTAATCCATTTTGAGCTTATTTTTGTGTATGGTGTTAGGGAGTGTTCTAATTTCATTCTTTTACATGTAGCTGTCCAGTTTTCCCAGCACCACTTGTTTCAGAGGCTATCTTTTCTCTATTGTATATTCTTGCCTCCTCTATCAAAAATAAGGTGACCATATGTGCGTGCATTTATCTATGGGCTTTCTATCCTGTTCCATTGATCTATATGTCTGTTTTTGTGCCAGTACCATATTGTCTTGATTACTGTAGCTTTGTAGTATAGTCTGCAGTCCAGGAGCCTGATTCCTCCAGCTCCGTTTTTCTTTCTCAAGATTGCTTTGGCTATGCGGGGTCTTTTGTGTTTCCATACAAATTGTGAAATTTTTTGTTCTAGTTCTGTGAAAAATACCATTAGCAATTTGATAGGGATTGCATTGAATCTCTACATTGCTTTGGTAGTATACTCATTTTCGCAATGTTGATTCTTCCAATCCAAGAACGTGGTATATCTCTCCATCTGTTGGTATCATCTTTAATTTCTTTCATCAGTGTCTTATAGTTTTCTGCATACAGGTCTTTTGTCTCCTTAGGTAGGTTTATTCCTAGGTATTTCATTCTTTTTGTTGCAGTGGTAAATGGGAGTGTTTCCTTAATTTTGCTTTCAGACTTTTCATCATTAGTATATAGGAATGCCAGAGATTTCTGTGCATTCATTTTGTATCCTGCTACTTTACCAAATTCATTGATTAGCTCTAGTAGTTCTCTGGTAGCATCTTTAGGATTCTCTATGTATAGTATCATGTCATCTGCAAACAGTGACAGCTTTACTTCTTTTCCAATTTGGATTACTTTTATTTCTTTTTCTTCTCTGATTGCTGTGGCTAAAACTTCCAAAACTATGTTGAATAATAGTGGTGAGAGTGGACAACCTTGTCTTGTTACAGATCTTAGAGGAAATGGTTTCAGTTTTTCACCATTGAGAATGATGTTGGCTGTGGGTGTGTCATTTATGGCCTTTATTATGTGGAGGTAACTTCCCTCTATACCTACTTTCTGAAGGGTTTTTATCATAAATCGGTGTTGAATTTTGTTGAAAGCTTTTTCTGCATCTATTGAGGTGATCATATAGTTTTGCTCCTTCAATTTGTTAATATGGTTTAACACATTGATTGATTTGCATACACTGAAGAATCATTGCATTCTGGGATAAGCCCCACTTGATCATGGTGGATGATCCTTTTAATGTGCTGTTGGATTCTGTTTGCTAGTATTTTGTTGAGGATTTTTGCATCTATGTTCATCAGTGATATTGGCTGTAATTTACTTTCTCTGTGACATCTTTGTCTGGTTTTGGTATCAGGGTGATGTTGGCCTCATAGAATGAGTTTGGGAGTGCTCCTCCCTCTGCTATATTTTTGAAGAGTTTGAGAAGGGTAGGTGTTAGCTCTTCTCTAAATGTTTGGTAGAATTTGCCTGTGAAGCTATCTGGTCCTGAGCTTTTTTTTTGTTGGAAGAATTTTAATCACAGTCTCAATTTCAGTGCTTGTGATTGGTCTATTTATATTTTCTATTTCTTCCTTGTTCAGTCTTGGAAGGTTGTGCTTTACGAAGGATTTGTCCATTTCTTCCAGGCTGTCCATTTTATTGACATATAGTTGCTTGTAGTAATCTCTCATGATCCTTGGTATTTCTGCAGTGTCAGTTGTTACTTCTCCTTTTTCATTTCTAATTCTGTTGATTTGAGTCTTCTCCTTTTTTTTCTTGATGAGTATGACTAATGGTTTATCAATTTTGTTTATCTTCTCAAAGGACCAGCTTTTAGTTTTATTGATCTTTGCTATTGTTTCCTTCATTTCTTTTTCATTTCTTTCTGATCTGATCTTTATGATTTCTTTCCTTCTGCTAATTTTGGGGGGGTTTTGTTTTCTTTCTCTAATTGTTTTTGGTGTAAGGTTAGGTTGTTTATTTGAGATGTTTCTTGAGGTAGGATGGTATTGCTATAAACTTCTCACTTAAACCTGCTTTTGCTGCATCCCATAGGTTTTGGGTCATCGTGTTTTCATTGTCATTTGTTTCTAGGTATTTTTAAATTTCCTCTTTGATTTCTTTAGTGATCTCTTGGTTATTTAGTAGTGCATTGTTTAGCCTCCATGGGTTTGTATTTTTTCCAGATTCTTTCCTGTAATTGATATCTAGTCTCATAGCGTTGTGGTTGGTAAAGACACTTGATACAATTTCAATTTTCTTAAATTTACCAAGGTTTGATTTGTGACCTAAGATATGATCTATCCTGGAGAATGTTCCATGAGCAGTTGAGAAGAAAGTGTATTTTGTTGTTTTTGGATGGAATGTCCTATAAATATCAATTAAGGCAATCTGGTCTACTGTGTCATTTAAAGCTTATGTTTCCTTATTTATTTTCTGTTTGGATGAGCTGTCCATTCGTGAAAGTGGGGTGTTAAAGTCTCCTACTATTATTGTGTTACTGTCAGTTTCCCCTTTTATGGCTGTTAGCATTTGCCTTATGTATTGAGGTGCTCCTCTGTTGGGTGCATAAATATTTATAATTGTTATATCTTCTTGGATTGATCCCTTCATAATTATGTAGTCTCCTTCTTTGTCTCTTGTAATAGTCTTTATTTTAAAGTCTATTTTGTCTGATATGAGAATTGCTACTCCAGCTTTCTTTTAATTTCCATTTGCATGGAATATCTTTTTCCATCCCCTCACTTTCAGTCTGTATGTGTCCCTAAGTCTGAAGTGGGTCTCTTGTAGACAGCATATATACAGATCTTGTTTTTGTATCCATTCAGCCAGTCTATGTCTTTTGGTTGGAGCATTTAATCCAATTACATTTAAGGTAGTTATCGCTTATGTATGTTCCTATTACCATTTTCTTAATTGTTTTGGGTTTGTTATTGTAGATCTTTTCCTTCTCTTGTGTTTCCTGCCTAGAGAAGTTCCTTTAGCATTTGTTGTAAAGCTTGTTTGGTGGTGCTGAATTCTCTTAGCTTTTCGTTGTCTGTAAAGGTTTTCATTTCTCTGTCAAATCTGAATGAGAAGCTTGCTGGGTAGAGTAATCTTGGTTGTAGGTTTTTCCCTTTCATCACTTTAAATATGTCCTGCCAGTCCCTTCTGGCTTGCAGAGTTTCTGCTGAAAGATCAGCTGTTAACCTTATGGGGATTCCCTTGTATATTTTTTGTTGAATTTCCCTTGCTGCTTTTAATATTTTTTCTTTGTATTTAATTTTTGATAGTTTGATTAATGTGTGTCTGGGCATGTTTTTCCTTGGATTTATCCTGTATGGACTCTCTGCACTTCCTGGACTTGATTGACTATTTCCTTTCCCATGTTATGGAAGTTTTCAACTATAAACTCTTTAAATATTTTCTCAGTCCCTTTGTATTTCTCTTCTTCTTCTGGGACTCCTTTAATTTTTTTTTTTTTTTTTGTGGTATCCTGGCCTCTCCCGTTGCAGAGCACAGGCTCTGGATGTGCAGGCTCAGTCGCCATGGCTCATGGGCCCAGCCGCTCTGCAGCATGTGGGCTCTTCCTGGACCGGGGCACGAACCCGTGTCCCCTGCACCGGCAGATGGACTCTCAACCACTGCGACACCAGGGAAGCCCTGGGACCCCTATAATTTGAATTTTGTTGTACTTCACGTTGTCCCAGAGATCTCTGAGACTGTCCTCAATTCTTTTCATTCTTTTTTCTTTATTCTGCTCTGTGGTAGTTATTTCCACTATTTTTCTTTCTTTTTTTTTTTTTTTTTTTTTGCGGTACGCGGGCCTCTCACTGTTGTGGCCCCTCCCGTTGCAGAGCACAGGCTCCGGACGTGCAGGCTCAGTGGCCATGGCTCACGGGCCTAGCCACTCTGCAGCATGTGGGACCTTCCCAGACCGGGGCACGAACCTGTGTCCCCTGCATCGGCAGGTGGACTCTCAACCACTGCGCCACCAGGGAAGCCCCTATTTCCACTATTTTATCTTCCAGGTCACTTATCCGTTTTTCTGTCTCAGTTATTCTACTCTTGAGTCCTTCTAGGGAATTTTAAATTTCATTTATTGTGTTGTTCATCATTGTTTGTTTGCTCTTTAGTTCTTCTAGTCCTTGTTAAACGTTTCTTGTATTTTCTCCATTCTATTTCCAAGATTTTGGATCATCTTTAGTATCATTACTTTGAATTCTTTTTTAGGTAGACTGCTTATTTCGTCTTCATTTGTTTGGTCTGGTGGGTTTTTATCTGGCTCCTTCATCTGCTGTGTGTTTCTCTGTCGTCTCATTTTTTTAAAAAATAAATTTATTTATTTATTTTTGGCTGTGTTGGGTCTTCGTTTCTGTGCGAGGGCTTTCTCCAGTTGCGGTGAGTGGAGGCCACTCTTCATCACGGTGTGCGGGCCTCTCACTGTCACGGCCTCTCCCATTGTGGAGCACAGGCTCCAGATGCACAGGCTCAGTAGTTGTGGCTCACGGGCTTAGTTGCTCTGTGCCATGTGGGATCTTCCCAGACCAGGGCTCGAACCCGTGTCCCCTGCATTGGCAGGCAGATTCTTAACCACTGCGCCACCAGGGAAGCCCTCTCTGTCATCTCATTTTGCTTAACTTACTTTATTTGGGGTCTCCTTTTTACCGGCTGCAGGTTCGTCTTTCCTGTTGTTTTTGTTTCTGCCCCCAGTGGCTAAGGTTGGTTTAGTGAATTGTGTAGGCTTCCTGGTGGAGGGGACTGGTGCCTGTGTTCTGGTGGATGAGGCTGGATCTTGTCTTGTTGGTGTGCAGCACCACATCCGGTGGTGTGTTTTGGGGTGTCTGTGACCTTATTCTGATTTTAGGTAGCCTCTCTGCTAATGGGTGGGGTTGTGTTCCCGTCTTGCTAGTTGTTTGGCATAGGGTGTCTAGCACTGTAGCTTGCTCATCATTGAGTGGAGCTGGGTGTTAGCGTTGAGATGGAAGTCTCTGGGGAAATTTCGCCGTTTTATATTACATGGAGCCGGGAGGTTTCTGCCGGACCAATGTCCTGAACTGAGCTTTCCCACCTCAGAGGCACAGGCCTGACACCCAGCTGGAGCACCAAGACCCTGTCAGCCACACACCATGTGTTCTTTTAAGAACACTCTTAAGGAACAACCTGATTATGTGCAGTACAACTTTGCTTTTGAATTGAGAGTTGCGGTGAATGTGATTTTTGCCTTCTCCACATGGTTGAAGGTTACAATTTTTGTTTTTGGAAACCCCACCACCTCCTTGTTTCTATTACTATTTTTGCAAGAAAAGTGTAAGGAGTGTTGGAGTGGAGGTGGGATTTGTGATCAGGAAAGCCCTGGATGCCCCCCTTCTCCATCTTCCACCTCTCTCTCTCTGATTAGTTCCTATCCAGCAGCAGATTGAAGCAGGAGATGGTCCTTCTCAGTGTTTGTTCAGCAGCTTCACTTCTAGGTGAAGTCTTCATGAACCAAGTCCCTTCTTCTTCTTCTCCTCCTCCTTCTCCTCCTCCTCCTTCTTCTCCTTCTCCTCTTCCTCCTCCTTCTCCTTCTCCTTCTTCTTCTTCTTCTTCCTCTTCTTCTTCTTCTTCTTCTTCTTCTTCTTCTTCTTCCTCTTCTCATTATTGGTGTGAATATTTAAGTTCTACTCTTTTAGCAAATTTCAATTATACAATAGTGTTATCAACCTTAGTCATCATGTTATACATTAGATCCTCAGACCTTATTCCTCTTATAGCTGAAAGTTAATAGCCTTTTGCCAACCCTTCCCTATTTTCTTTATGTCCCAGCCCCTGGCTACCACTTTTCTACTCTCTCTAATAATTTTTTTGTGGGGGGAAGGTAAAGTCTTTAGGATTTTCTGCATATAAGATCATGTCATACGCAAACAGGGAAATTTTTACCTCTTTCTCTCTGATTTAGATGCCACTTTGTTTTTCTTGCCTACTTGCTCTGTCTGAAACTTCCAGTACCATGTTGAATAGCAGCAATGAGAGGGGGTACCCTGGTGTTGTTTCTGATCTTAGAGAAAAAGCTTTCAGCCTTTCACTGTTGAGTCTGATGTTAACTGTGCTTGTTACAGATGGCCTTTATTACATTATTTTTATACCCAGGTGTTGAGAATTCTTATCATGAAAGAATGTTGAATTTTGTCAAGTGCTTTTTCTGCATCTATTGATAAAATTGTATGATTTTTATCTCTTTCATCTTCTTCCTAGAACCTGGACTCTAAGTTGCAGGTGGAGAAGTCATCTTGTGTTTATAAAATGACCAAAGGAATAAAAAAGAAATGCTAAGGATGGCAGAACATAAAGAGAGTAGACTGGGATTTTAGTAATATCATGGGTTTACTGCACCAGCCCTCACTGCCTATCTATAGCCATCTTTTTTTTTTTTTGTATGACAAAGTAATCCCTCTTTTGGATAATTCACAATAGGTTAGTGGGTGAAATGTACAGCTATTGGAACACCTATATAGTACCCCCATGTACTATATACATATACATATACATATATATTACTATATACATGTCAATGTCATACCATAAATCAGTTATTTATTTTCTTACCTCTTTATCTTTGCTAATTTTTTCTCTCCAATTAGATGATTATCTCCTTGTGGGTGGGTATGATCTTATATGTCTTTATCAATATTTTATCATTATTCTTAGACACTGTTAGAGGCATCTAAGTAATTGAGTGCAACTAACACACAATTATATCAATCAGCCAGTAACTATGTAATAATATAAACTATGCATCCAGAATAATAGAGATCATGCAAGCTGGGGGAGTTTGCATTTTGGAGTAGTTTTATTTTTATACTAGAAGTCAGATCGTTGCATATGGGTTTTTAATGTACTTGTTTTAAAATGGTCGTTGAGTCTTTTCATACATTAGATTGTTATATTTCAGTATTTAATTTCATTATATTTTGCATTAAAGGAGTGCTTGTAATTTCAGCAGCCAGTGTTAAAAACAGAATAATTAGATGATAGAGTCAGGCAACCTTATAAAACCTATTTAAACTATATCTTAATGTAGTTCTTATTATGGGATAAATCATATAATACTATGAAGATATTCTTGCATTTCCAATGCAAATTTGAAAGAAATATTCTTTCATTAGCTGTGTAAGAAGCCATTCCTGCAATTCAGGAAGTCAAGAAACTGAAAGCCTGGGCGTTGGATGAATTATCTATATAGAGTTAAGTTCACCAAGATGATAAGAGTAAATGATAGAGAGGGAAAGAGTGAGCCAGGTACTAAAGTGACTGATGAATGAAGAAGATTGATCAAGAGGTAAAAAACAGCAAAATGAAAGTCAGCAAGGGATATTGTCAAATGATTATGTATTGGTATCAAGTATTATTATTAAAAGCATTATTTTATTAAAGTTTTGATTTTTCTTTCCAATAATTATTTATGAAAGTAATTTTAAGTTTCTAAATTAATGGTTTTCTTTTATTTGTTCTTTATTTTGAATTTTATTATATTTTGACTATATAACATGGCCTGTTTAATTCCATTTAGTAGAACTTCTTTGTGGCTTAATACATAGTCAATTCTTATCAGTGTTTCACTGTTGTTTTAAAAGAATATCATTCTCATTTTGAGGGGTCTAGAGTTTGATATATAGCTCTTGAGTTCATCTTACTAATTATATTATTCAGAGAGTGAGGAAATCAAACCCACAGTTTAACTCATTTTGTATTAAACGCAGAATAATATGTGTATGCTATTATATAGTTTGTTGTGTGGAAGAAAACTTGAAAATTTAAAAAATTTGAAAGATTAACCCTGTGATTCTGACTTTAAAATATTACTTGATGCTGTTTGTTATTTTAAGCTGAAAGTTGTTAAGAGAATTTGCTTAAATTTTAAAAGACTATTGAAATATTTTAAAATAATTTGTAATTAACTCTAAATAGTTGTGTAAAAGCTAAGGAGGATTTGCCTAGTAGTGTTGTGTATGTATCTGCCCGATCAAGCACTTGAAGTTCTTCAAAAGAAAATAAAATATACTAATCTAAATGCAGTTCAAAATGCTTAAGGAAATCAATTAAGTCCATGAATTAAATGGCTTAAGTGTAATTTAGTCCATTCTACATTAGTTGGCCATACATTAATTAAAGATTTTCCTGAAAATTATTGTTCTTGTTTTACATAAAATTTACTAGATTTATAGATAACATGAAAGAATCTTTAAGTGAATTTGAATTTAAAAGCTTAAGGGAAATTTCAGCACTTTTTTTGTGTATGTCCTATTTTTTTTCTTTTTTTTAAATTGAAACATAGTTAATTTACAATATTACGTTAGTTTCAGGTGTACAATGTTTTTCTAGATTAAACTACACTTAAAGTTATTATAAAATAATAGATATATTTCCCTGTGCTGTACAATATGTCCTTGATGCTTATTTATTTTATACATAGTAGTTTATATCTCTTAATCCCCTGCTCCTATCTCGTTCCTCTCCCCTTCCTTCTCCCCACTGGTAACAACTAGTTTGTTTTCTATATCTGTGACTCTGTTCCTGTTTTGTTATACACACCCATTTGTTTTATTTTTTAGATTCCACATATAAGTGATAACACAGAGTATTCGTCTTTCTCTGACTTATTTCACTAAACATAGTGCTCTCTAGGTCCATCCACGTTGTTGTAAATGGCAGAATTTCATTCTTTATTATGGCTGAGAAATATTCCATTGTATAGATATATACCCCATCTTCTTTATCCATTCATCTTTTGATGGGCACAGGTTGCTTCTGTCTTGGCTACTGTAAATAATGCTGCTATGAACTTTGGGGTGCATATATCTTTTCAAATTAGAATTTTCATTTTCTTTGGATGTATATACCAAGTGAAATTGCTGGATCAGTTCTATTTTTAGTTTTCTGAAGAGCCTCCAAACTGTTTTCCACAGTGGCTGCACCAACTTACAGTCCCACCAAGAGTGTACTAGGGTTCCCTATTCTCCATATCCTTGCCAACATTTGTTATCTATAGACTTTTTGATGATAGCCATTTTGACTGGTGTGAGGTGATATCTCTTTCTGGTTTCAATTTGCAGCCAATTTCAGTTTTAAATTGGGAAATTTATTATACTGAATACTTAAATTCCATGTAATTCTAAATAGTCTTTTCTGGGCACAAAATCTCTCCTTGAGCATCAGAAAACTCCCATTAATGAAAGCTAATATTTTTAATACAAAGTCCAGAAATGGGGGTGGGTGGATATGGCTTTATAAACAAAGAACCATAGAAGAAATCTCAGTGAAAGACTTCAGGGAAAATGACAACATGAACACAGGTGTCATAGAATCCTCCCATCCTCAACTGAATTGAACAAAGGAATGCAAACATAGAGAAGCTGTACACAACACCAGAAAGAAGACTATCTGTATCTTACAAAATTTCATGAAATTTTACTAGATCCATTTGCAAATGGGACCAAAATTAAAGGAAGCTATCAAGGGGTCAACAACACTTCCATTTAAGAAAGTAGAATGGTTTCATGAAGCAAATGGACAGATATCCTGGAAAAATACCATCCTCTAATTTTGAGGGGCCAGGGCTGGAAGCAAAGGGCAGGGGGCCCTGGAATGGGTCAGGGGAATCTTTCATTTAAAGTCTCTTTTACCACCACAGATCAACAGAGTTTGGAAGCAGAATGGGCACCCTTGGCAGGAAGCTGATTCTCCCATCCCTGTGGGCTCCTTCAGGAAGGAGACTAGACAAGGGCTCATCATGTGGCTGAACTTGTTCCAAATAGTGCAAATCATTGGGCAAATATGAGAGGGGAGGAGTGATGTAAAATGTTGAATGGAAGGGTTTTTGGATCTGGAAAAAAATGCTTGAGTTGGGGATTGGCTCAGAATCATAGGGAAAGGGCGAAGCTCTGCTCTTGCGCTGATTTTTTTTCATGTTGATCCTAACTATCCGTACTAAAAATTAAGGCCTAAAATTTACTTTCCTACTTCCTCCTGTGCTTGCATTATGGATGTCCAGGTCCTATCTAGTTAGAGTTCTAGAGTATGGAATTATGGAATTGGGAAGTGAGTGGGTGGGAACTTGGTCTACACCAGACCCTCTTCAATCTTCTGTTGACTGTAGAATCTCTGCTTTTCAATGTAGACCTGAAAACCTGAGAAGGTGGTGTGTGATTGGCTTCTTTGTGTGCACAATAGAGTAATGAAGCTTACTGGGTGTAAAGCACACAGCAGACACATAAACACTTCAGTATATGCACTAATTAATGCATGTGAATCTGTGGTGGGTGGGAGTAGGTAGGCAGCCGGGCCAAGGGAGATTGTGGAGAGGCCAAACAGCACTATCACCTTGATGGCTGATGTTAATAAAAACCAATGACATTTGTCTCTTTGTACTATAAAATGGATATATGTCAATTCATCCATCCTCAGTCTTACTGATGCCAGTTTACTCCTGCAGTAAATTACAAGAGAATAACCAATATTATCTTATGAATGTAACTATTACCAAATCCTACTTATTACCGGGGAAAGCAATTCATAGGCTTTTTTACCCCCTGTCTTTGCCACGACCATGGCTGAAATCAGAGTGTAGTCTTATTATGAAGAATTGGTCATATACAACTGTGTTTGACATTTTTAATTGTTTTCTGGTTCTTTACTTCTTTGGCTGAAAGATCAAGTGGCAGCTAAGTGATTTATACGACGCGTAAAATCGTGACTGAGAAAAGATCTACTCAGTGTCTGCTTTAAAGTAACAGTGTGGTTTAGTGGGAGGGGCAAAAGCCCGGGGCAGAAGGACCTGCATTTACACTCTGGCTTTGCCACTAACTAGTGTGTGATTTTACATAGGTTGTTTGATTTTTCCAAGTCTGTTTCCTCACCTGGAAATGTGGTAACTCTAACGAGTAATTGTAAGAATTAAAATTTTAAATTAGACAGCAAAAATCCTCTAACATAGTACCTGAAACATAAAAAATGTTCAATAAACACCAACTATCCCTTAAAATAGCTTATAATTTATTCCAGAGGATGTCAATAGCTCCTGTCTTTACTTGTTGATTTTCAACTGTGTATAGACCCCAAAACCCAGCTGTAAATTATGCAGAGAAAGAATAATTCCCAAACATCTGAAAACCCTTCTATTCTAATGCCATTCCTCAGTCCTGGGTATTTGGATATCTATTTACTTTTTAGGGATTAAGGTGGGATGTCTCAAAGGGCAAATGATGCACTTTTTAAAGACAGAGATTAAGTTTTATTGCATTATTTTCTAGTGGCTAAAACTCTTGCCAGGCATTTTGCTATATTCTGTCTTTATATGAGAAATGCATATTAAAGTAAGGGGATTGGGGGTATAGAGAATAAGGGAGAAATCAGGAGGAGAAAAGTGAGAGCAACAAGAAACACTTTTTCTTTCTGTCTTAAGTTATTTTTGCGCATTCACATAGGCAGAGTGTCTAAGAGCGTGGCCTGTATAACTGGCTTCTTGATATGCACAGTTTAGTAGAGTTATGGAGTTTAATGAGTGTGAAGCAGCCAGCAAACACACCCAACTCCTTCAGCATATGCACTAATTAGCATATGTGAGAGAAGAGTCGTTGGGGTGGAAAGAGCTCTCCAAGGGAGATTGGGGCAAGACGGAGCAGCCTTGTGATTTTGAGAGCTGATTTTTTTAAGAAACAGTGATAGTTTGTCTCTTTTGCATTCAACAAATTCCTATAAAAGCTGGTAATACCCATAATAATTTAGTTTATATGTCAGACCCCGTAGGTATTTTGTAAGCTCCTTTAAGGCAGTTTCTATGTCTTATTTCTCTCTGTACAACCATCCCCTAGTATAGGCACTCCATAAATGTTTGATGGATAAATGAATAAATAAATGAATGAACACGAAGTTAAGTAGACTGAAGTTACTGAGCTGAATGTGTTCTGCAATCCTGAAAAGCTGACTGTAACTTCAGTAAAATATCTTAAGAGGCTACCTCTGTCCATTTACTTGTCTAGAGAAATATTGTCCCTCACTATCACAAACTGGAGAACCACAGACTTAATCTGTGAATAATGCATGTATGCCTGTATGTGTTTTAAAAATTTAAGTTAGCTACAGGTGGAAGTTGGGATATCATATATCATAAAAGTTTGGATTTGTGTGGTTTCCTTGATTGGCTCTTGACTGATGCACCATTTCTCTTGAAAAAAGAAAAGACTTGGCTTTGGTAGATCAAATGCTTATGTGAAAAAATTTGGCCAGACCTAAGTTGTGACTACCCTCTCTGGATGGGACATGTAATTTGTAATTCACCATCATCCCTATCTACTCACTTTACTCATTTACGTTCCCTACTTGATCCAGAATAGCTGGTTGAGTTTGTGATCTCTGCACCAGATGATGGCCTGGTTAAAAAAGGGGCATCCAAGGAAGAAGGGGATACCTTACTCTCTTCCAGAAACACTGTGAGGTGTTTGATTGGACCTGATGAGGATCTGTCTGGTTGGGGTTACAGGGAACGAACACCTGCAGAGCAGCTGCATTTGGGGACAAAGCTGATACAACTGTTTTTGCACTGAGAAATGGAGGGAAAAGAAATGAAAGATTCCAAATTCCATTTCATTAGGCTGCATAATGGTCCTTTGTGGTCAAGAAGACCAGTCTTTCAGCAGACAGGGGGTTGCAATGAAAGAACTTGGTTTCTGAAGGGGGAAGAGCAGAATGGAGTTGGGCTGAGATTGTGCTCAGTCTAAACTATCGCATACAACCCTCTGGTTCTTAGAAGTCAGCCAATTCAATTTACTTACATTTGGCTTCCACTTTCAAAAACGCATACATTGGATGATGCAATCGTGTTATATTAGATTCATTAATATTTTACAGTGACGCAGCAAAGAGCAGGCCAAGTACCTTAGACACATGAGATTTATGACCAGTGATTAATCTTGTAAAAATAATGAATTGCCACTGAAAAGGGGGAAAGAACAGATTCTTCCCCAAAGAATCTAGCCCTCTCATCTGATGGATGGGTATTTCTTTTGAGAAAAACAAATAGAAAACATTTGGAATCTAAAAAATCTCTTTCCGAACACCAACAGTTAACATCTTCCAAAACCCACTTGGTGGGTACAGTTGGCAAAACTGAATTTGCCCTCTCACCTTAAGAATATTAGCAAACTGCAATGGGTTCCCTCCAGAAGAAATGTAATATTCTCGTGCTAGGACTTTCCAGCAGGAATACAGCTTCTACAGTTGGCAGGCTCTAACTGACACTCACAAATAGGTCCAGTTTGAAAGATGAGGATTCAGGATGCAGTGAACAGCATATTTTTCTTATTACTTTTTATGTGTATCTAGCTTTTTGGAAAAAAATTTTCAAATGTCCCTGAAACTGAAACTCAAATGGCTTATAAAAACCATTCCTTTATTTTTTCTCTAATGTTACTTTTTTCCCCTGTGACTTGAAAAGAAAGGGGAAAATGAAATTAATTATGTTTTAGATTAAAAGGAAAAGTAATTTTGAGTTTTTGAGGAGGAAAGCTGTGTAGCAGGTTGGCTAAATCTATACATAGTCACATACATGCTGTATTCCTGGTAGTACTCTTACTCATTATTATCATGTTTTTAAATGAAAAACTCACCTTTTCTGAAGTGGTATTACCTATGGTTCATTGCCTTTTTTTTTGAGCTTTATATAAAAATTCAGGGGAGTCTTGCTTCACTGGTTTTTCCTGAAAGAAAACATTTCCTTTGCAGCTTGGAATTAAAAAATGCAACTATTGGAGTTGTTTTCCTTTTCCTTCCTCTAAAACCAAGAAACATATTTTTCTTTCTGCACTGAGACTATTACTGAACTATCAGATGACCAGTGAGTCCTGAAACCAAGATATTTATAGTCTGTAAATATTTTTATGGTGGTAGTGGTGAAGAAAGGGGTGGTCTTCCCTATACACACAGACTGCCTTATAATTTTTTTTCTATCATTTAAAAGTAACCGATTTTTCCTGCAATGAGAGCAAAGCAATCTAAGTTTCTGCTGGGATAATATGTGGTTATTTTCTTTTGTTGCAATCTCAGACATTGTGGATCTGTGAATTTTACAGATTATAGATTGATTTTTATGGTTCTTTTTCATAGGTATTGAGAAATAAAAAAGGTTTATAAACATAGACAAATTTATATTTCAAACATTACATTTTTTTCTGTACCAGTTTTATCTCAGAGCATGTAGTACTGGCAACAAAGTAACTCAGGAGTTTACTTTAAAAAGCTTTGGTTTGCACATCAAAGACAATTTAATGATGTATAAGTCAGCTCTGCTTTGGTAACAAATAATCCCTCAGTCTCAGTAACGTAGAACAGCAAAGGTGTCTGAGGGTCAGCTGTGGCTCTGCTGCCAGTGTCGTCTTATTCTAGGATTCAGGATAAAGGAGCAGCTCTTATTTGAAACATGTCATTTTCATATCTAAAGAAAAAGGGCAAGCATCATGGCTCTTAAAGCTTCTGCTTTGGTGTGACATGGCTCACACATGCTGTTGATCACAGAAAATTGCACAGCCAAGATGGATATCAGTGGGGCAAGGAGGTGTGTTTCTCCCACAAGAAGTCACTGCATACTCCATGGCAATGGATAAGATAATTACGCTAAAGGAAAGGGGAAGCAAATCATTGAAAACCAGAGTACAATCTAACAGGATAAGCAAGAGGAACTTCCATAAACCCATCATCAGTCAGTCCAGGGTGCTTCCAGTTTCCACCCTACTTCCATGATTTAAATTAGGATTCCCCCTGCTGTGAAGAATACATCCAGAGTTCCTTCGTCCTGTCGTTTAATGTGCACTCAGGATATTAAGAAATAAATTTTATTATTTGCATAAGCAGAGAAGACTCAGAAGGGTCAAAATTCTAAAAGAAAGCGTTATAATGTAGCTCATAACTGGAGATGCCCAAAAGTATTGCTTAATGTTTCTAATTTCTTCTATCTTCTCTTATTCTTTTTCTCTTTCCTTCTGTCTTCCAACCTCTCTTCTTCTCCCTTTCCCAAAGTACATAAATTTTACTTATTATATCTCTCCTGTTTTCTTAATTTCTCCTTTCTTATTTCCTTTTCTCTTTTCATTTTATCAACTCATTCCTTCAATTAATTAATATTACCTCCTAAACACATCTAGGATACCAAGATAAAACATAGTCCCTACCTCAATTTATGAAATAAGAAAGTCCTTCTAAGTCTGTCCAAGGTATTTTTTTAAATATAAATTTATTTATTTTTGGCTGCATTGAGTCTTCATTGCTGTGCACGGGCCTTCTCTAGCTGCAGCGAGTAGAGGCTACTCTTCCTTGTGGTGCACAGGCTTCTCACTGCAGTGGCTTCTCTTGTTGTGGAGCACGGACTCTAGGTGTGCGGGCTTCAGTAGTTGCGGCACGTGGGCTCAGTAGTTGTGGTTTGTGGGCTCTAGAGCACAGGCTCAGTAGCTGTGGTTCACGGGCTTAGTTACTCTGTGGCATGTGGGATCTTCCCTGACCAGGGATCGAACCCATGTCCCCTGCATTGGCAGGTGGATTCTTTTTTTTTTTTTTTTTTTTTTCTTTCTTAGCAGTACGCGGGCCTTTCACTGTTGTGGCCTCTCCCGTTGCGGAGCACAGGCTCCGGACGCGCAGGCTCAGCGGCCATGGCTCACGGGCCCAGCCGCTCCGCGGCATGTGGGATCTTCCCGGACCGGGGCACGAACCCGTGTCCCCTGCATCGGCAGGCAGACTCTCAACCACTGCGCCACCAGGGAAGCCCGGCAGGTGGATTCTTAACTACTGTGCCACCAGGGAAGTCCCTCCAAGGTACATTCTGACTCTGAATTTCTATGATTATTTCCTCCCCAGGGTATGCAGATTTGTAGGAGAGATATATAAAGCTTGCTATAATACAAAGTAAAATGTTTTAAGTGCTGAGATAAGGTAATTGATAAAGTGCTATGAAAATCAGTAGAAGGAGATTATTTTTAGGATGTGTTGGCAATAGGTAAGTCTCATTACCTAAATTTTCTAATCATTTCCTCTTTTAAAATTTTCATTCCAAGACTGACTTTCCCTCTTTCAGATATTTTATCCTTGGTAACCAGCCCAGGGCTCTGAATAATGTTCTTATATACCAGGAGTTTTGTTTGTGAGTTACAGAAACACAACTCAAACCGACTTAAGCAGAAAAATGGAATGTACTATCCTGTAAAATGGAGATGTGTCTGGCCTATACGCATGGAATCTAGATGTTTAAATGATGTCATTAAGAATCTATTCCTCTACCTTGGGTTTTCTTTTCTTGGTGTTGGCTCTGTTTATAAGCAGGCTCTCTTCTCATGGTTCGAAAACAGCCAGCAGACTTCCATCCTCCCAGGTTAGCTGCCTCAGCAGTTCCAGCTCCTTCAGGAGTTCCAGCAAAAGTTTTACTTTCATTGGTCTGTCTTGGAAAACAGTGCCACTCCTGAATCGATTACAGTAACCAGGTGAATGGAATTGTTCAGTTAGTCAGTCTGGGGTCTCCGTACCACTCTTGGAGCTTGGAGGAAGGTGAGTCTTCCTTATAGTGTGTGTTTCCTTATTAAGGAAAATAAGATGGCTACTTGAGAGGAAGGGAGTGAAAAATAGACATGCAAAAACAACAGATATCTGTTACGTAGTAGGGGCTTAATAAAGCATTTTGATGAAAATGATGGTATTGTTATTGACTTTATTCATTATATAGGCATGTATGTATGCAAACAGAATCCTCCAAGTTTTCTCCCGAAACTTTATTGTCCTTAGCCTTGTCTTCCTACCTCATTCACGGTCAATCCTATACCCTGCAGGTATCGTCAAGCTTGTTTTTTAGTATTTCTTTAAACACATTAAAGCATAGTTGTTTTATAGTTTGCTTGATTACACCAATATTTGTAGTCTTTGTGGGTCCGTTGTCTGTTGTTTCTTGTCCACAGTGATTTTTGTGTGTGTATGCATCTGGTTCTCTTGTATTTTGTGCTGGTTATTGTATCTGAAAAATTATTTCTAGAAATAATGTGAATTCAGGATGAATGTATTTTTTTCCCTGGACAGGTTTTAAATTTGTTCCTGCCAGCTCCTATTTAATTCCTCAACTAATGTGAACCTTGCCTTTGAATTTCTATTTCCCTTCCCACAAGACACCCTCACTTTACTGAGAAAATGAAAATTCACGTTTTTGTGTTAGGCAAATAGCCTCAGGATGAAAGTGGTTTTGTGTTCACTTACCATCCTGGGTTCTTGTTTGGCCTGTTATTTCTTACTATCTTCTTAGCTCTTTGTGGCTATTAGAAAGATGTTTATTATATTCATCATTTTTAGTTGTTTTCAGCTGGAGAGTTGTTCAGATAGCCCAGCCTGCCATTCCTAGGAACTGGAAGTCTTCTTCCTGAAAACCCTGGTCAATGCTTCGTCATTCCTGATCCTTTCTTTCTGTGCCCACTCTCCCAGTTTTCTGCCCCTGTCCTTTCACTGTACTTTGCTTTTGAATAGGTCTTACTGGAATGTGATAGACAAACCTATGTTTCTTTTTAAATAATTAATTAGTTAATTAAATTTTGGCTGCATTGGGTCTTCGTTGCTGCGCGCGGGTTTTCTCTAGTTGCGGTGAGCAGGGGCTACTCTTCATTGCGGTGCGTGGGTTTCTCATTGCAGTGGCTCCTCTTGTTGTGGAGCATGGGCTCTAGGTACGCGGGTTGCAGTAGTTGCAGCATGTGGGCTCAGTAGTTGTGGCTCGCGGGCTCTAGTGTGCAGGCAGGCTGAGTAGTTGTGGCACACAGGCTTAGTTGCTCCGTGTCATGTGGGATCTTCCCCGACCAGGGCTCGAACCCATGTCCCCCACACTGGCAGGTGAATTCTTAACCACTGCGCCACCAGGGAAGTCCCAAACCTATGTTTCTTGATGTGACATCATGGATCAACTTTTCATGATCTTTGGTACATATCTTTCTTTCTCTACCTTGAGATTGATGGTATGGGGCGCTTCCAGTTTCTCCAAAAAACGATCTTCTTGGTCCATTTGGACTCTGGTGTATTTCCAGGATAACCAATCTTAAATTATTTCTACCATCTTAAAGCATGATAAAAATTAGACTGTTACAGAGGCAACGGGTACCAAATATACAAATAATGTTGCCTATTTAGAATTGTATTACATACATGTTTGCATACATAGTATTTCCTTTACTTCCTGTCCTGCTTGGGGAACATTTACTAGCCTTTTTACTTGTTATTGTTCTTATAATCCCCTTAGATTTGAGATTTTCCCCCCAAATTTCTCCTTGGCTTTTTCATTGGTTCTTTTCCATTATACCCCTTAAATTTAGTATATATTTTCAAGGTTTTATCTTTGGATTTTTGCCTCCTTACCCAAGCAATCTCTTCTATCCCTACAGCTTCAATTGTACTCTATATGTACCTTATAATCAAATTTTATACCTAGCTATGGCCTCCGTAAGGTGCTCCAGTTCCACATTTTAATGATTACTGACTATCGCTACCAGGATGTTGCCCTTGTTTTAAAATTCTACATTTCCAAAATTGTATTATCTTTCTCCTCCAGACTCTTTTTCAGGATTATATTTTTTGGTAATAACATTAACATTTACCCAGTCTTCCAAAATAGAAACTTCAGCAACATCTTTGCCTCCTACCTCTCCCCATTCCCACATTTAATTGATCAAATCCTTCCTTCCCATTTCCACTAACATTGCACTGGTTTAGTTTCATACATATGTATGTATACAGGTATATATAGTCGATACTCATGATTTGTAGATTCTGTATTTGCAGATTTGCCTACTCACGAAAATTTATTTGTAGCCTCAAAATCAGTATTCCTGGTGCTTTCTTGGTCATTTGTGGACATGCACAGAGTGGCAAAAATTTAAGTCACCTGATGTTCATATTCCCAGCTGAGGTCGAACAAGCGGCATTCTGCCTTCTTGTTTCAGCTCTCATACTGTGAACAAGTATCTTTTTGTGATCTATTTAGTGCCAGATTTTTTTTTTTTTTTAAAGAAGATGTTGGGGGTAGGAGTTTTTATTAATTAATTAATTTATTTTTGCTGTGTTGGGTCTTCGTTTCTGTGTGAGGGCTTTCTCTAGTTGCGGCGAGCAGGGGCCACTCTTCATCGCGGTGCGTGGGCCTATCACTATCGCGGCCTCTCTTGTTGCGGAGCACAGGCTCCAGGTGCGCAGGCTCAGCAGTTGTGGCTCACAGGCCTAGTTGCTCCGCAGCATGTGGGATCTTCCCAGATCAGGGCTCAAACCCGTGTCCCCTGCATTGGCAGGCAGATTCTCAATCACTGCGCCACCAGGGAAGCCCTAGTGCCAGATTTTTCACATTTAAAAATTTTTTGTTGGTAATTTCATTGTTTAGAAAGGTCCCCACGTGTAGTGTTGAAGTGTTGTCTAGTGTCCCCCAGTGCAAGAAGGCTGTGATGTGCCTTACTGAAAAAATACGTGTTAAATAAGATTCATTCAGGTGTGAGTTTATAGTGCTGTTGCTGTGAGTAGGATGTTAGTGAATTAACAATACATATTAAATATGGTGTCTTTAAAGGAAAATACGCATAAAACGAGGTTATGTATTGATTGGTTGATGAAAAGTGATCAGAGACTTGCAGGAATCTTATTTCTCCAAGGAGCAATGGGTCAGTATTTGCTAATTCTGTGTTCATGGTGACTTTGTAGAACACAACTACCATAAATAATGAGAATCAACTGTGTGTGTGTGTATATATATATATGTGTCATATATAATATAGTCACATATCATATATATATAATTGACCTCTGAACTGGCTTCCCTCCAATACATTTTCAGTACTGCCAAAATAATTATCTTCCTAAGGTAGAATTGAATATGTTACAACTCCTGCTTTAAAAAATTACTCAGTCCGTATTGAAGGTAAAATTCCTATTCATTACCATGGAAGTCCATTCACTTACAATCTGACTGCTATCAACTTTGCCAGTCTAAACCCTTATCTTCCCTCCCTTCATGCCCCACTCCATTAGCACATTGGTTTATTAGCCAGCTATTTCCCTTTATATCTTGGCTTTCCCTCTTTCTATCACTTTTGACTTAAACGCCCTTTCCTGCTTCCCTGATAAAATCCTACTTAGCCTTCAAGACCAAGCTTATGTATCATCTCTGGTGAAGCTTTTCTTGATACTCACACAACAGCAGCAATTGCTCTTTATAGGTATTTCCAACTTACCTTTATCACTGTTGCAGAGGGAGTTACAAATATGGAAATAGAAAAGGCTAGAATGAACTCTGTGCTGTTGGATTGGAATGAGGGGTGTATATAAAGAACTCATGATTTTAACTCTGATGCTGACAAGAAGTAGAAGCTATGACATACCAGTAGAATTGCATATACCAAGTACCCAGGTCTTGGTTTCTAAATATAATTCTCCACTAAAAGGAACCAGGGCTGCTTGGAGAAAAGCAGGGCTTATTCCAGGGCTGGAACAGGGAAAACACAAGATAAGTCTGGAAGTTATGGTTGCGCCTAAAAGTGAAAAAGTCCTTAAAGAATCTTTGAAGCACAGAACCCAGCTTAATATTCTCCACAGGCCAAATTTGGGTCAAACTGAGACTCAAAATAAAAGTAGTAACACAATATAACACACTGAGCAAACTAAGAATCTATGAGTCCATACTGATATCAGTCAATTGATCAGGGAGAAGAGAAAGCTTTTCCTTACAGTAGAATAATAAATGTAAATAATAAATAATAATAATAAATGTAGAAGAAATAATGGAGTTAGAAAATCACCATTTGACAACCATCAGAGTAATAAGTGATTTACCCTCTTTACATCACAGTAATTAATTATCAATTAATAAATCATTAATGGATGACAAAAGTAGGGGTTAAAGTTTGATGAGAAAGAGGATATTTACATAATCCAATATGTTTCCCACAAATTAATTATTAATCTCAAAAGGAAAAATAGTGACTTTACCGTGTAAAATCCTGGCAGACAACATCTTAATCAAGTAGTAGGTAATAGGATAGATCAGCAGAATGTTCCTCTTGATATGATGCCCTGAGAAGGACACAGCATCAATTTTATAGTATTCTTCCCCAAAAAGGCACAACCTCAATTTAATTATGAGGAAATATTAGACAAATCCAAACTAAGGGGCATTCAACAAAATAGAATGTGTTTTTCAAAAATATTAATGACAAACAATGACAAAGAAAGACTGAGGAACAGTTCCAGGCTAAAGAGGACACTGAGGCATGACAACTAAACGCAGCATGTGATCCTGGACTCAAGCCCGGGCTGAGGAATCAGTGGCTATAAAGGGCATATTGGACAACTGAGAAAATTTGAATATAGACTGTGAATTAGGTAACGATATTTTATCAATGTTAAATTTCCTAATTTTGATAATGTTGAGGTTATATAAGTGGATGTTCTTGTTCTCAGGGAGTATACACTGAAGTATTTAGGACTAACAGACCATATTTAAAACTTACTCATCAATGGTTTAGAAAAAATATGTATAGCTGTAGAGATAAAGCGACTGAAAAACAAATGCAGTAAAATTTAAATTATTAATGATGTTTGGAAAAGAGTATGTGGGAGTTTTTTGAACTTGCATCAAAATAAATGTTAACATAAACACTTAGGGAAATAAAGACAATCCTGCGTATTTGCTTTTTATTGTTTATATTTTCCCAGTTAGCATATAGGCTCCATAAGGATCTTGTCTTCCTTTCTCACTGCTGTATCCTCAGCACCCATAACAGTGTCAAAATATAGGACTTCAATCATTATTTGTTGAGTGAATAAAAGAAAAACAAAGACAAGTAACAATAAAGTGGATTCCCATGCCTTTAATTTTTTTCTCTCCTGAAACCTTACTAAATCTTAAGTGAAATAAGTTTTTCAAAAGTTTTTCAAAACTTAAGTGAAATAAGTTTTTCAAAAGTTTTTCAAAAGGGGAGAAAATACACAAGGGAAGGAAGAATTAAAGACAAGACAATAACTGCCACCCCTCAACCCTCCCTCTTTGCAGAATATTGGAAAACTTTGTTCTGGGAAATCTAACCAAACCTAGTGAAAACAGTTAAATAAATTATATTTTGATTCTTTCCAATAAATGCCTCAGTCCGTTTGCTTACGGTCTGTATTTACCATACAGTAAAGCTCAAGTTGGCAAGCATCACCCAAGTGGTAAGAATCGTTTTTCAAAGATCAGCTTGTTAGTCTCTCACTTTGAAATATAAGCAAATAGCCAAGAATTTAAAATATCAAGAAAAGCCTCAAAGATGAAAGATAAAGACCAAAACAAACAACAACTTGGAATAAACAAGACTATGAACAGTAAAGGAAATTTTAAAATCAAATAAGAGAGCTCTTGGAAATTAAAAACAAAGTGAGAAGAGCAATGGAAAACTGATTAGAAGACTCGGACGATGAAGTTGAAGGAATATTCCAGAAAATAGAGAAAAAATACAAAGAGATGAAAATAGGAGAGAAAATATAGGAAAATTAGAGGGCCACTCTAGGATGTCCAATATGTGAACAATAGGTATTCCCAAAAAAGGAGGAGAGAAAAATGTGTGTGTGTGTGTGTGTGTGTGTGTGGTAGGGTGGGGAAGGGGTGGAATCATACACCAAATAATTAAAGAACATTTATAGAACTGAAAAATATGAATTTTATGGTTAAAAGGGCCATCAAACCTCTAACAATATCAATGAAAAAATATCCATGACAAAGTAGTTTCAGTGAAATTTCAGCCCTTCAATCTTCTGGGAGTGGGCTTCAGACAGGAACATGACAAAGAATCAGTAATTAGAATGGTTTTGGCCTTCTCGAAGCAATATTGCAAAGTAAAAAAGCAATGGAGTCATGTTTTCAAACTACTAAAGAAACATGATTTCAATATAAAATTTTATATTATCCAAATAGTCAGTTGTGAGAGTAGAATAGGGACATTTCTGACAGGCAAAAGTCTCAAAAAAATTTTACCCCTATACAAAATTTTTCAGGAAACTCCTGGAGAATGTCCTCCACCACAATGAAAGGTTAACTAGGAAAGAGGAAGACATGGGACATAGGAAACAGAAAATCCACCAGAGGTGAAAGAAAAAGGGAATCCCCAGGAAGATGGTAAAGGGACATCCCAGAATGACAACTGTGTATCAGGCACAAAGGGTAACCAGTCCAGCAGAAGTATGCCAGAGCCTTCAAGAGGAACTTGAAGAAAATGAAACTGATGATCTACTTGGTAGGTAGGAACCTAAGAGGTTATTAAGATGACCCGAAGAATGTTTGGGTTCAGTTTTTTATAAGTCACAGAAAACTCTGCAGAGGAGAAAACAAGGTAATGATAATTTCAGAGAAAACAAAAAGTTGCACAGGAAAGTAACAGTAGTCCAGTTTACTGCATGACTCAGCTCTGAATAACATAGTCAGACATAGCCACTCAATATTGATCTAGCCATATTTGAAGGATGGGGTTGGTGGGTGGGGGGAGGATGGTGTGTAGGAAAGAAACAGGAGGAAAAGGGAATAAGTTCTCATATTTAATAGTGGAAAAATCAATTGATAATAGTTATATCAGCCATGGTTCAGTCAGGAGAGCAGAGTCACTGGGTGTTACAGATGGAATGATTATAGGAACTAGATCTTATATGATTGTGAGAAGAGCTGAGGAAGGGAAGATCTGGAAGGAAAATTGGAGGGAAAAAGAGGAGTCACTAATATGTCTGAGAAGCCAAGTGTGACCAACCACCATAGTGTGATGGCAAAGGGGGAATTTGTGGAGAGGTCTCTGGAAATCTACTGCCTCTGCAGCTGGTCATCTAGTAGTGGGCCTGGGGGCTCTGGATAAGCAGAGCGGCATTCAGAAGAGCAGGATGTAGAGCAGAGCGAGTTTCAAGCTGGTACCTGCTGTATACCTAGGCTTCTGTCTGTCACTGCATCATATTGAAAAAAAGACCTCCAAGAAAGTCTTGAATGCGCTTTCATTTCTGTCCCCCCAAATCCCATGTAAATTCCTCTTTTATTCAGCTCCAACCTAAAAGCATTACATGCCAGAGGATTTGAGAAATACAGTTCCCAACTTAACCCAAGTGATAGTGTAAACCACAACAGTCCATCTCTTGACAATCTGGCATCCAATACATATGTCTTTTAACCACATTTAACTTCCAAATAAAGATAAATGCAAATTTATGCTTCTACAGTACATGGCACAGCTACCTGCACAAAAACGTACAGACTGGCTTCCCGAAAGAGGATACCCAAAGTATCAGATGTCCCTTTATTAATCTTGGGGTGAAATTCATTCTTTTAGCTGAGTCACTTGCTATTTCATATTCGGTAGTTTAAATACTGAGATATGAGGTTAACTATCAATACAATTTACACAACTTATGTTAAATAATAGAGGAGTAGGAGATGACAAAATATTGATATTTGTTATTTATATCAAATCAAGGAAGAAATACTTATTGCTATAGTGTGTGTTTCTGAAGCTAGTTATGTGATTGTAATTGGTACTTATAAGTTACTTTTATCTAGGACTGAAGTAGATGGACAGCCTACTAAAGTCTTGATTTGTATAACAGAAAAACTTTAGGTCTGGCTTACAGAAGTGTAACTTGAGTCACCACAATAGTCACAGCCCCTTAACCAACCCAGACTTGAGCCAGTTCACAGCCCCAGAGCTCCTTGAATGAAGACAAGGTCAGGTCTCTTGAGCAAGGACTCTCACAGTAAATCTTTCTCCTGATCTCCCCCCACAGGACCTGGAGCCATTTACTCAGATGACTGTGTTTTGGGGAGGGGGAAATAACTAGACTTTGGTTAATTTCTTGACACCCAAAATATCAAGAGAAGGGGTTTATGAAGACTGGGTAATTGATAGAGTTTGGGCTTGGGTTCATCTCCCAGTGGGCCTAGTGGATCTCCAAATTCATGCCATGGCTATTTCCTCAGTCTTGAATGAACAGTTGGAGTAGATGTAATCAGCAACTAGAACCCCTATGTTGATTCTTTGACATATATATATTTGTATTATCATGTGTATAAGGTATAAATTATTATTTTTAAATTTTCTATATTCCAAAATTAAAGCAGCTTATGAAGATGCATAATAATACTGCAAAATACAACATTAAAAATAGGTGAGAAAAAATTGAGCAAGAAATGAGACTAGTACATAAAGTACCTGACCATTTTGTATACTTGCTGATGGTAAACCACAAATTTGCTCTTGAATAGTAACGCAGTTCATTATAACCATAAGTTAAAGACAAATCAGTTGCTTAGGAGAGGTGGATCTACTTGGGATATCAATACTGAAAAAGGTTCTGGGGAGGGTGTTTCCTGCTCTTAGGGATGCTTGTCCTATTGTTCATCTCAATTAGCATAACTAATTGAGTGTCCACAAACAGTGAAAAGAGACATTCTCTTCTATTAGTGAAAACTGTGTCTCATTCTTAAAATAGCTGAGAATCTTTATCTCTTGTTATTAACCAAGTGTAGTAACACTTCCTTCCAGCAACCACATTCACACAAAAAAGAATGGAAATGACACTACTTTAGTTCAAAAGAGTTCAGAATGCACAAGATTAAATAAAGGGAATAATTTTAAAGCTTCAGGTCAAATCTTGAGTTCTTTTCTTATGAGCTGGTCTGAGTTGGACTTCCTTTGAAGAGAGCCTCCTGGATCTCCTCCATGGGGATGAAGAACAAAATGAGAAATAGGCCTTATCACATCAGTCTACAGAAAGAGTTCTCAAGTGGCAGGACATAGTATTAATATTTGGAGGAGCCAAATATTTACACATTTTTCAAATGTTAAATAAGTGATTATGATGTGGCTTTTAAAAACAACAAATTAGCCTGGATAAGGACTGGTCAGTGACCTGGTTGAAGATCTTTCATATCAATTCATTTAATTATTTCATACAAAATATAGTAAGTGAACATAGGTTATCACATGCAGCTAGCAAAATGGACATTCAGCTTATATTTAACAGAAAAAAAATATCAATTTTGATACAATGACAAAAATGCCATAATTTGTTTCAAAGTAAGTAACGGATAAATTCTAGACTGGAAGAATAAGTATGACACCACCAAATTTCAACAGTGAATCAGAAGATTGTGGGAAACTTTAAATCTGAGGGTATGAATCTGATAACATAAAAGATAAGAGAACTCTAAATCAATTAGCTAATAAAGATGAGAGTCAGAGCCAAAGTCAACCAAATCTGTGAACATAAATACTCAGGAAAGATTTAGAAAATGTAAACTCTATTCTGTTGCAGCCACATCATACTGTCATAAAATCACTAACATCTTATGGTTTTTAATATCAAAAAAAGTATCTTAGAAAGATCCCAAATAGAAACTTAAAAAGAATGGCATGGGGAAAAACTTTTTACAAGTGTAACACAAACATAGAAACTATAAAGATAAGACTGACAAATTTAACTACATAAAATTATTTAAAAAGTTTTAGCATAGTAATGTACATCAAAAGTGAAGTTAAGAGACAAATGATAAACCTGGAAAAATATTTGCAACTCAAATAACAAAAGATTATATATACAAAACATAAATTGCTTGGGCATATTAAAGATGCCTAATTTCATTTAAAAGAAAAGAAATAAAAATTAAAACCATTGAGAAAAGAAATAAAAATTAAAACCATTGAGATACCTAGGAGTATCAAAGATCAAAACACATTGGCCGGTATATAGGGAGATGGGCACTTTCATACATTGTAACTGGATAGAATCTCTGTGGAAGGCAATTTTAAGGATACACATACACACACACACACACACAAGTATGTCTAACTGTTTGATCCAACTTTTCTACTTTTAGGAACTTATAATACAAATTTAAAATGACCCATGAAAAGGTTAATTGAAGCATTGCTTATAACAGAAGAAGAATGTAGATAATCTGAATGTCTATCAGTAGGGACCTGGCTAAATACAACCAAACAATGAAATGATAGGTGACTGTATAAAAACAACGAGAACATTTGCTATGAACTGATACTGAATGAACTCTAAGATGCATGAAAAAAATCGAGGTGCAAATTAGTGAATAGAGTATTCTACTAGTTGCCTAAAGGGGTGAAGAATATATATGTGTATACACATGCATTTTCTTGATAAGCACAACATATCTCTGGAAGTATACTAAAAACCTGGAAGGTTGTACATGAATAACTGGCTGTTTCTGAGGAGGAGAACTGGCTGGCTGGTAGAGAGGCTTTTCCCTGTATGCCCTTTATTAACGATTGAATTTTAGCTGTATGAATGAATTACAAGTCAAAAAAGTAAAGTAGGCAACTTGCTTCTAATCTATAACATCATCTCCCCCCACCCCCACCCCACCGGCACTCAGTTAACCTTCTCTATCACCAGTGCATGGCATGAAGTCAACCTCGTCAGTACGCTTCTCTGTAAACAGACACCAGACACATGCCTATTTATAAAGCGAGTTTAATGAAACCACCGTCTAAACTCGGTTTGAAGAAAAAGCCCATTGAGTCTCCAAGATGGAGAAACTGTGAACTCTGAGCCTCAACAACAACGCTTTCACAGTTTAGAAATGAAAGGACACAGAAATATGGGGTTAAAGTTAATGATAGTTTAGGATCCACCAGGGATGTGTTTTTTAGTAGCGAGAACATTCCTGGGTTCTTGAAATCAGGAGAAATATTCAGTGAATGGCAAAAAAAAAAAAGAAGAAGAAATTCTGCTTTATCAACAAACTAGCCCAAAGAGATTTCGTGTGAGATTCTAAGTACCCCAAGAACTAAGTGTGACAGATCTTTTTGAAGTTCCATGGTGTCCTTTAAAAAGCACAGACAGACCAGGAGAGAGCACAAGGAGAAAGGAATTAGGAATCTTCTTTACTTCTAGTGCCCGTTCTTGTCTTGTTAAGAGCATTAACCTATCTTCAGCAGAAATGGTGCTGTTAAAATTCTTTTTTTGTGAAATGGATCTAGGAGCTCACTAAACTGAAAAGTATCTCTGGTTTAAAAAATGTCATCAGTGCAACCCAAATGATTAAAATTTTGGAAAGTAACCTTTGAAGAGAGATTGAAAGTGGTCTGTAAATTTAAGGATGACAGTGGCTAACTCTCATCTTTCTATATTGAAAATTCATCAACGATGAGTTTGTCCTGACACTGTTAGACTCTGTAGCAAACTTCTTGATAGAAATAGAAAATTGATTGTAAACCAGAACATGGTAGGGGTGAAAGAGATCTTGTTCTAATTTCCTAAAAATACCAACAAGGAAACAGATCCAGAGACTTGCCCAAAATGACCCAGGTGGTTAATGGTAGAGCTAGATCTACTTGGTCTTGTGCTTATTTTTGTCTTTATATATTTTAAAAGACACTGATGTCCACTAACCTTGAATGAGTCCCAAGGCTGTACAGAAAGGTAGATGGCTTATTTATAGAGGGCTTTGTTCTTTCATGGATTTAACTCCTTTAGAAGTGCAATAAATTTGGTGTGCACATGTGTGAGTGTATGGGAGAAATGGTATTTCTGATGATTGGGGGATATTCACTGGAATATCATGTCAAATGCTGGGCCACTCCCTAAACTGAAATGTTTCCTATCACTTCCAAATTCTGTGACAAAAATCAAAGACTCTGAAAGCTAAGAAACAGATCCACTGTTGCTATTATGTGCTTTGTCAACTCTACTTGTGCCCTATGGGCCAATCTCAGGGGCTGAATTTTCTTATGTGGGAAATGGGACCAGGGACTTCAACTCAGATTGACTTGGGTGTTCTCAGACATACATAACGTGAATAACACTAAAATTCTTAGCACATAAATACTGCTGTGTAATAGTGATTCCATTAAAATAATTATGGATAGGCATTAATGGAACAATTAATAAACATGACTATTTTAATATTCTTGTTGTTTCTATATGATTGTCTCAAGTCTCCAAACTTCTGAACATCTTCTGAAACTGAAGGCATAGAAAAAGAAATTTAAATGATACAAAATGCTAGCATAATAATATGGTACCTGAGGTCATATTTGCAAACATTCCTCCTGCCATGGTGAGCAGTATAAATTCTTATCTTTTGCCTAGGGGGTAAATACATTCATTCCTACAGTAATGAATTCAGGACAGAAGATTTCACCAGAATGAAATCAGATAGCGTAAGTGTATTTAGTGTAACACTTTGTTAAACAGAGTATTCCCCAAACTCAAGGCACCTAAAAGTTCAATTCAGGAGACTTTTGAGGGTGGGGGAGGGAGGAAGATTATGAATGAGAAATACTTCAGTAGAAAGTGAACTTTTCTTTGAAGAACCAAGGCCCCAATTTCTAGCGTACTCAAGAAAGGGATCAAAGTTTTTTGTAAGTTTTTCTGCAGGAGACACAAAGTCAAGAAGTACAACCTCTAAGGATAAGCAAAGTATTGGAATACTCTTTTTACTCCCTAAACCGAAGACGCGTTTTAGTTTCAGCCTTGCTAACATCTTCCTGTAAAACAAAGCCAAGACGTAAAACTTAAGAGTGGCAGAGGTGTGGCATCTTTCGGGGTGCGGCTCAAGTTTAAACGCCACTTTGGAAGCAGTCGTCCCGGCCGGGAGCTCGGAAAGGAAGGTTTAGGAGAAGCCATCAGTCAGTCAGATCTTCCTGCTGGAAGGTCGGCGCTGAGGTTGGAGTCGACCCCGGAGCAGCGGAGAAGACGCCTTGGGGGTGAAGACAGCTGGGTCGTCAGGCCAGCACAGTCAGGGGGCACCTCCACCTCAGCTACTCTTCAGTTTAGCCACCCACTCCAGGAAAGCCAGGAGGGGATTCGCCTGGGGTTAGGCCCGCTGGAGGCTGTCAGCGCTCTTTAGGACCTCAGGGAAACCGGAGAGGTCCTGGCTTTAGGACCCAGGAACTCCGAGGCAGCCCTGACTTAGTTGCCTTGGACCACAGCACCACCTACTTATAGAAGCATCCCGAGCCTCGGCCCGACTGCATCTCCATCGGAAAGTGAGCTCGCCATCCCTTCGGCCTCCCGGGAGCGTTCTGTCTCCCACAGCTTGGAAACGGAGAAACCTTAGCTGTGAAGTGGCTGTGGAGAGAGCTCTGGAAACCGCACAAGTGGACAGGGACCCAGAGAGTGAGAGCGGGCGTAACCCTTGCCGTAGGATCGCACACACCGGCGGGGACGCAGCATCCCAGAGGCTGCGGACCCGCCCGCCCCGCCGCGCTCCTGCTAGGCGCGGTCAGTCCAGAGGACCCTCCGGGCACTTCGAACCCGAGGCAGCCGCCGGGATCCCAGAGCTGCTACGCGCTCCCGGCGGGTCTCGGCAAACTTTTCCCCATCCCACGTGCTAGCGAGGCGTCTCGCTTTCCGAGCCCTGGATGGAGCTCCGCGCCTAGGCACGCCGCACAGCCTGAGACGTAAGTGCTCACGGTAGCGACCCGCGCCTGGCCACCGCGACCACGGCGCTTGGGTACCCCACTGTGGGACCAAAGGACCGAAGAGCGAGCCTTTAACCCTGCACCCTCGGGAACTGTGGAGCTCTTTTCTTTTCCGGAGCGCCCGCGCAAAGTCCTTTCCCCCGGGTCGGAGCCTATAGGTCTGCAGAGGTTGCTAATTCACTGATTGTAATCACCTTCCTCTCCAAGTTGCAGGCAGCTGTGCGCTTGGGGTTAAGCTGCTCCGCAGCTCCTGCCAGGCAGTGAGTTCGCTTCCCCCCTCCCTCCCCTTCTTAAATTGGGACGCGTGAAGAGGCAGCTGCCTCCCTGGGCCTCTCTCCACCCGGCTTCTCCTCCTCGTCTCTCAGGTTCAAGGCGGAAAGATGCTGGTTGCGCCGAACTGACCAGTGCAGGCCCCTGGGCTAGTGGCGACTCCCCCTCGGCGTCTTCCTCAACAGCGCGGACGGCGCCGGCTCCTCGGATGAGCCCTCCAGTTCCCCGACTTTGAGAGGCGTCTCTCCCCCGCCCGACCGCCCAGATGCAGTTTCGTCTCTTCTCCTTTGCCCTCATCATCCTGAACTGTATGGATTACAGCCACTGCCAAGGCAATCGATGGAGACGCAGTAAGAGAGGTGGGTTCTACCCTGCCGGAGGCGCGTGGGGTCGGGGGCGCGGGTGGCGGCGCTCGCTCAGGGGCTCAGGTGGGCAGGACCGTGCCCTCCACCCCCCGCCATTGCGCGCCACCGCTCCCCGCTTTCCGGTCTCCAGAGCTCTGCCGAACGCTGTCTTTTCCGTGCTCAGAAGGCGCGGCGAGCCGGAGCGAGACGCGCGGCGAGCCGGGCGTCCTGCGGGAGTTCAGGGCTGAGCGGTGCGGTCCGTACCCACGTTGACTGCCGAGCTTCTACTTCTCAACTCTTCTCTCTTTCGGTCTCTCTCTCTCTGTTTTTAAGCCTGGCACCCTTTTTTCTTGTTCTTTTTGTCTTTTTCTCTTTTTAGCCCTCTCAACCATCTTCCTTGCAGCTCATCTTTCTCTACATTCACCACCCACGTGCGCCCCAAGTCCTGACCCCAGATAGCTTTGGACACGGCCTACTACTCGGCGTGTGTGTGTGTGTGTGTTGGGGTGTGTGTGTATGTCTGTGTCTGCGCGCGCGTGTGGGATCGAGAGCTGGGGAGGGTTACCAAGTGGATGTGGAGGACCTGCATTTCTAGGAAAAGAGCAACATTGATTTCTTTTTCTGGACTCTAAGACTAGGTGGGATGACGTACTGAACTTAGCGCATTGAGCGGCAACTCGTGCGCAGGTTTTTTGGGGGGGACGCTTGCTTGCAGGGTGATGTTTTGGAGACAGGCCCGACTTTGCCCTCTCTCTTTACTCCCCTCAAAAGCAGCTACTTCTGAGAGAAGTGCCGGCACTCAGTGAAACTCACTTGGCGGCTTTTTGACCTCCTTCCTCTCCATCACCTGTGTGCACTGCGGGGAGGCGAGTGGAAGCCTTCAGAAAGGTTTCAGAAAGCTAGATTTCCTGATGATTTACTGCGCCTGTATTTCTGTCTCCGAGTTCTGCTGCGGCTGCAGCTAGTCCAACTGCGTTTTAGGGGAAGGGCTGCTAAACACTGTTAAGTCCCCTGAAGGATTTAAACGCAAACCTCAACACCCCCGCTCCCAGCACGCACAGCCCCACCTTGCAATACCGCCTCACGGAAGGTGCACAGCAGCCCCTTAGAGTTTATCCGTCTTGGTCGTGCAGTTTGGACTTTTGCGCAGTTTGAATTTGTCTTGAGGTTAACAGATTTTGATTTTTCTGGGATATGAACGTCTCGCTCGACTTGTGATGCGGTTTATTTACAACTCGTTTCATGGAATCTCCAGTCCTGCATCCAGATTTTGGAGAGAGGTTTCTGCGCCCTAATTTTTCAAAGCTTTTTGGGACGTCGTTAAGCTGTTCTCACCTACCCGCAGGGCTGAAGGTTGGCCGGCCAGAGGGCAGAACTCAGGATAACTTGGTGGTGTGCGATTTCCGCCGCCTCTGCTCTCCAATTGACACTATGGAGCTGTGGTTTATGAGAAGGATACCCCTTTCTCTCGCCTTCATTTCTCTTACTCTCCTTGTCTTTCATTTCTGACATTTGGAAAATGCTTACTTTCAGAAGTTTTTCTGAATAAATGTACTAGGGAGGAATTTCTTCCCAGAGGCCATGAAAGTTTGATACTGATACCAGTCTTGCCAAAGTCCCTTTCCATCTCCTTCACCTCCCCTCTGCCTCCTTTCTCCACTCCGGTATTTTCTTTCCAGGTATCACTTGGTAGAATTGGCAATTTTTGATTACACTGGTCTAAGTGGTCAAAGTGTAGGGAGAGGCTTCCCTACACCCCTCACCCCCTGCCCCCAAGTAGACACTGCAGCCTATTGGGTGGAAAAGACTAAAGTGCTTTAAAATGTTCAGAATACAAAATATCTAAAATCCTTTGCCAAATTCTTGTTTATTAGATGACTTGCTAATTCAGCGATGTCTTTCTGATCCACATTGCCTGCCCCATTGTGGTTGAATTGGGAAGAATCAAGCATGTTGCTTTAGTAGAACTTAATGCAGAGATGCTCTTTGGTGGAACATGACATTACAGCACTCCTGCGGCCAGAAGCGATACTGCATGCTTTCCTTTCCAGTGCCATCTCCAAAGTCCTGCCTATACCTCCTCCTATATCTGATGCAAAACCTATTTGTTTCAAAGGTGCTTTAGCAAAATCTCATGGCAGTTACCACCACATCCCCAAGTGCTGACATTTAGAAACCCAGTTCTAAAGTGTGCAGTAGTGACTTTTGCCAGACAAACCTTTCAATTTAATAAAATTCAAATGCTTTCAAGTACATGTAAACTGGTAAGGTTGCAAAGAAAAAATTCTATCAAAATGTGTGTGTTTTCCTTAACAGATGTCCCTTCCCAAATCTCAAGCTTCTGGCTAAAATAACTGCAACCCTTAAAAGTGACCACACTATCTGTACCAACAAAGGGCGTACTGTGTTTTTAATTAAAAGTGGAACTACTTAAAGTGCTGGCTAGACAGTGTAGGGTGATAGTAGCTTTTCTGCTTTGCAAGGAAGCTTAAGGATTGCATTGTGAGAGTATTGAAATGAATAGAGATCTAACTCAGGTTGTGTGAATTGTCCCTCTTCACAGGCTTAAGCTGGTTTTAATTGATCTCATGTCCACTGATTGATCCTACACCAATTGTTGCGCATACCAAACAATTGGCCTTCCCAAAGGAGATTGATTTAAATTAGTTCCTTGGCGAATGCTTGAGTACTAGCCAAATCATGTCAGCAGTGACAGTTGACATGCTAGAGCCTATTGTGGTACCAACATTTCCCCCTTTCCCTTTGTTTTGGGTAGTGGCAGTTAAGTATTACTTTCTAGGAAGAAAAGTGATTAGTACATTAAAAAAAGGTGTTGTGGCTTAGAAGATCAGTTATTTTCTTGGCTTTGTGCTGTGATGTCGGCAGCAGTGATACCAGGATTGGTTAGGCTAATGCCCGGGATCTGATTCTTTTTCTTTTTTTCATATTCCATCTGCAAATAATCAAACCTTCACTGTGGAGCATTCTCAGAACTCCTTTGGCATTATGTTTAGTCTGCTCTATGATCTCAGATGCTCTATAATATCATTTTCTTAATGAAATAAAATTCTTGGCAGAGATCAGATAATTTAGTCAGTTAAAATCAATTGCATCCAGTCTGGAATAGAGAGCAAATATATCCTTTAACTTTATGATTTATTTCAAACTATGGCCAGAGGATTAGAGACTAGAATGTCAGATAAAACTGTGTATGGGAGAGACTATCATAAACAACACTAGCCATCTACTAGTCTTTTTGTCTGCTTATTTAGAAAACAAAATCATACAGTAAAAGTGCATTTGATAATCACTACTGGGGCCTGGCAGCAATACATTTGAAAGTAAGGCACAAACACAATAGTGAGAATGAATATCTTGTAGATGGGAGACACATGCCAACGTTTTGAAACGCTGATTGACAACTCATGTGGTGTCTATGTGGTAACTCATTGGCCCCTCACCCTCCAGTCCCCTTCAAAAACATAGTCGTTATTAGCTACTGTTAACCCCTGTGGCCTGTATCTGTCTTGGGACCTCTTATGGTTTATTTGTATGGTAAACTGGGTTATCCGATTTGTCTTATTTTTTGGACCGGTTGTAAGCCACATTTCAGGCCGCATTACTGAAAGGTAGATAGACAAATCATAACTTTATTATGGTCTTCTGGGATTTCTTGAGCTTAGTATGTAGTGATTTCATTTTATATCTCCTTCATTCTATTGATATGCCCAGTCACAGATTTACCAGGGATTTATGAAAACTTCTTGATGAAATTCTTTAAAAGCAGCAAGGCTCCCAGACATGTAATTGTGTTTCTGGTGGTCTGATGGTAGGGGGCGTGGTATGACAAGTGTTTCCCGCCATAGCCTTTTCCCTCCTGAAGCCTCAGCTTCTCTCTCCATAACCGCTCATTTTCCTACGATTAGATTTGGCTTCTTCCATGAATCTGAAGTGTTTATCACAAATAGTGTGGTATGTTACTGGCAACTTCGGTTGTTTAAACAAAACAAAACACTACATTTCCTCTTAAACCTTATAAGGCTGAATTAATTAGTGTTTTAAAAAATCAAATGAGTAGATGTGGAGATATTTACAAGTTTTACAAGTACTTTTAATGATAGCTTATTTCTCACAGTATTCTTTCAAAATACAAAATGGCACATGGAACATATTAACCTACGCTTAAAAGCTTCGGAATACATTTGTAGGCCTGCTTTTTTAAGTTTAGAGTGTTTCAGAAAAGCTCATGTGATGTTTTAACTTTGCAGCATAAATATGTTCTTTCTTTTCTTTTGTTCTCTTGTTAATGGGCTTTTCTTCCAGCATAATTCTGAGTTTTTCTGGCCAGTACCTTACCAGTGCGCAGAGGTTAGAAAGTTGCCATTTCCCCAACCAACGTCTTATTCCTCTCTTGAAATTTGGAAGTGATTCAGAATAGGTGACATTTCCTCAGGCCTCCACTTATCCTGGCTTTCGTTATCTGTTTATAAAACTAGCTTGGGTCAAATCCAATGTTTACAGAAATCACAAGTTGGAGACGACACTTCTAATTTCTTTTTTTTTTTTAAATAGATTTTATTTATTTATTGGCTGCGTTGGGTCTTCTGTTGCTGTGCGCCGGCTTTTTCTATTTGCTGCGAGCGGGGGCTACTCTTGGTTGTGGTACGCGGCTTCTCATTGCTGTGGTTTCTTTTGTTGCAGAGCACGGGGTCTAGGCGCGCGGCTTCAGTAGTTGTGGCACACGGGCTTAGTTGCTCCGTGGCATGTGGGATCTTCCCGGACAGGGATCGAACCCATGTCTCCTGCATTGGCAGGAGGATTTTTAACCACTGGGCCACCAGGGAAGCCCCGACGCTTCTAATTTCTTAATGCAAAACTACGTCTTGATTTATTCAGAGACTAACTGGACAGTTTATAGATTATCCAGGCTTTTTACTTCTTTTCTTCCAACTGACTGCCTTTTGAACCTTTTTTTTTTTTTTTTCTGGAAATAAGCACTCTTACCCCTCCCAAGTTCAGGAAATAGATGACAGACAAATCATGTGACAGAGTACTTGAGAACCACTCTCTAAAAGGAGGTGGTAGGCTCTGGGATAAAAATAAAGTTTAAAATGTTCTTTTTCCAAAATGTTGTGATGGTCACTGTTTTTTTTCCCCATTATCTGCCACAATCAAGGATTGACCATTAGATACAGTGTTGCATGTCATATTTATACATTTTCACAATTTTAGCTGGAATAAATATGGAAGGCACTAATGAATACAGTACATAAGTAGTATACGATTATATATGATAGGGAAGGCATATCTACTTACGTGCATATACGTACGTGTATATGTAGGTATGTGGGGTGGGGCATGGTGTAACTATGGAGAATTGGGTTTTTGTAACTAAAAAGGATTTTTAGTCGTCTTTCCCATTTTTCATCTTTTTCTCGGGACAACAGAGCAGGACAGGGGTAGGTGGGGGGGCTGAGGACTAGAGGAGGGAATGGGTAAGGATACGGTGTTTTTATTCTTTCCAAGACCCACCCCCCACGTATCCTTCTCTCCTCTAGGACCTTTCTGTAACCAGTCACCCTGTTTTCAAGCCTGCTGCTATCCTGCCATCCTAAAATTCCTAATTTCCTTCTTTCTCACCTTACTTTCCAATCTTTTTCTTGACTTCAACCCTTCTCTTGTCTTGCCTAATAATCCGCTTTCATTCACTCACTTGTCAGTCTGTCACCATCTGGCTTCTACCTCCACCATTTCATCGAAAGGGTTTTCTTAATGGTCATCCATTCTCACTACTCACCTCAGTGCCAACCCTGCCAACGTTACAGCCCTCCCGTCTCTGAGATTATCACTCCTTTCCAAAGAAAGTCTCTTCCTCTGGTCAGTGACACTGCACTCTAGTTTCACCTCCCATATTCTGCACATTTTTCTTCTTTGGTCCCCTCATTCGGAGTAGGTGTCGGCTCCTATTTCTTTACCTTTATTCTTTCCCTTGGGGAATTTTATCCATCCCTTTATCCTCAACTGCCTTTTCCATGTAAAGTCCTTCAGTTCTATCCCCCTGTTTTTTGAACTCCAGATTATGTTACTCTCTGATTTCCCAGCTACTGCCATATGGATAAATATTTCATGCACCCTCATATATGGATAGGTGTTCCATTCCATGCACATTCAGTCTTGACAACTCAATTCCTCTTCTATGTGTGGAATTACTCTTCCTCTCCCAAATGTGTTCCTGTACCTGTGTTCCTTTTTTCTGTTCAGGGGTTTCTGTGTGTCAAGGCTGGAAGCCTAGCTGTAGCCTTTGACTTTCCTATTGTCTCTTTTGTTGGTTTGTTCAGTCTTAGCGGGTATCAGAAATGTTGTTTACGTCTACCCCATACTCTCCATTCCCAGAGGTATTTCCTAGCTCAGGTCCTCACTGACTCATTTCCCATCATCCACTTCTTCCTCACTCCATCCTTTACAATGCTGCCACATTGAATTTTTCTCAATGTGATCCACAGATCTGATCATGTTACTTCTTTGCTAATAAACCTCAAACCTCCCAGGTCTCCATATTGACTGCAGAATAAATTCCAGCTTCTTTCACTTTACATTCAAGGGTACTCTACCATCTGACCACAGCCTGTTTCCAACCTTCCACCACCACGAAAGCACTGTATGCTTAAGCTACACCATATGAGTTCATTTCCAAGCATACCGTTATGTTTTAATGTTTTTGGGTTGTCGAGCCTGTGGTGGTGCCCAGCTAAATAAAAGGTCACCGTTTCTGTGAAGCCTTCCTGGAATTTTCCCTAAAAGCTTTCTTAGCTTTTCATGCTACTCCTAAAGGACTCTCATTTCCCCCTTTATTTTGGCTACTTTGCCACATGTGTCATCTTTACTATATTTTAAGCTCCTCTAGGGCAGAACTTTGGCATATTCATCTTAATACTCCCCAAACCAGGCCAACTAGAGTGCTTCCTCCACAAGCTGTGGCTGAACAAAAAGTCAGTGATGATGAGATTTTGTTGTTTGCCCTTAAAATAATGCTAATGACTTAATGAGAAATGTTTTTCTTTTCAATTCGAAGCTCTTTGGGCATAGTTGAATGAATAATTAGGATAATAGGTATAATTTGATTATTTACTATTCTTTTTTAGAGTTTAAAGATGAGCAACACTGATGTATAAAAGCATCCCAGTCTAGCCTTATTCTGAAGTCTCTGATAATCTTCAGAATTTCAGAGTACACTAGTGCTTGTGTGTGTATTCATATACCTGTTTATTATTTGAATGATAGAGTATCCCAAATGGTGGGTGAGTTTGGACAGGGGAGGGGGGAAACTCTGTGGGAGTCACCCATATCTAAAAAATACTTCTAAACGAAGGGCCAATAAAGGATTTTCATCCCCAAACACTTTGTCTGTATGAATAATTATTTAGAGAAAAAAGAAAGTAGCATTCATCTTCTTAAAAGGCAGTCATATTAATAACATAAATAAATTAGTGCAGGCAAACATTCAATCTTATATTTATGACTTTAGAATAATAAATATAACAGTGTAGACATACCTGTGAGAGACACAGGTGTGTGTGTGTGTATGTGTATGTGTGTATTTTAGAACAAGTTCTTCTGTAGGTGTGAGTAGACTACATAGTTTTTTGTACAGTGCCTTCCAGGAGAGCACTGACATTTTGCTACCCTTTGAAGGAGGTGAGACTGGTTTAACTAATAAAGAAGGTGAGCTGCTTACTGAAATGTATAATTTAAAAAACTAATTTTTAAGTGGAAGAAAGCTTAGAACTAGAATCCAACCCTCCCGAATTCACTGGCTTTTCCTGTACACAGTACACTCTGAACATCAGTGTTCGTTTTAAAAGAAGAAATCACCTTTGAGCCCATTCAAAAAGTTCTTTGGACCCAGAGTTTTACTGAGCCTCAGAACTTCCTACAACTCATAATTACGCCACTAAAGTAACTGGTATTAAGGAACCGAAGGCTGAGTGGGTGGAGTAACTGCGGTGTAAGAGCTTAAGTGTGATCTGGTAAAAACTTGCATACTTGTGTTGCTAAATTTTTTATCAATGTTCTTGCATATGAATTATGGGAACTTCTTTTATTTCTGGTACTCCCATAGCCAGAACAAATATCTGTGTGTCTGTGGGTGTGTGCTTGTGTATCAATATGTTTGTTTGTAGGTGTGTATGTATGAATTTTGTACATACACTTATGTGTTATGTATCACATAAGTGTTATGCATCATAACACCATCATATGATCAGCATAGCCAATCAAGGTTAGAGAAAAGCTAGTAAATATTATTATTTTTACTCTTAAAATGTAGAGAAACTAATTGTAGGTAGCTCTCCACCTTATCTTGTCATTTGGGGAAAACCTTTACAATTTAATTAAAACCATTTGATTTTCATCACCTGCTGAAGGATATTAAGAGCACTTATAAAACAGCTGGTTCTGCACGTTTCTTTTGAGCAAGACTTCTTAACTTGGGGTCCAGAGATGGGGCCAGGGTTTCTGTGAGACTCCTGAAATTAGATGCAAAACGTTTTCTGTTTCTTTTTAGCATGTAAAGAGAGGATCTAGAGCTTTCACTGAGGTCTTAAAGTGGCCATGGTTCATCTTTCCTTCAACAGGTTAAGAAGCATTGGTTAAAGAAATAGGAGGTAGACCTTGTTAAGGAGCATGATGCCAACTGGCTGCTTCAAATTGACATAAACTTTTAGGAAACAAGTGTGTATTTTCCATATGTGGGTTTCCAGCCTTTTGCCGTGTGTATAATCCACAATGTGAGGACACATTGGAAACACTATCTCAAGACTTATTTCAGTAAGTAATTACTTGGCTAATAATACCTTTCTCAAAGGCAATAGTTGTTACATTCTATTTCCCTAAACAGTTTATAAAAGTACAAAATAAACACAGAATAAGGGGTTCTGTTAAAGCTTCTCATATAGTCTAATTTTTATCTCATTAATAAAACAGTAATATAAAGTTTTAGAAATCAGTGTTGCAATTTTCCAGCTGATGATGTGCAGTGCTAGCATTGATAGGATTTGTATGTTTCACACTGCCAGTTCACAGACTGGTCAGAACCAGGCTTAGCACTCTTCAATTCTGGCCACGTAGGCTTCTACAAGATCCTTGCTGCTGGGTCAGCACACTTAGAGTTTTTCTACCGTGATGGCCTTCCTCTCTCACCTACCACTGGATTCAGCAATCCAACCAGCCACTTAGCAGTTAAAACACACAGAGCGATAGAGGGCGCACTTTGCATTCTTTTCCTCGTGCTTTGTTCTCTGAAATTTTGTAGGTTTTTGTGCTTGCCTTGCCCTGCCCTGCCCTGCCCTGCCCTGCCGGGTAGGTTCAGGTGGGAAACCTGTTCTACTCTTTCCAGTAAGATTGAGGCTGTGAACAATTTGACCTCCTCATGGAGAGACAGGGAAAAGGAAAAAGTAAAGAGAGCTTTCAGTTTTACTGAGAATTTCTGGTTTTGGTCCCTAGTCTCCTTTTGACAAGACCTTCTCGCCAAAAGGCAGACTTAACCAAACTCACAGTTTTAATATCTGTGAGGCAGATATGAAAGCTAGAGATTGTGTTCACCGGGAGGTGGAGTCCAGCTTCTGTAGCCACTTTGGAAAACATTCGTTTTTCTTTTTTTTAAATTAAATTAATTTAAATTAATTAATTAATTTTTTTCTTTTTTTTTTAAAGAATGTTTTCCGTAAAGTGCATGCCTAAAAATTTAAGCAATTGGTAAAATTCGGAGTTGACCAAACGACTCCAAGTTAGTACTTCCCAATTGTTTGCCAAATTCTTTAATCTTTATGTAGAGACCCATTTCATTCAATGGATCTCTCACATTGCAACCCTTTGAGAATGATAAAAATTGTCTGATCTTATCTTGAAAAATCTCAAGTTTAATTTTTTTTAGGTTCTCTTTCCCCTTCACGTAATAATGTCTGACATAGGATTTAAAAATTCTCTGGCCCTTCATTGTTGATCACCTTACATTCTGTGTTCTAATGCCTCTTTCTTGGCTTTTGGGAACTCCCTGGCAGTCCCTTGGTTAGGGCTTGGCGCTTTCACTGTGTGGGCCCGGGGTTCAATCCCTGGTCGGGGTGGGGAAACTAAGATCCCACGAGCTGAGCAGCGCTTCCCAAAACAAAAAAAAAGTCTGGCTTTTAATGTTGAAGACAGTTGTGCTATATCGTCATTAACCTTCCTGTGTATCTATGTATTGACAGTAGACCAGGTTTCAAGTTGAGTCATAGCTGGGTTAATATTCCCATGATCGAGTGACGTGTCCTGTGCCCATCACACCCTTCCCCTCTGCCACTCCCCTACACCCCATAGCCCTTTAGAGTGACTGTGGTATTCATTATTCTCAGGTGTTCCACTGCTATAACTGGTCTTTGAGGACTCTGCACTGAATGATCCCAGTGGCATGGGAAGAATTGTACCTGGGGCTCCCCAGGTCACCATCCTTAAATATAAATTAAAGCAGTCCTAGTCTGTGACTTGTCCTCTGGGTAGTTCTTGTAGGTGGAAGAATATCTTGTTAAAATTCTAATTTTTGGCACTCGCTTCTTGATGATGTTTTAGAGGATCCCTTCTTTGGAAGTGTGTGTATGTATGTGTGTTTAAGGGTCAGGTTTACAGGATATTTTGAGGGACTCCTGGGTATTAGTTCTGAACTCTAAGTCAATATGAAGACATGACAGAGAATAGCTGTAGGTGGAGTGAATAGAAAGAGCAAACATTAAACTTTTCTGTTGACACAAGGATCTGGGTATCTGTCTGATGCTTAGGGAGAAATCAGGGCTGTCTTACCCAAAGCGTTCCTTCTACTGGTGAAATATACCTCGTGGTTACTATCCTTCCATCAACTTAGTATTATAGAGAAACTTTGTTAGGGATAGGAGACTAATTTGAAAAACCAAATGTTGTTTGATAGTGGACAGCAGTGGTTCCCAGAAGTGTGATTAGTGGGTTGAGGTTAGTTTGTTGTGGAGCTTCGGAAAGCCGTTCACACCACTCCTGGGGGTCAATAAGTCATGTCCTGGCTGATGTGATTCTTGACTGAATCTGTCAAGTATGAAAGATTTCTTTGTCCCTCTCCCTTTGAATAATACTATCCTGAAAAATGATCTAGAGCTTGGCAATTGTCTCTTGAAAATTGATGGTCCAAAGTTATGAATTTTGTGCACTTTAATTGTTCTCTTGTGTAGAAGTAAAAATAATTAGTTCTTTGAAGCTGCTGTGGGTGATCTCAACATGATTTTGACTTGAAAGTGACTCAAAATGAGTAATAACTATTCTAAAGGCTTTGGCAAGCTTCAAATAGTCATCTTTTTTGTTGAATTCTGGGAGAGAGTTTTGAAGAAATGGGAGAGTCTGGACCTAGAGAGAGGAAGAAAGCAGGATCACTCCTTTCCAAAACTTGAGGCCTGTCACATGGAAAAAGGGTGTAATTCGTTCTTCCCTTGGAATTAAGGCAAAATGAAGGAGGCTCATAGGGAGGAAGATTATGGCTTATATTTAAGAACTATCCACTCATGTAAAAGACCCTTTCTTGATGCCCCGAGTCATTGGAAACTGCCCTTTTCCAGCAGCAGAGGGTATCTCTTAAGAGTGTTGTAAAGCCAGTGGCTGTATTGAGTGTAGAGAAACCTTGAAGGGCCACTCACACCATAAGAGCCATGATGAGCACATCTGCAATGTATCTGGCATCTAATATTTAAATAGAAATTCTTGTTGACAATTATTCAACTCAAATTATAAGACCCAAATAATGTCCTTCCTAAATAGAGAACACTAAACAAAATCACTTCTTTAGATTCTTCATCACATGCCTCTGTCATCATTCTAAACTTCAGTAATAAATAGTATTATACATATTGAAGTCTAATCTGAATTCCTAAAACAGAAAAGATGTATCTCTCAAGTCTTACAGGACCAGGATGTCAATTTCGAGAATGTTTCGTTATAAGAAGGTCAGATTTCAATGCAACTATAACCAGCATGGGTTATGCCATACAAATACTTTGCTTTCTTTAGTGGGGTTACTAGACTGGAAGATAAAGGAGCATTGGACAAAAATTCATTAATAATAATACTTTGCACTTATGAAAGCATAATAGGGTTAAAAATTCTTTTGGAACAGGTAGAGAAATGGACATATATCATCTTCTGTTACTTACTTGAATTACATTTGACAGAGTGGTGAGTAATGGATTGATGTGCACTTTGCAGGAAGCCTCTGGCATAGTAAAGGACCCCTCTTCAGCCTAGTTTGGAACAATATTTTCTTAATGATTAGGTTGAAAACAGATGGGCATGCCATCCACACTAGTGCATAATATGAAGTAGAAGAGGACACTTAAAAGGTCGGTTGACGTTACAAAAAGATCTCGATGGCTGGGAATGGCAGGATGAATTTGTGAATGAAATCTTTTTCTTTTTAAACATCTGTATTGGAGTATAATTGCTTTACAATGGTGTGTTAGTTTCTGCTGTATAACAAAGTGAATCAGCTATACATATACATATATCCCCATATCCCCCCCTCTTGCGTCTCCCTCCCACCCTCCCAATCCCATCCCTCTAGGTGGTCACAAAGCACCGAGATGATCTCCCTGTGTTATGCAGCTGCTTCCCACTAGCCAGAAAAAAATGCAGAGTTTAGATCTTAAGATCTAGGACCCAACTATGGATGAATAGGATGTTGGAGGCAAGGGGTTACCACTGATTTTTGCGGTGACAATGTGATATAGTTGCAAAAAGAAGTTGGCTACATTAAGAGAAATATTTACCTAGATTAAAGAATGAGGCAGATGAAGGTCCTCAGCCCACACCAGTGGTTTGTTCTAGATGTCATTACTTTCAGAAGTGCATTTGCAGCACACATAATACTGTATTGATTTCCTAGGACTGTTGTAGCAAAGTACCACAAACTGGATGGCTTAAAAGAATAGAAATTAATTTTCTCACAGTTCTGGAGGCCAGAAGTCCAAAATTAAGGTGTCAGCAGGTCTATACTCCCCCTGTGACTATAGGGGAGGATACTTTTTTGCTGCTTCCAGCTTCTGGGGACCCCAGATGTTCCTTACTTTGTGACAGCCTAACTCCTGTCATCCCTCTGTGATGGTCTCTCATCTCTTCTTATAAGAACACCGCTTATATTGGATTAAGGACCACACCAGTGACCCCATGTTAACTTCATTTCAGCTACAAAGACACTATTTCAAAATAAACGCACATTCACAGGTACTGAGGATTAGACTTCAGTGTATATTTTGGGGGGCACAGTTCAACCCATATGTCCTAAACTGTGGCAGACCTGTAGGTTCTTTAAATCCTCATTTTCACAACTCTGTGTAATAAGTATCTTATTAATGATACCATAAAAATAATAGTATTAAAAGAAAAAGTAATGGCAATAGAAGTATAACAACTAGTGGAGCACTGTACAAGCCGCTCAGATTGTGAACTGCACATAAAGCATGATATTAATGACAACCCCTGGAAGTATGCACCCAGTGGCCCTGTGGGGAAGAATGCTTTAGCCATGGTTTAGAAGTGTGTAGGTTTTGGAATCGGACTCTCAAATTCCTTCCTGCCCATGAAGTTCCACGAAATTGCACGAATCCAAAGAATCGCCTGAGTGTGCTGATTACATTTTTAAATAAATCCATGAATCAAATTGACTTCTTCAGCTAAAGCTGAAAATTCTGTTTAACTGGCTTCCTTCTGAAGTTTACAGAACTCCAAGAGCTGTTACCATCCTTTATGAAGTAATGTTAGTGAAGTAGTTACTCAGATATCAACATGGTCTACTGTACAGTTGCTTCTGGTGTTAGAGGTATCTTAAATTAGTTCCCTCTGATATTGAGTAGTAGCTAATATTGGCACTGCCAGGGAGCTGGATCTGTTCATACTTGTGTGCTATATATAAAGGGCTGGTAAGAACATACTTTTAAATGTTCTCACATTTTAAATGTGATAAATTTCAAACATACACAAAAGCAGAGAGGGTAACATAAGACTGCCTATCACCCAGATCGAACAAATGTTGAGATTTCATCACACTCGTTTCATCTATTCCTTATATTCTTCTTAAGTTTTTATTGTTATGTGTTATAAAGCAAATCTCAGATGATACATCATTTTACCTTATCTATTTCTTACAAATACGGACATTTTCTTACCAAACCACGGTGCCATTAACATACCTAACAAAATTGCTTATTCCTTGGTAACACCTCATAATCAGTATGTCATCAAACTTCATCAGTTGCCTCAACAATATCTTTATACAGCTGATACGTATGAATCAGCATTGATGTAACACCCACTCATTGTACTTGGTTGGTATGTCCCTCAAGTTCCTTTGATTCTAGAGCAGTACTTCCTTCCCACCCAGTTTTCCATGCCACTGACTTATTGAAAAGATCAGGTCAGTTTTCTACAGACTATCTGACATTCTGGATTTTTCCTTTTGCTCCCTTGTGGGGGTCGTTTGACTTCCTCTATCCTCCATGTTTTTGTAAACTGGAAGCTCTCCTTGAAGGCTTGATTACATTCAGGTTCAACTCTTTTGGCTAGAACGCTTCACAGGTGTTGCTGTGCACTTCATGTTACAACACATCAGGAAGCACACAATATCCAATTTTCTTAGTGATGCTAAGGTTAACCAGTGGGTTCATGTGGTTACAGCCTGATTCCTCCATTTTGAGGTTCCCATTAACCTTTCATGTAATGGTTTCTTCCACTGATGATGTTTGAATCATCAGTGTCTTTAGGGTTATAAAATAGTTTTTTTCTATTTTTATTCCTTGCACAATTATTAGCTGAAATTCTTCAATAAAAAAACTGTTCCTTTTCAACCATAGATATTTTGTTAACTATGAAGCAGTTCTTAGAGAGCAGGCAATACACTTAATTCTTCCTCTTTAATTGCAGAGTAATTTTCAGAGTAATGAGTTGATGCATGTTTGGCTGGCCAGTGGGTCAACTTTGATTTGTGTCAAGCCATGGGCTGTCAGATGGAGGAGGTGAAGTCTTCCAGCAGTTTCTGCTTACTGAAACATTAGTGGTAGCATGACATTAAAAAACTCTTTTTTTGGCTTATGCTAACAGGAACGAAATGCAAACGTTCTGAAAACCTGAATTCTATTAGACATCTTCTGATAATGTTTTCTGTTAACAGCTTTCAGAGAAGCTACTGAGTGAACATACAGTAGCTTCAGCCTAGTGTAATCTGACACTCATTGGGTAGAAAAACAGTACTTTGTGCTACTTAAACACTCTCTGGAAGGCTTAGAGAGGGGAGGAAGGAAAATATTTGAGGAGATCAACTGGATGTTGTAGAATAAAAGTAGCGTCACCTGAGAAGGATTAAAGTTTCCTCAAAGCTTGACCTGAATGGCAGCCTGCCGCCTTGAATGTGTACCCCACACTCGTCAATGGCTCGGTTTTAGCTGTGTGGTCTTTAACTTGAAGGCATATGAAGAAAGGGTCTAGAGGTTATGTCTTCAGTGCAAAAGTGGCAGTAAAAGTTGTAAAAAAAAAAAAAAAATCCTCCTACTTATTCTGCAGGTAGTTCTTGCTAATTACAGAAATCTTTCCTTTATCCATTTAAAACCCTAGCTCATTGCTACTAATTAAGTTGCCATTGATATTTGTTTCACCTGTTGAAAGATATCTATAGCATCTACATTTAATAATTTTATTATTTAATGAAGTTGAAAGTTTAATTCACACAAATGTCTGTTGGGAGAAGTAGATAAGAGCATGCTAGAAGTTTCGAATAGAAACACGTTTAGTACATGGCTCATGAAAACAAACCTGTTGCTAGAGAAATACGACCCGGTAGGTGTGTGCTCTTCTTAGAAGTAGAGTGCCTTTGCAGTATTTTGTTTTCTTTTTAACATCTTTATTGGGGTATAATTGCTTTACAGTGGTGTGTTAGTTTCTGCTTTATAACAAAGTGAATCAGTTATACATAAACATATGTTTCCATATCTCTTCCCTCTTGTGTCTCCCTCCCTCCCACCCTCCCTTTGCAGTGTTTTTAAGAGCAGAAAGTATTGTGAGCTGAAGAAATTGGTTATCTTGCAAGTCAGGGAAAGAGAACTGGCAAGGCACCTAGCTGCTTCTACTAATGATTCTTGAGAATGACGTTTCCTTCCTTCAACCTGTACATTTTTAAGTGAGAAAACAAATGAGCTATATCCACTAATTAGGGCCAGTCGTTCATGTCCCATTTTTTCACTTAGTTTTGAAATGTCTTTTGGTAATAAACCCTCATCTTGCTGAGATGTTTAGGTGTTTTGTCTTGGAAGTAAGTGGTAAAGACTTTGCACTGTGTTCATATAAGTCATTGGTTTAAAAACCACTAACTGCAGAATTTTTTATGGATATAATTCCAACATTTATTTATTGTTGGAAATTTGGAAAATAGAGAACAAAACAATGAAGAAAACAAAACTACCAATAATCTTCCCACTCAGCAGTAACCACTGTTAACATTTTGGTTTTTATCCTTCTAGATATTTCCACCCCTTGTACATAAATATAAGATTTTAAAACTTAATACATCATAAAGCACATATTCGTACCTATTTTAATGATATGTCTGCTTCATAAGTCATTGTTTACCATGACATTTTAAAATCCATTTCCTTATCATTGAGCAGATAAACATCTCAATATTAAGTTTTCAGTATTATTAATAATGCTGCTATGAACCTCCTTGTACTGTACATCTTTTTCCACATCTCTTTTCCTTAGGAATCATTCACAGAACTAGATGTGATAATTAATATACTTTAACCATTACATTTATTGAGCACTTACTATGTGCCAATCATAGTTCTTTGTGCTACATATTATTTAATTCTCAAATGACCTTGTGAGGTAGGCTGTATTTTTCTTCCCATTTTATAAAGGAATAACCTGAGGCACAGGAGGGTAAGTAATTTGCCCAAAGTCACAGAACTACCAAGAACTAGTAAGTGGTAAAGCTGGAATTTCAGTCTAGGCGTTTTGACTCAGCCATGCTCTTAGCCACCAAGATGGAGAGGTGAGGCTTTTGATCTTATTGCCGGTTGTTCTCCAGAATATGGTACTGATTCTTATTCTGTAGGTGGGAGATGGTGTGCATATGGCCTTGAGCCTTTGATACTATATTTTAAAAAACATCTTGTTGGATTATTCCTGTTGAGAATAGAAAGAAGGATCTCCCTTACCCTCAAGAAGCTCACTATTTAAATAGAAAAAAACATTCTCTTTCATTCCCCCCTGGCTTCATATAACATTAATATTCACTTAGTTGCATAAATCTTTATCCCTTTTTTCCCTCATCGATACCTATGATTTCTATACCTCTCTCCAGTATATTTTAAATCCTTCTTCTTCTGCATCTATTGCCATTTTGTAGACCAGGTTATCACCAGCTCCCTCCCAAACCACATTGGTATCCTTCCATCTGATCTCCCTGCAATCCCTTCTCCAAAGGGCAGTCAGAGCAATTGCTTCTAAAACAAAATCTGGAGCATTTGATTCCGCCACATAAATGCTTTAGTTGGAGTTTCCAACCCAAACTCCTTACTCAGCCTGAAAGGCTATGTGTGACCTGGGCACTTTTTATTTCTCCAACCCTCCTTTTGTTATCTCAGTCCTACTGGCCTCTTCCTGTTTCTCAAACACTCTAAACTTTCCTGTTTCAGGACCTGTGCCTCTGCTGCTTACTCTGGCTAGAAAGCTCCTTTCCAGATAGCTGTATCTAAAGCAATGCATTTCTCTAGCTCTCCATTTTCTGCAGTTAAAGTATCAGGGCCAGGATAGGGTGAGGCAAGAGGGGCACCTATGGCACAAATCTAAGGCGTGTACTTGCCCAAGCCTGAGAGAGAGCGACTCCCTGCATTTCCACTGTCGGAGCCTTGCTCCCCTCACCCTAGCTCCAGCCCTATTATATCAACTATTTATTTCTTAAACACTGTAGAATTTTCTTGTCCCTTTGGTAGCAAACACTGCATATTCATCAAAACCCATTTCTTTTGCCTCTTGGGTGTGGCCATGGGCCTGAGTTTGTCATGGAAAATGTATAGAAGGGATGTTCTTACTGCTTCTAGACCTGTCCCCACAAACCTCCTGTGGAGGGTCTCTCTTTCTTCTTGAGTTGGCCAACTTGGTGCAGAGGATCTAACCCCCCCTTCTCGGAGCCCCCAGGGGACATCAGGACCACCAGGTGAATGGAGCTTCGGTCCCTGAATGACTCCGTGGAAATCTCCCTACTGCACATCTGCACCTGACCCTGTGTCAGCAAGAAGCAAAACTCCTTTTGTGTTAAAGCCACTGAAACTCTGCCATTTGCAACAATGTGGATGAATCTGGAGAGCATTATGCTAAGTGAAATAAGCCAGGCTGCCAGAGAAAAATACTGCATGGGATCACTTATATGTGGACTCTTAAAAACAAACAAACAAACAAACAAAAAACCACGTCAAACTCATAGAAACAGAGTAGAAAAGTGGTTGCCAGTGGCTGTAGGGAGAAATTGGTAAAAGGGTTCAAACTTTCAGTTATAAGATAAATAAGGTCTAAGGGTCTAACATGTAATGTGACTATAGTTGATAACACTGTACTCTCTCATTGAGATTTGCTAGAGCTTAAATGTTCTCACCAAAAAAAAAAAAAAGTAAATGTGAGGAGGGAGGGATGTGTTAATTAACTCGATGGGGGGGAATCCTTTCACAATGTGTACACATATCAAATCATCATATTGTATACTTTAAATATATTACAGATTTGTCAATTATACCTCAATGAAGCTGGAAAAAAACCCAGAAAAACAAAAACAGGCTAGCATTTCTTGCCTTAACTGATGCGGGCTCTCTTATCCACACCAGAGATTTTGCAACATAAGCTCCAAAAGCATGGTGACTTTGTTCACATTGTATCTCTAGTGCCCAGTACAGTGCTTAGACTGTGGGTATCAAAGAAAAAAAAACTTTTAACAAATAAATGCAGAACATCAATAGCAGTATACAGGAAATTCAAGACAGAATGCTAAAAGGAGGATACAGATGAGAAACGTCTTCTGGGTTCAGAGGGGAAGGAGTAGATGATGCTCTAGGAAAAGATTTCATGAAAATGGAGACTTAACTCTTTCTTTTTTTTCTGCGGTACGCGGGCCTCTCACTGTCGTGGCCTCTCCCGTTGCGGAGCACAGGCTCCGGACGCGTAGGCTCAGCGGCCATGGCTCACGGGCCCAGCCGCTCCGCGGCGTGTGGGATCCTCCCAGACTGGGGCACGAACCCATGTCCCCTGCATTGGCAGGCGGACTCTCAACCACTGTGCCACCAGGGAAGCCCGAGACTTAACTCTTAAACATAAGATTCACACTATAAAGTGGTCCTTATATTTCTTAGTCGCAGATGTTTTGGAAACATATCAAAGGTACAGCACAGTGATTTCACACGAAATGTATAGAATTTAATACCAACAGCTTACATATTAGGCTATATCCAATCATTTTTATAGTTACAGGCCTATAACTGGAAAATATTGAAAATTTCTTGTCTTTATTTCTTACTGATTATGCCCAATATATGTTTGAACTTTTAAGAATTTAATGCAACACAGAAGGAATGTCTGCTTTTATTACTGATACAGTGAAATTCCTTGATGTTCAAAGTTCAGTAGATTATTTTGCTTGCCTAATGATAGAAACGTTAGTTTGGGGATAGGATCTGGTGGCATTCCTTCTAGAAATGTCTATAGGCTCTAAGGAGAGGGCATTGTGTAGCATTGTACTGTTGATGATGGAAGGGTTTTTGGTCAAGATTAAGGATTTTTAGCCCTTTTAAGTAGAGAACCTGTTTTGATTTTCTGGGAAGTCTTGAGATTGTGGGCATGGAGAAGGATGGGTAAGAGTAGGGTGATTGCCGATACTGAAGTTTCCAGGCAGGTGGTGGGAGTGGGGGAAGGAGTTTTCTACCACTTGCTGTGGACACGTTTCCACAAAGAAGCCCACCCTGCAAGCCCCTGAGAACAGGATGATTGATGGCAGCAGGTGGGTCAGGTTTTATGATCTATTAGAAGATTCAGGTATACAGGCTCTGTACCCTAGTTAAGACTAGAATGTTTAAAATCTGAGGGCTTTATTCCTACTTTTATTCTAAAGTCTCTGGCAAGGTTCACACTCTGGATGGAATGGCTGTGAGGGGCTCTTTGCCCGACCTGAATTAGCCCTGACAAGTAACTATTCACTGGCTCTGCCACGAACTCTGTGTGTGTGTGCAAGAATGTGTGTGTGTGAGAGACTGTGTGTGTATGAGTGGGTGTGTGGGAGAGTGTGTGTGTGAGACAGTGTGTGAGGGAGAGTGTGTGAGGGAGAGTGTGGGACAGTGTGTGGGGAAGAGTGTGTGAGTGTGAGTGAGAGTGTGTGCATGAGGGAGTGCATGAGTGTGTGTATGAGAGTGTGTGAGAGTGTGTGAGAGACAGTGTGTGCATGAGAGTGTGTGAGACTGTGTGTGAGAGTGTGGAGAGTGTGTGTGTGTATGAGAGTGTGTGAGAGTGTAAGAGTTTGTGTGTGTGTGTGTGTTTGAGAGTGTGTGTGAGAGGGTGTGTGTGTGTGTGAGAAAGTGAGAGAGAGAACTTAAATTCAGCTTTGACCAGACATCCTGCCTATTTAGAAACAAGATTTAGACTAAATAGTCCCAAGGGTCCTTCAAACAATGAAATTCATTTTTCTATTCTTCATTTGGTCCAAATATTTGCACCCCAAATTCTTCCATTTCTTAATTACTTTGTAACATTGATCAGGTTATTTCTTCGCATCTCTCTGCCTCAGTTTTGCTGTTTGTAAAGAGAAGGTAATGGTAGTTACCTAGCTAATGATATTTTTTTTAACGTCTTTATTGGAGTATAATTGCTTTACAATGTTGTGTTAGTTTCTGCTGTGTAACAAAGTGAATCAGCTATATGTATACATATATCCCCATATCCCTTCCCTCTTGCATCTCCCTCCCACCCTGCCTATCCCACCCCCCTAGTTGGTCACAAAGCACCCAGCTGATCTCCCTGTGCTGTGCAGCTGCTTCCCATTAGCTATCTATTTTACATCTGGTAGTGTATATATGTCCGTGCCACTCTCTTACTTCGTCCCAGTTTACCCTTCCCCCTCCCCGTGTCCTCAAGTCCATTCTCTACGTCTGCGTTCTTATTCCAGTCCTGCCCCTTGGTTCTTTAGAATCTTTTTTTTTTTTAGATTCCATATATATGTGTTGTTCGCTAATGATTTTGTTGTAAGAGTTAAACAGAGGGTCCATGTCAAGCCCTTGGAACAGAGCCTGGCACCAAGCAAGTGTGCAGAGACTGTTTGCTGCTGCTGATTATGTTTCCCCCTTGCTTACTCTGTGTGTCTTTTTGCTCATATTTCCTCTCATCCTACGTCTCTAACAAATTCTCCATTCATGGTTTTGAAAAATTCCCTGAAATGGTGTCTTTATAAAATTAATTCTAATGAATATTAGAGGAATACATCCCTGTTGGAAGTTTGTACAAAATCATAGGTAAGTTTGAATTTCTCAAAGGAAGCAGCTTTTTCTTTTAAACTGGCTGCTTTTGGTGAAGAACAGAAAATGTGCATGCTTAGAGATACCAAGCATTGCTAGCTAAAGTGCAAAGGTCACCTTTGAAAAAGTAGTTCAATAAAATACCTAGGAATAAACCTACCTAAGGAGGTAAAAGACCTGTACTCAGGAAACTATAAGACTGGTGAAAGAAATAAAAGAAGACACAAACAGATGGAGAGATATACCATGTCCTTGGACTGGAAGAATCAATATTGTGAGAATGACTGTACTACCCAAAGTGATCTACAGATTCAGTGCAATCCATATCAAATTACCAATGGCATTTTTCACAAAACTAGAACGAAAAATCTTAAAATTTGTATGGAGACACAAAAGACCCCGAATAGCCAAAACAATCCTGAGGGGGGGAAAAAAATGGAGCTGGAGGAATCAGACACCCTGACTTCAGACTACAGTACAAAGCTACAGTAATAAAGATAGTATGGTACTGGCACAAAAACAGAAATATAGGTCAATGGAACAGGATAGAAAGCCCAGAGATAAACCCATGCACCTGTGGTCAACTAATCTATGACAAAGGAGGCAAGGATATACAAAGGAGAAAAGACAGTCTCTTCAATAAGTGGTGCTGGGAAAACTGGACAGCTACATGTAAAAGAATGAAATTAGAACACTCCCTAACACCATACACAAAAATAAACTCAAAATGGATTAAAGACCTAAATATAAGGCCAGACACTATACAACTCTTAGAGGAAAACATAGGAAGAACACTCTTGGACATAAATCACAGCAAGATCTTTTTTGACCCACCTACTACAGTAATGGAAATTAAAACAAAAGTAAACAAATGGGACCTAATGAAACTTAAAAGCTTTTGCACAGCAAAGGAAACCATAAACAAGACCAAAAGACAGCCCTCAGAATGGGAGAAAATATTTGCAAACGAAGCAACTGACAAAGGATTAATCTCCAAAATATACAAGCAGTTCATGCAGCTCAATATCAAAAAAAGCAAACAATTCAATCCAAAAATGGGCAGAAGACCTAAATAGACATTTCTCCAAAGAAGATATACAGATTGCCAACAAACACATGAAAGGATTCTCAACATCACTAATCATTAGAGAAATGCAAATCAAAACTACAATGAGGTATCACCTCACACCAGTCAGAGTGGCCATCAAAAAATCTACAAACAATAAATGCTGGAGAGGGTGTGGAGAAAAGGGTACCCTCTCGCACTGTTGGTGGGAAGGTAAATTGATACAGCCACTATGGAGAACAGTATGGAGTTTCCTTAAAAAAAACTACAAATAGAACTACCATGTGACCCAGCCATCCCACTACTGGGCATATACCCTGAGAAAACCATAATTCAAAAAGAGTCATGTACCACAATGTTCACTGCAGCAATATTTATAATAGCCAGGATATGGAAGCAGCCTAAGTGTTCCTCGACAGAAGAATGGATAAAGATGTGGCACATGTATACAATGGAATATTACTCAGCCATAAAAAGAAACGAAATTGAGTTATTTGTAGTGAGGTGGATGGATCTAGAATCTGTCATACAGAGTGAAGTAAGTCAAAAAGAGAAAAACAAATACCATATGCTAACACATATATATGGAATCTAAAAAAAAAACACGGTTCTGAAGAACCTAGGGGCAGGACAGGAATAAAGACACAGATGTAGAGAATGGACTTGACACGGGGAGGGGGAAGGGTAAGCTGGGACAAAGCGAGAGAGTGGCATGGCCATATATACACTACCAAATGTAAAATAGATAGCTAGTGGGAAGCAGCCACATAGCACAGGGAGATAAGCTTGGTGCTTTGTGACCACCTGGCGGGGTGGGATAGGGAGGGAGGGAGATGCAAGAGGGAGGGGATATTGGGATATGTGTATACATATAGCTGATTTATTTTGTTATACTACAGAAACTAACCCACCATTGTAAAGCAATTATACTCCAATAAAGATGGTAAATAAAAAATGGGTGGAAGACCTAAGTAGACATTTCTCCAAGGAAGACATACAGATGGCCCAGAGGCACATGAAAGGATGCTCAACATCACTAATTATTGGAGAAATGCAAATCAAAACTACAATGAGGTATCACCTCACACCAGTTAGAATAGGCATCATCAGAAAATCTACAAACAATAAATGCTGGAGAGGGTGTGGAGAAAAGGAACCGTCTTGCACTGTTGGTGGGGATGTAAATTGATACAGCCACGATGGAGAACAGCATGGAAGTTCCTTAAAAAACCAGAAGTAGAACTACCATATGACCCAGCAATCCCATGACTGGGCATATACCCTGAGAAAACCATAATTCAAAAAGACATATGCTCTCCAATGTTCATTGCAGCACTATTTACAATATCCAGGTCATGGAAGAAACCTAAATTCCCATCGACAGACATTGGATGGATAAAGAAGATGTGGTACCTATATACAATGGAATATTACTCAGCCATAAAGAGGGACAAAATTTGGTCATTTGTAGAGATGTGGATGGACCTAGAGACTGTCAAACAGAGTGAAGTAAGTAAGAGAGAAAAACAAATATTGTATATTGACGCATATTTGTGGAATCTAGAAAAATGGTACAGATGAACCGGTTTGCAAGGCAGAAATAGAAACACACGTGTAGAGAACAAACATATGGACACCAAGTGGAGAAAGGGAGCGTGGGATGAATTGGGAGACTAGGATTAACATATATACACTAATATGTATAAGATAGATAAATAATGAGAAACTGCTGTGTAGCACAGGGAACTCAACTTCACTGTAGAGTAGAAATGAATACAACATTGTAAAACAACTATACCCCAATAAAAACAGAAAAATAAAAAAGTAAGGAATTCAGAGAAACATGTTAATCTAGAACCCCAAATCAGCATATGTTCTATTTCCTGGCTTTCTATATTATCCTGTTCCTGCTTGATTCAGTTTTTATACATAGGGTTTTCTTTTTCAGTATGAAAATGAGTCACATTAGAAATACTTCACCAGTTGAAAAAGCTAAAATTTTCCTCTTTATTTTAACATATAACTTTTACTTTTTAAAAGTTATACAAAAAACCAATATTTTAACATGTACATTGCTTAGTTTGATAAAGGTTACCAAAGAACTAGGATGGAAATGCCTAAGGAAAATACTTAAGTCCGTCAACTGAAGTTTTTTCTGTAATCCTGGTTGTGTATGTGATTTAAAAAAACAACAACCATATTTTGTTGAGATATAATTGCCATGTAAAAAGTTGTGCATATTTACCGTATACAATTAGATGAGTTTGGAGATAAGTATACTCCTGTGAAACCATCACCACCATCATGGCCATAGAGATAGATGTCACCTCCCAAAGTTTCCTCCCATCTCTTTATTATTATTATTAATTGTGTAGTAAGAACACTTAATGTAAGATCTACCCTCTTGGTAAATTTTAAGTATTCAGTGCAGTGCTGTTATCTATAAGCACTGTGCTAACAATGGATTTCCAGAGCTTACTTATGTGCATGTGATTTGAATTCTTTGGCGATAGTTTACTAGAAAACCACTGGCTTATGAGTCAGGAGTCCTAGGTTGGAGTTCCTTCCGGCTGGGCATCAGCTCTCACTGTGACTGGAGTCCTTGAATCTTTCTGGGTGTCATGTTCAAAGACTGAATCTGAGTACGTGAATGTTCCTCCACCTTTTGTCTCTAGAGACTTAACTCCCTGTCTGTCTTCATTTACTGGGATAATATTCAAATCTACTTAGTTCAGCTGTTCCACTTGTCCTTTCAAAATCACAGCCCTGATAAGACCAGGACTCTTCCGTACTATTCTTGAAACATTCTTGCATTGCTATCTGTATTGACGAGGTTTTCAGGCGATAGGTAGTATCAATATTTTAAAAATTTCTTTTAAATCATTTGACATCTCTTAGTACTCATACTTTCTGTCCAGCAAAAGAAGTCAGTTCAAAAGAAAACTTAAATTTCTTTGCAGCCCTTTTTTTCTACTGCTGGAGCCCCTCAACCCAAATCTTAACTGGGTGAAATCTGAAGTCTTTATTTTGGCCCCAGCCCCCAAACTGCTTCTGCAATGCCCACTCTCAACTTGGTGACTGCCAGTGACACATGTCTAGATTTTTTTTTATAGTAACAGGCTTCTATTTTAGTATTTCGATGAGCTTAAAAAAAAATCAACTACCAGTTTTGCTTCTCTCCCTTAACATTTCAGTGAGTTTTCTTTTTCTTCACCGAATGTGTTCTTGGAGGCCTTGTGGTGCAGTGGGGCTGGGGAAGCTCGCTTATTGCTGAGAGCCCCGCGGCGTTCTTCAGCTCTTGCACACATCCTTGCATGTGGTTTTGATTTTATGGTGTAAGAGGGTTCTTCACTTTTTGATTCATTTGTGGTATGTTGCTGTAGCCATCACTGTAATTAATCTCCTAAGAAGAAATCTGAAGGTTCAAGTCAGTAAAAGGGAACCCAGGAAAAGGCAGCTGAGCATGAGATTTTTTTTCCAGGTGATTTTTCTGTGCTTGGGGTTGTAGATAACTTACTTTGCTCCCTGATCTCATGGAGTGTATTATGCTGCTGCTTCTCCTCCCTCCCGCTTCAGAGGGTGATGAGATGGGAACCGATTATCCAGCCTAGCCAGCTTTCAGGTCCTGTTCGACATTTACCGGGTAGTGACAGCAGTTGTCCCTGGACACTGTTTCATTTATTCATGCTTGCAATTTATTTCTTTGCTTTGTTCATTCCAAATGGGATTTTATTAATGCCACCTTGTAACTTTTGTTACTTTAAAAATATATTTTTCACTTTTAATTTTGATAAACTGGAAATAATCAGAAACATAAGAATAGTAAAATACACATCTACACACCCACAGACTAAAATAAAAAGTTACCATTTTGCCATGTTTGCTTCATCAGTCTATATATACATACTTTTGTTGCTAATTTTTAGTAGGGAAACTGGAGCTGTTTAGTTCGGTGCTATGAAAGAAGTGACCAATTATCCAAAAGGGTGGATTTTACTCTTGTATAAACTCTTCTTAAATTTAAGCATTATTCTGATTAACCGATCTATACCTCAAGTCCAAAATCTTATGAAAGCAAACATTCTAGCACTTAAATACATATAAGTAAAAGACAATTTGTTTTCATTGGAAGGACTTTTTCTGGGCTGTGGAAATTGTTTGAAAATGCAGCAGATATAAAACAAATATATCCTGGAAACACAAGTGGTTTGGAGTGTACTGAAGATTTCCCAATGTTGACTAACCGTAGTGGAAAAAGTAGAGCAGTGAGTGGTCTAGTATTTTTTTTTTTCTGAGATTATGGAATTATGTACATGATAGACATTTTAAAAAACTGTAATTCCCAGCTTGGGGTAAAAAAAAAAAAAAGGAATGGGAGGAGCTTTACCTGTTCTTTCTAAACGTTAGGGTTTTAAAGCTACAGTAAAGCTTAAGCTTATACTTATCAATGGAGAATAAGTCACTTTGGAAAGCCAAGATTCCAAGTAAATGAAAATGATTATTTTAAGTGTTGGAACTTAGAAAAATTGATGTACTTCTATTTTCCTGACTCTAGTAGATTTTCTGTAATTTCACTGTTTCTTTGTGACTGTTATTTCTAATTTTAACTGTTGAGTTATCATGCAGCCTCATTTGGGATGTAAATGTGAATAGATGTTGATGGGTTAGCCCCACTCCCTTTCCTAGCAGCCCTGGAATTTGCTTTCTTAAGGTTCCTCAGGAATTTGCTTTCTTAAAATTTTCTTTCTCATAATTTGACACGTGGCATGTAAAGAGAAGCAGGATACTTAATGGATAGCACCCTAGGGTCTAAGAAGACACACTCTATGTGTCTTCTTCAAGTTGCTCCACCTCTCCGGGCCTCAGTTTTCCTATCTGTTAAATGGATGTTAAGAGTACCTGCCTCCTTAGGGTAATTGTGAGGACTATATAGAGATACCTAAAAAGTGCTTAACATAGTACCTAGCACATAGTAAGGACAAAAAAGTTCTGGCTGTCATTAATTTTACGCAGAAATACTTAGCAAATACATAGAAGCAGTTCCCTTGTGTATAGATACTTTCTTTTCACAATAAAGAAATCTTTAGGGTGTCAATCCCTTACCTCATCCCATTACTTTGGGTGAATATTATAAGCACAGTGGACCACAGGCTTCCTCAATTGCATGCATTTTTTTTTTTTTTTACATCTTTTTTGGAGTATAATTGCTTTACAATGGTGTGTTAGTTTCTGCTTTATAACAAAGTGCATCAGTTATACGTATACATATGTTCCCATATCTCTTCCCTCTTGCGTCTCCCTCCCTCCCACCCTCCCTATCCCACCCCTGTAGGTGGTCACAAAGCACCGAGCTGATCTCCCTGTGCTAGGTGGCTGCTTCCCAATTGCAGGCACTTTTTAAAATTTTACCAAGTTATTCACCGAGTGAGAGGCAGCAACCTTTCAGGAATTTTCCTGAGGTGTTTTGAAGAGCACGTGTGGTGAAGTGTCCAAATTTTTCGTTGGTACTAGAATATAGCACTTTTGCTGACAAAACATGAGGTCACAAATTCCCCAAAGTTCCCCTTAGTATTCTTGGCATGGCTTCTGACATATGCAGTATTAAAGACTACAATTTAAATATTTATAATATGCAAAAATTTCAAATGGTGTTTTCTGGTACATGATTAAATTTCATATTCATTAGTAATATTTCATATCCTAGATAATGCCTATAGGTTATATTAAGTGATACTGAAGAGCAGGAAGGTGATTAAAACTGTTACCAGTTACTAGCCCTGCTTCTACTGGGTGACCGCTGGCAAGGAAATGGCTTTCTGGTTGTGGAGTCCTGCTAAATGCTCAGTCTCTAGATCCTACTTTCTGATTCTGACTCATGTAGTTTCCAGTCTCCATCTTTGCCATTTTCCTTTTTTTCTGTTCTCTTTTTTACCTTTCTTGACTTTTTTTTTTTCTCTCCAGACACTTGGAATCAACCGTTGTCCTTAAATGATTAGGATTATTTTTTCAATTATGTCTGCTGACTTGGTTAAAAACTTAGTGTTTTGTCTGCACACCCAAATGGTTTATTTCTAGAAAGCCTGTTATGTGGGATTTCCCTTAACAATTGTATTGGGAGAGGGAACTGATAGGATGAATATTAAAATTTTTGTCCATTTCATGTATAATTTGGCAGAATTGCCTCGACACACCAGGCCAGACTTGAATTATGGGCTGGAAGCACACAGTGTTTCAGACCACTGGCGAGACCATGCAGTTAGAGATGTATTTTGCAAACGATGCTTTTGTCTCTAGGTGCCAATTTTAACCCAAGAGAACAGTTTACATGACTGGATATAAGATTGTTCCTTCCCTAAAATAAGGGTGAAAAAAAATGACTGGTGATCCTTTTCACTGCTTGTCTTGGTTCTGTTTATTTTTCTTCTTTACATCGTACTGTATTCCCATCTTACTGGTTTGGCTACCACTGAATAGACAATTTTCTTCCTTTCTAATCTTTCGAATAGTCTAAAAGAAGCACTTGTTCAGTGTTTCATGGTATATGTGGTGTGAGAAAAATCTATAATTGTTCTTGATTTGGACATTTCTCAAGGCAATCAAACCCCAGATAGTTTAGTCCAAGATAAATGATAGCACATTTTATCTTTGCATTTGTGAAATCTTATTATGCTGCTCTGCAAATGTATAAACGTTTTCTTTTCATAAGGCCCTAGGCCTAAATTATGGCTTCTCATTAACAAATGATTTCCATACTCTGTTACATGTGTGCAGGGGAGCCTTCTTCAAGCAGCTGCTGCCATCGTTCGCACTCTCTGGAAGAGGGTTATTTAGCGTTTAACTCTACCTGCTTTGGCTTTTTGCCTCTCCAAGATAAGAGGTGTTTCATGTGTTATTGAATATTTACTTATGTGAACCTGAGATACAGAGATTCTCCACTTTAGTGACCAAAGATGGCAAGGTAGGAAGGACAGATTAAAAACATAGCTGTGTTTTATATTACACAGTTTAAGTCCAACCATATCTATATATCCTGGAGTGCCGACTCTATGGCAATCTGAGTGGAGTAAGCAGTTAGCAAATTGTTCACATGTTTTGCCCTGCAACTCACTTAAGTAGATGTAAGAAAAAGTCTTTTACTGTTTAAGATGTATATATCCGTGTAACATACACAGACAAGATGGCTATCTTCTAATGTCTAGAAGAGGTGAATATGATTCACCTAAGCTTATGCTGCAGCTGCATGTGGAACAGACATTTCTTCCCCCTACCCAACGCCCCACCCCCACCAAAAAAGTTTTAATACCTGCGAGTTTTGGTATTTTTGTGAATAGTAAATGAAACCTACTTCTTTATAATCTCGAATGTATCATATTATATAATAAAGGGAGAAAGGAATTAATGTTCTTGAGAGTATTTGGATTTTGAATCCAGGTGCCTAATACATGGGCTTTGTAGTCAAGAGAAACTTTTGTGTTTAAAATTAACCTTTTAATAGCTTTTTGAGGAATTAGAAATATAGATAATAGTGTTACTTCTTGACCTCTAAAATCAGAGTTTTTCCTTTCTTGACCACTTCCTAAATATTCATAGTTTTCTTGACCGCAGAATCAGTGACATTTTGTGACAGTTTGTAAACCCACTTTAGAATTGTGGCATAATCATTGGGACATATCAGCTTTTCACGGGACATGGATTCATTAAGCAAAGGTCTTTTGAGTTCCTGCTGGGTGTCAGGCATTGTGCTAGAAATGATTATTTGTCAGACAGTAAGAACATTGCTTTTGTATTAAAAATTTTAGTGGAAAACAACATTTTTTCTCCTCTGAAGTTGCTATCGATGACAATTCAAATGCAGTTCTATCCACGTAACGTCCCTGAAAATTCCTGGTTATCAGGGGTTTCCTGGTGGCGCAGTGGCTGAGAGTCTGCCTGCCGATGCAGGGGACGCGGGTTCGTGCCCCGGTCCGGGAGGATCCCACATGCCGCGGAGTGGCTGGGCCCATGAGCCATGGCCGCTGGGCCTGCGCGTCCGGAGCCCGTGCTCTGCGGCGGGAGAGGCCACAGTGGTGAGAGGCCCGCGTACCGCAAAAAAAAAAAAAAAAAAAAAAAATTCCTGGTTATCAAAACAACGTTTTGTACAAGTGGCTCTTTCATTGCACTTTTCCCTGAAGCATCCTTGCCTCTCAGGGAGTCCCTTCCTCTCCTTGTCCCTGTTGGGATGGCCCTGGCTGGGCTGCAGAGCTTTCAGATGCCTTTGCTTCTGGACTGGGTATCACAGTTATGAAGTTCAACCAAGATGTCATGGGTATCTCTCTAACTTTCTTTCAGATTAAACGTGGAATGAGAGAATGTTGGCATGCTTCAGGGTGAGAGGTGCTAAGACTATCTTTTGTTTTTTTTCCAAGATGGTACTTTCCCCCCCACCAAAGTATTGTGGTAAAATGTATAACCAAATAAAAATAACTATTCTATTTAGCAAAAAGAGTAGTATAATGTGTTGTAGACACAACTTTAGAAATCCTTTCTTTCATTCCTTAATAGGAATAAAATATTAATTATTTGGCACCATTAGAAAAACAGAGCAGATGAAACATAATCCTTACCTTGCTGGAGTGAGAAGAGACCTCCACTGCACTCTGTCAACCCACTGCCCAGATCTCTCTCTAAGGCTTAGACAAGAAGGATTTTACAGTGCGGAATTCTCAAGTGACGAAGCATTAACATTACAGGTAACATTACAGAGCAAGCATTTTCGTCAAAGCAAACTCCCCACTACAAATGGAGTGCCCTCACCCTTGAGGTTTAAAAGCCCCACGTATCGAGGCACTTGCGGTCATGCATTCGCTCTTACCTTCCTCTGTCCTTCATCCACAGTCGGCTGGAGGCCGTTTTCACTTTTCGCAGCCTCTGTCTGAGACTGTTCAACGCCTCCTCCCTCTGGTGGCGATAGCTACCGTTCATTTTTGTTGCTGTGCCCGCAGTACACCTCGGCCGCGTGCTTCACAAGCATTCGTCGTTTCATTCACTCCTTGCACCAGCCACATGCAGTTGGAACGGATTTTGGAAACTTGCAGACTAGGAGTTTAAGGAAGCAAAGAGGCGAGACGAGAAGCTCTTAAAGCTCACGTGTGATAGAACCAGGATGGAAAGCTGGGCCTGACTCCAAACAAAGCGTTTGATCCCCCGCCCCGATTTCCCAGTTTCGTGCTGCCTCCCAGTCTGCCAGTTTCATGCTTCCTTCATCTGTTAACCATCATTGTTGCCCTAGACGCAAAGCTTATCCTGCACCCACCGCTAGTCTAGTAGTCACCTTTAAGGACTCAGATCCTTCACTTTCCCATCCTCCCCACTTTGTCACTTTGGTTCCCTAGGTGTCAGGAGAAAGCTATGTTAAGGACAAAGTTGCTTCTATTTCTTTACAATGACTCCTTCAAGAACTCAACATTTAATGAGCACCAGTACTGAGCTGTAAGGAAATCTGTGTTGCGAGCCATACTGCCTCTTTTCTAGAGTCTTCCTCTTGTGGAAGACCCACCCCCCTTTTCCTGATTTCCCTGGAAAAGGAAGGTCTGCTTCTCATTTCTCTGTGCTTCATCTTCGCCATTGTTTCTGACCACAGTTATTTAGCAGTCTCCTTCTTTATAGTCTGCTATGTCCATTTCTACTGCTTTCCCCTCATTAGCACCAATCTGTAGACATTCAGGATCTTCCTTCACTATCTTCTATTAGCTTCTTCAAACTTGGGTCATAGAGGGTTCCTTTAAATTTAGCACCAGTATGGTGACCCATGAGAGTGTGTCCTTGATCTCATTTTCTCCTCAATTACCTGTTGAAGTGACTGCATCTCAAAACCCTTCTAATTCCTAGTTCTCAAGTTTATATCTTGCATACAATTTATATGGTTTGACCTTTCCTTACCATCAATTAATTAAACTTGTTCTTTGGTAGTCACAGGTCCCTAAATTTCATTTTTTGTGGGCGACTATCAACATATCGGTAAACTCAGAAATCTGACTGAACTTATTATGGTCATTGTCTTAGTTCATTTGGATTGCTATAATAGAATATCATAGATAGGCTGGCTTATAAACAACAATAATTTATTTCTCATAGTTCTGGACGCTAGAAGTCTGAGGTCAGTGTGCCAGCATGGTCAGGTTTGGTGAGGATCTTCTTCCACGTTGCAGACAGCCATTTTCTTATTGTTTTTGTTTTTTTTTTTTTTTGCGGTACGCGGGCCTCTCACTGTCGTGGCCTCTCCCGTTGCAGAGCATAGGCTCCAGACGCGCAGGCTCAGCAGCCATGGCTCACGGGCCCAGCCGCTCCGCGGCATGTGGGATCCTCCCGGACCGGGGCACGAACCCGTGTCCCCTGCATCGGCAGGCGGACTCTCAACCACTGCACCACCAGGGAAGCCCCCGTTTTCTTTTTGTATCCTCACATGAAGGAGAGGGGGCTAGCTAAGTCTCTGACACTTATAAAGGCACAAATCCTCTTCTTGAGGGCTTCACCCTTATGAACTAATAACCTCCCCAAAGCTCCACCTTCAAATACTATCCCATTGGGATTAGAGTTTCAACATATGAATTCTGGGGGACACAAACATTCAGTCCCTAACAATCATCTCCAGACTGCTGTCTTTGGTATCCTAAGCTTTTCCCCTTTGACCTTTTGTGATGTGAATCTCATGCTGCTAAGGGGGATTTGATATGCATTTTGCCCACAAGTGGGATTTACTACTCTATGGAAACCCTTTTCATCACTTCTCTAGGACTCTTTATTGCATTCTCTTTGACAGTGACTTTTCCAAATGTTTTTCTACAATCTTGATCTTTATTCCATGAAGTCCCTTATCACTCAGATAACAACCTTGCTACTTAATTTGCTGAGAAACATCAAAGCTATCCTCTGAGAATTCACTAATCTTTTCTCTCATTTTCACCATATTGTGTCCCCCTGTTACATACCCTGCATACCCTACTCCTCTTAAAACCTTCTTTTAAAAATGTCCCCTATCCTTTTACATTTATTTTTTCCTATTTCAGCGGAAGTAGGGCCTGTCGCCTCTACTTGTACTTTTGCTCCTATATTCCCTTTTCTGAGCTTTTCTCATATAGGATCTGTTTCATTTGTATCTTTTATCTCACATTCCTTGACACTGTCTACTCTTACTGTCAAAAGTCTTTAGGTACCTTCCATATTACATGTAAAATAAAAATATCCTTTGATTCTACAATCCTTAGAATGTACCCTTTCTGCTTTTGCCATTTCTTTCATTGTTCAACTTCTTAGGGAAAAATCATTTGCAATCCCCATAGGATTTTTCTTCCCTGCCACACATTCAGGGTTTATCTAAAATATTGCAAGGAAACAAAACCTGATTTTAGTTCATGCTTTGGGGCTCTCCTCCTAAACTGCTTGATAACTTTAAAATCTCTCTGTAGACCAGCCCTGTGCTTTCATTTGCATGCCGGAGAGCTCCATTTTCATGGCCAACTTGTCCTGAAAATGAATTCTCTGTACCTCCTCCCCCAGCCAAAACTAAACCAATGACACCCACAACTTCACTCACCTTGCTCATCACCGACTTTGCTGTTGTTTTTAGTGATACCTCAATTCTCTTCCCAGGTTGAAAATTTTGAGTACGTCTTCAAATATTCTCTCTCCTTCAGATCTCCACACTCATCTATTATCAAGACTTGTTAGTTTTGGTTCATAATGAATCAAGTCCAAATTTTGGCTTGCCAGTACTCTGTCCCAAGTCAATATTTTAGTCATGATTATTGCAGAAGTCTCTTAACTGATTTTTCTCTCTGTTAATCACCCCTCTCCCTCTAAGTTTTACTCATCAGGCTGGATTCGTATTTCTATTACTACTCTTTGATCATGTCATTTTCCTGCTCAGATTTTTAGGAAACTTGTCAGTGCCTGGAGGCTAATTTTCTTGGTTAGTGTGATATTCCATGTTCTGTTTGGTCTGGACCCAACCTACCTTTTCAGCTGTCTTCTGAGACCATTAGGCATTTACTCTGTGCTTCAGCTGAACTGCAGGACTGATTGTTCCCATGCATTTTCTCACATGGTTTTTTTTCTTTTTTCTGTCGAAAATACCTTTATTTCCCCTTACCTCCCTTCTGTTTGAAGTCCAGCCCATCAGACCCAGTTCAGATGGATTCAGTGATCATCCCAGTTGAGAAGTTAGTGGATTAAAGCAGGAAATTTCAATACGTATGTTTATAACACTTACTGCCTGTTAGTAGGGTAGGTGATCTAATGCCTATTCGTGCAGTCCTTTTGATTGGATGGTTTCCAAGGGCTTCAATTATGTCTTCTTCAATTCCTCAGAGCCTTCTAGCAACAGGTGCTCAGTATTATTTTCTTGATTAATCCCTTGTTTACACCGTTTGTTATTTGGCCAACAGTGATAAAGGGTAAATGTGCCTGGCAGCTTGGTAGTCACTGGGACTCTCTTAAGGTTGATGGGAGGTGAGAGGAGCTGGGCTGACCAGTGTGGAGACTGCATGGATGAGCTCAGACCTCTTCACTACCAACTATTTCTTTTCCTTCAGAAAGGAAGCTTATGATAAACAATCTTTCAAACACTTATTTTATTCATTTGTTTTTAAATACACAGGAAAACACACTTGAAGCACTAAAGCCAGGCTGCCTGGGTTTGAATCCTGGCTTTGTCACTTCGTGGCTGAATGACCTTGGGCAACATAGCCTCTTCAGTGCTTTACTTTCACTCTCTGTATAATTAGAATAATAACATATTCATAACGTTTTTATAAATATTAAAGGAGTTAATGAATATAAAGCATATTAAACAATATGGCAAATAGAGTATTCCCAAATGCTGTCAATTAATATTACTATTAAGCAATGAGGGAATTGCTGCCAGAAAAAGATTTATTAGAATTTGTTTCTAATTTATTTGCCAGATTATAAAAATGCTATGATTTTAACACATGAGGTTAAGTACCCTTAAGGTCTAGAAACTCTTAAGATATGGAGCATAGTGAAAGAGAGAACGAATGGAAATGTCAGGGAAAATTAAGCAATCTAGCCTCGTATTTGTTTGGTAGTCATAGACACCAAGGGACTGAGCGACTGACTTAATTACTTAAGCCATTTTAGAACGTGGATGATTATTTATGTGATACCTAGTAGACACTGAGCAAAGCATTGATCCGGTACTTCCAAGGTGCTGGTAGCATGAAGATGAATAACACATGGCTTTTGTTTTGAGGGTGCTCAGATTTATGACTGCAATAACTACAGCTCAATGTTCAAGTGCTATGGACACAGGTATATACAATGTGCCATAGGCTTCTATGCCTCCTCTTGACAGAGGAGGGTGTCAGAGGAGCTGAGTCTTGAAAGTGGTCAGACTTTTACAGAGGGGACAGAACAACTCTTTTGCTATAGATTTTAGCACATTTTAGTAATGTGAGGTGGGATTTTTTTTGTTTTGTTTGCTTTACCAAGATCTGTGGAGACAGCAAAGTGCCAGTGGTGGTTTACTTGATATGAAGGGAATGCTAATTGTACCAAATATTCTGGGTTTTTTTTTTTGTTGTTGTTAAATAAAATATCTTTGAATTTTATGCAAACTTTTTAAAAAGTTGTTTTTTAATACTTGGAGGACAGTATGCACAGATTCACAGGATGCCCTTGTATCTCTATCTTTGTAATATATTTAACAAAATCAAGAAAAAGTTTTCCATATCAGGCAGTCCACGGATAGACATGGTCTGTGGTTCCTAAACCTGATAATGGTGAGAATAATCTGGGGAGCATTTAATGATGTGGGAGCCTGGGCCCCCCTCCAGATAAACTGAAACAGACTCTCCAAGGAAAAGCTTGGACCCTGCTGCATCCAGGAATCACAGATGTTTAAGCACCACAGGAGAAACCAGTGCTCACTGTAAGCTTGTGCTGTTGACATGGCAACTACTCATTGTGTCTGTGATACTCACTTATACTCAGAAGTGAGATGAAACACAGTAAGAAGACAGATTTGGAACTCACCAGGAAGTATCGTGAAATCTCTGACTTTGATTTATCTGGTGCCTTACTTGTCCTAAGAAGCAGCTACAAGAGGCAGTAATTTGAAGATAACAATATAATTCAGAAAAGATAGATTTCTAAAGTTCTCTTGCTACTGCCAGATACTCAGGTAATCATTTGGTCTTTTGTGTCCATCATATTATTTTCTTGGAAAAGGATCTAATCTTGTCCCCGCCCCCTTTTTTTTTTTTGGTCTTCCTACTGAGCAATGGTCAAAACTTGGAAGGTGTGTTTACCTGGAAGGAGTTTTCAATAGGTTTCAATTATTTAACATAAAACCACATGCATGTTCTGGCTGGGGGAGAAGCAAAATAGTGCTTGGGGGAAAAGTTGCTACTTTCATTCAAAACATGAAGAAAATAACACTTGGCTTCTGTGTAGGAGTCTGCTTGGTCATGTGAGGTTATCGCAAGATTAAGTGTTCCGTGTGCACATGCACATCTTTTCTAGACTTTCTGTTAACCTTCACATGGCTTTGGCCATAGCCTGGTCACAGCAAATCTTCCTCTGCTTTGTTGCTACTGTGGCCCAGCACCCTCTCCGCTGGGCCACTGCAATCATTATTCTGAGTCGTACATAAAGCAGAAAAATAAACATTAAAATTTTTTTATTATGAATTTTTTCTGTCAAACCACAAATAGGGGATACCCCCCATATTCATCACTCAGATTCAACATTTATTAAGAATATATATATATATTCTATATATGCTTCATCTGTCCTTTTTATTTGGTACCTGATATTTTAAATCAAATCTCAGATATCATGTATTTTACCTTAACATACTTCATCATTTATCTATAAAATGAGGTTATTTTATAACCACTGTACCGTTTCCAGAGTTAGCAAAATTAACAATCATTCTTCAGCATCATTTAGTACCTACCACGACCAAATTTCTCAGATTGTCTCAAAAGTGGCTTTTTATAGGTTGTTTATTTGAATTGGGAACCTAGTTTGGGAAAAGGACATTTTTAAGGGTGGTACTTAAGACACGCGTTTTATTCCTGGTGTAATTAGAACAAGTGGGGGGAAAACCCAGAACCTCATGGGATTTCTTAAGTATTTTGTGGCAGGAGCTAATGCTTTCTCTAAATTTTCTGTCCTTAAGGAGCACTGTGATCTATCCCCTGAGAATGAACGACTCAAGGCAATTTTTAAACACTGTAAACCACAGTTTCTGGTTTAATGAGAGATTACTTTTCACACTGCATTCCATGTTGGTGCAGATACAGTGATTTCATGTTCTAAAGTTAGTCCTGCAATTACCATTTTGATTGCTCTTAGAAAAATGCACACGAAGAATACTGTGACTCAGCGAAGGGTGTTGCCAGTGGGTTGTCATTTTTAGCTCTCCAATTATGATGGAATTGCATAAAGAATGTTCAAGTTAGTGCTGCGTTTTTCTGCCCCCCATGCCTCTCTTTCCGCACACCAGCACCAGCACCAAGCGCATCCAGCCTCCTTTTCTTCATCTTGTTGTTGTTGTTGTTTAAAGATTAACAAGCGTCTGAGAAGCACAGTATACAGGTGAATGGTAATAATACAGGTACTCTAGCGAGAGCTGCGTCTTAATAAGAAGTAAGTTTTCTGTTCCCTTGCAATTACAAAGATTTGCAAGACTATACTTAAAGGAAATAATCAGAGAGTCCAAAGAAGTCTAATTTTGAACATAACTTGATGTTCATGTGGTACCTCAGTCCGTGAAGTACTTGAAGTTCATGTGGTACCTCAGTCCGTGAAGTACTTTATTGCAAACATGTGAAGGGACACTGAGTTGGTGAGACATGGCACCTGCCTTCCAGGCATGACTGTCTTCTGAGGGGGATGGAAGTGGGGCTTGGAGAAGACTAGTGTTTTGGAGGGGAAGGAAGCTGGCATTGGGGAGGCTACCTAGACATTCTTGCTGTAATCTTAGCACTAGTTAATTAGAACTGGACAAGGGTCCTAGCATTGGGTGACAAGAAGAGATGCTAGAAAAGTTTAGAAGTATCCTTTCAACTGGTGACTTATTGGATCTGAGGAATGAAAGAATGGGGTGACCAAGAATTTGTGCCACAGTACACAATAAAAGATATTTACTATGTTTCTGAAAAGAAACATGAAAATTGATAGGGGAGGTTAATTTTTTTTTTTTTTTTAAATTTCAATACCTTCACTTTGAAAGCATAGGCAGCCAAGAGGAAATGTGCCCTGTATCTCTAGGAAATGTGGCCAGGACACAGGATAGAAATGGAAACTACTGATCAACCCTCATGTAATAGAGACCGTATTAAGGTGTTAGTGATAAAAATTTAAGATTGTCTGTCCTCAAGTAGTTCATAATTTATCAGGAATGAAGATGAACGAGCAGGTACTCAGAGGGATAGACCACATGTGAACTATGTAATTATTAAATATTTATGATTATAGGTAGGCCTAGATGTGGTAAAACCAGTAGATGTTGGGTTTTTTTTTTTTCTGTAAATTCCTCTCTACTTTTCTTTCCTGTTTTTGTTTTCCTTTAAAAAAAAATCTTAATTTTAGAGTTAGGACAAGAGTGTGCAAAGTGTTTTACTGAAGTTGTTGAAAAGGTGGGAGTGCGGCCAGAACTTATATTCGTACTATCTGCCTGTGGTCTAGTCATCGTTCCTGGGCTGGGGCTACCTCCCATACAAGCTGTGTGTGGGTGCATGGGGTGACAACCTCTCCTCCATCCCCTCCCACCCTCTGGCCTCTGCCAATCTAAGCCACCATCGTAGCTTCTGGGCCACCTGGGTTGAGTGACATGTGGGGCACCAATTCTATTTTATTCGATCACCTTTCTTCTCTTCTATTAGTGCCAGAAAGTGGAGAAGCTAGTTACTGTCTACAAAAGACAGCAAATAACTTTTGCAGCTTGATGGGTCCCTTGATTCAAGGTTACTTTTTTCCCCTCTTCCATTAACAGAGAGAGTGGAAAAATGTGGAAACAAAGTCTGCTAACCAAAGGTTTCATCTTTAGTAATCCCAGTGTCAGTAAATATTTTTACATTTTCACTCATGGATGATCTTGAATTTTTAATATATAAAATTATGGTCTTTTATTCTCTGATTTTTATGTCAGTTCTTATTCTCACCCAGGTGACACTTAATACCTGTATTCCTCTTGTTCTGAAAGGGCATTTGCAAACATAAAAGATTTGGTCTCTTTTAAAATGGATTGACAGTCTACTCTCTGTTTTTCAAAGTGCGTAGTGTTTTTAATAATCAGTAATAAACATTACAATTTATTTTTTCAAGTTGGTAGCATAATAAGGCCGTTTAGTTACACCACAAGAAAAGAAAGCTTATAATGGACTCCACCTGTTTACGCTTACTGCTTCCTGAGTCAAGTTTTCTGCACCATGTAACAGTGATCCATTAGTGATGCAAGATCTTTGGGATATTTTAAGTGCCCTCTTTATAGCCATTATTTGAAGGAAGATTAATCTGGTGGTAGGTTCAAGCCTATAACACCATGACTTCTAAAGAGACTGGTTCAAGTTATGCTTGTTCCAGTTTGGAAATGTAACTTAGATGCATGTCCTGTGAGATACAAGAATAATTTAACAATGGAATTGGTCGTGTCTGAAAGAACTCAATAAATGGGAAACACTAATTGTCTCTCTGGTAGCATAAAGAGTTATCTCGATCCTCAAAAGATACTAACACAGGTGTATAATCATCAGTGGCTAAGTGCTTGCCAATTCTTCAGGTACCCCATGCAAGGATTTCAGTGGAAGATACACTTGATGAAAAGTATCCCATTGTTATACTGTATCTTTAGAAGGAAGAAAACATTGACAGAAATGTGAAAAGAGAACCATTTCATAGCAAGGAATGGCTCTCCTTGTTACATTCTTAAAAACATAACTGATCTTCCTCAGAGTTCTTTTTTTTTTTTGTGGTACGTGGGCCTCTCACTGTTGTGGCCTCTCCCGTTGCGGAGCACAGGCTCCGGACGCGCAGGCTCAGCGGCCATGGCTCACGGGCCCAGCCGCTCCGCGGCATGTGGGATCTTCCCGGACCGGGGCACGAACCCATGTCCCCTGCAACGGCAGGCGGACTCCCAACCACTGCCCCACCAGGGAAGCCCCAGAGTTCTTTTTGACTTGCCTCAACTGGTTGAATTCGTAGCCCCTCATCCGGATTCCCATAGGAACTTGTACAGACCTCTATCATAGCACTTACCATGATGTATTAAGATACACATGAAAATAAAACTAAATGAGTAGGGCATATTCAAGCCAGCAGAGGAACGACTAAAGGATTGTGGGTTACACTCCCAGTCAATTTGTCCAGTTATTTCTGGGCATCCCTGGCAGTCACCATATAGCATCCTCCATCATGGTTTTCCTCCTTTGCTTAGACAGGACTAGTCAATGTCTGTGGTTCATGAAGTTATTTGGAGGAACCTCTCCATGGCCACTGCTCAGGACAGTGCAGGCGCCCGGCAGGACCAAAGACTCTCGCTTCTGAAACATCTCAATTTGCCAACCTGTAGGGTCCAGGAGCCATGCTAGCTTCCATGCAGACGCAGAGACACCAGCGCCCTCCCAAACCCTAAGCTGAACTTTGGTTGTATAAATGAATACTGCGTGGATCTCTGCAGTCTTCTCAGCCAGCTCATCTGATCTGGCTAGGATTTCTTTCTTTTTTTAAAAAAATTAATTAATTAATTAATTTTTGGCTGCTTTGGGTCTTCGTTGCTGCGCATGGGCTTTCTCTAGTTGCGGCGAATGGGGGCTATTCTTTGTTGCGGTGCACGGGCTTCTCCTTGCGGTGGCTTCTCTTGTTGCGCAGCACGTCTCTAGGTGCCCAGGCTTCAGTAGTTGTGGCACACGGGCTTCAGTAGTCGTGGCTCACGGGCTCTAGAGCGCAGGCTCAGTAGTTGTGGCGCATGTGCTCAGTTGCTCTGCAGCATGTGGGATCTTCCCGGACCAGGGCTTGAACCCAGGTGCCCTGCACTGTCAGGCGGATTCTTAACCACTGCGCCACCAGGGAAGCCCCTGGCTAGGATTTCTCACTCTTCTAACTTCTGGAACTAAAATCCAGTCCAAGGGGCTTGCCAGCATCACAAGCTTAGCTGTCTTGTCTTTTTATCTGTCCTAGGACCCTCCCTTGCAGAATTCTTCCCTCCATCCCTGGTACCAAACAAAACTGATCTGGAGCTGAGAGAAGGGTAGAAGGGTCATTTCTGCTAAGTGTTTGAACTCCAGCTAGAAGAATTTAGATAACCTTGTTAAATGCATGTTTTGTGTTCTTCATTGGACTTTGAATTCTACAAGGACCAGGACTGTATTTATTTTGGATCCCTGACACTTAACACAAAGTTAAAGAAGTCAAAGTTAATTGGGAGAAGAATTATTGCAGTGTCTTGGTCAGACTTCATAGTTTTCACAACTTTTTTCAAGCTGGAATAACTCTCGTCAGTACCCTCTGCTTCTCATCCATTAAAGAATATTAAATATGTAAATATACTTATTCTTGTTGCTCAAGTTCTATTTCAAGATTCCCTTTTAGTGGAAAAAATGTTTAGTGTATCTTTTATTTCTCTTGAGTCATCATTGTTCTTGGGAACACTGATTAAACGTCTTGTAGATGCTTTTCAGTGTGAGAGTTCTGTGGTTGGTAATGCTTCCTGAGCCTCTAAATTTGTAGCAAATTAAAAATGATGATTCTTATGGTCTGTTTTCCCCTCTTTTAGGTGTGGAATATTTGAGTATAGGGTATTTGAGCTGTTAATTTTGTATGTTCATAGGAATTTTCTTTTAAAAAAATATTACTTTAAATATTACCATGGTATTTAAATTGATAACAGCCAAAGATACGCTAGGCACTAGCAATAAATAGCATCTGATCTGTAATCCTTACAACAATCCTTAGAAGAGGGCTTGGCAAACTTTATCTGTAAAAGGCCAAAGAGTAAATATTTTAGGCCTTGTGGGTTATAAGTCTCTGTAGCAACTCCTTAATTGGGGAAAAAATGGGACTCTGATGTCAAGAGATTTACTCGAGACCACCTTGCTAATAAGTACCAGGCCTAGGATTTTTTTTTTTTAACTGAAGTAATGTTGCTGTACAATACTATATAAGTTACAGGTATATAATATAGTGATTCATAATTTTTAAAGGTCATACTCCATTTAGTTATTTTAAATATTGGCTATATTCCCTGTGTTGTACAATATATCCTTACAGCTTATCTTACACCTAATAGTTTGTACCTCTTAATCACTCTTACCCCTATAGTGCCCCTGCCCCCTTCCCTGTCCTCACTGGTAAATGCTAGTTTGTTCTCTATATCTGTGAGTTTGCTTCTTTTTTGTTATATTCACTAGTTTGTTGTATTTTTTGGATTCCACAAATAAGTGATATACAGTATTTGTCTTTCTCTGACTTATTTCACTTAGCATAAACTGACTTCACTTTGCCATACTGAAAAAAAAAATCAATAGTGAGAGATTAGTATCTACTCACTTGGTTAGGAGTGCCTCCCACATGCAAGGCACTGTACAGTATGCTATGGAGATGTTACAGGCCCAGTTATAGGAACCTACAGTTTAGAGGGGGTTGTAGTTGATAAACAGTATTCCTTTTATCTGCCCAAGTTGCGAATGATAACAAGATCAGGGTTTTCAGATGACAAATTAAATATCATTTTTGTTACTTGTGAAGCTGATGCTCAAGAACGTGGCTTTGATGTTCAGCAAAAATGAACTTCCTAATCCCATACGTTGGAGTCAGACAAGCCCATCCAGCCAGGCATAGCATGGAGGCCTGCTTCTATAACACTTTGGCAATGCAAGACAATCCCAGACAGGAAAAGATGGAGAACGGTGCTGGTCTGCAACGCGTAGTTCCTTGTCCCAAATCTCCATACAGAGAACTTCCTCCCTCTTTCTTGGGGAAGAATTAGTGAAAAGGAGGAGAACGTGCACAGCTTATATATATAGATATCGCCCCCGCCCCCCGGGGGAGAAGAAAACACCAGAAGTGAGGAGTAAGTGACCCACCTCTTCCTCCCCAGCATAGTACAAGTGCCACAAGGGAGAAAACAATTGATTTGCTTTGGAATTTACAGTGAAGAGAAATTACCTCCAGGTTTGGAGAAAAGCAAACGTTTGACTGAGAAGGTGACATTTGGGCAAGTTTTTGAATAATTTTCACTTAGATATGTAGAGATGATGGGGGTAGGATGAGCCAGAGAAAGTGAATATCAGAAGCAAAGGTGCATTTGGGAGGTCAAGAGGTCAGTTGTTGGGTTCCAGAACTAGCATGACCAAATGTCTCAGTTTGCCTGAAACACTGGTTCTCAGCCCTGAAAGTCTAGGATCCCAGGAAACGCCTCAGTCCTAGACAAACTGGAGGGGTCTCTTGAGTGTCAAGCTAGGAACCTGAAACTTAAATTTGTTGGATGGTACAGTATATAGAATGGCTACATGTTCGTCAGGTCATTGAACTTTTGGTATATACAGTTACTTCCTCAGGGGACCCACTAGGCTGGAAATAAGAGGTGAGAGACCAAAGACTATCAGTAGATGTTGGGAACCACTGAAGAATTTTTGAAGGGTATGAGGGTTGCGTTGAATCTTTGAGTATGCAAATATACAGAAAGGAGCTTGCAGACTGTTGAATATAAAACCAGATGAGAATATATTAGGGAGTAAACTGAAACGTCAAGGAGGGTTCTGTTTTTGAGAAAGATGAAATCCTACAAGAAATATGATCCCTTTTTAATTGTTCCTATTAGGCTCTGAAAAGAGCTACTGGGAAACCACTCCCCCAAACTACATCTATCCTGATCTGTCCATTCTAGTTGGTAGTGGTTTATGTGATGTGATGGGGGTGTTAGCTAAAATGGTGGTAATCATATTGCAGTATATAAATGTATCAGATCAATGCATTATACGCCTTATACTTACACAATGTTTTAAGTCAATTATACCTCAATTAAAAAAAAATCTAATGGATAGTGGTGATTAGGAATGAATTGATACAAATTAACTCATGGATTTTTTTTTTTAAATGTAAGCCCTCTACTCTTGTATTTTCCTGGATAAAAATGCACTGAAGGATGCATTTCTAGTAAGTTCCTTGAAATTATTATTCAAGAATTGTTTTATTATCATGACTGTATTGAATGTTCTGCCTGCATGTGGTAGTCCTACCAGACTGACCAGATTACCAGATTGGTAATTCATTTGGCAAAGCCCATGGGGTAGATCTTGTATAGTGGTTTATTGTTGGCCCTGAAATGGATGAACCAGATGTAGATGTTATCTGTTTAAGCATCTAGACAGTGTCTTTCATTCAGTAACTATTGGTTAATCAGTTGGATAACTTCCTCTACTGAAAAATCTAAGAGGAAAATGCAGTATTTGGATATGCTAGTCTTTTAAAGTAATAAGCCTTATTATCTAATAAATATCAGAGGTGGTTTTCATGATTTACTCAAAAACTCCAAGAAATATAAAAGTGAAATAGAGATCCGGTTCCTTGGAAAAACCAGAGGTATTTTCATAAAACTTCTTTGTATTAATTGCTATCATTTTTTATAGGTAGTTATTATTTTAATTACTTTGAAATGGATTGGTTATTGCTTCTTCTGCCTAAACTTGAAATCTTATATTGTTTAACTTATTTTGAAATAATTTCAGACTTATAGAAAAGTTTAAAAATTTGTACAAAGAAATCTTATATACCCTTTACCCAGATTCCTTAAGTGCTAATATTTAACACACTTCACAATTGCTTTATCATATTATCTATTTTTTCTGAAATTATAAGGAGACGTGATGCTCTTTATAAAGACATCAGTGTGTATTTCCTAAAAATGAAAACCTGATTTATAACCACAATACATTTAAAAAAAAAACAGTATATATCAGTGTTATTTTCTTTACCTAGCTTATAGGACTTATTCAAAATTTCCCAGTTGTCCCACTAATGTGTTATGTAGTAAAAGAAGAAAAGTCTGTTTCAGATCCAATCCAGGATCATACATTGCTTTATGTTTCTTTATTCGCCTTTTAATCTGGACTAATTCTTCAGCCTTTGTCTTTCACGAAGACAAAAGCTTTGTCTTTTTGACATTTTTGAAGAGTACTGGCCAGTTATTCTGTATGATATTCCTCAGTTTGAGTTGGTCTGATGTTGCCTCATGACTAGATTGAAGTTCTGCGTTCTTGCCAGGGATATAACAGAAACGATGTGGTTTTTTTTTCCAGTGCATCATATCAGGAAGCACATGATATTGATTTGTTCCATTTCTGGTGATACTAATTTTGATCACTAAGGTATCTTGTCTGTAAAGTTACTATATTTCTCTCTGAAATAAGTATTTTGTGGGAAATGCTTTGATGCTATATAAAATCTTTTACTCATCATACATTTACTCAATAGCTTTAACTAGTGCCTGAAATGATTATTATTATGGTGATTCCAAGTGAGGGGATCTCCATTTTATTTAATTAATCAAAATATTTATTTAGTTGGTTGCGCTGGATCTTTAGTTGTGGCATGCAAGCTCTTTTCATAATAGTTGCGGCATGAGGGCTCTAGCTCCCTGACCAGGGATCAAACCCGGGCCCCCTGCATTGGGAGTGCGGAGTCGTAACCACTGGACCACTAGGGAAATCCCCCTCATTTATTTTATATTCATTACTTGGAATTCTGCAAAGAACTTCTCCCTTGTTCATTCGTTCATTCATTCATTCATAGCAATATAGATTCATGGTTTGTTATTTTCTTCTATGAATTATAATCTGTCAATGTTTATTCTGTTGCTCAAATTGTCCTAGATCGGGCCACTGGGACCTCCTCTAAACTTCTATTTTTGGCATGTTCCCAACATTCCCTGAAGACTTCTCTGCTTTCCGGTACAAAACGTCTCAGGCTGATTTTGTACTTTGCCTGACCCTGCCTTTGAATCAGCCATTTCGCCAAGAGGCCATAGCTCCTTTTATCTGAGAATAGTGTTTAGAAAACAGAATCTGGATGCTAGGTATGTTCATTGCTATCGGGAATGGCACTAATTCTAGACCTTCTCAGCAAACAAAGCTAGAAAACATATGCATGTGTGTTTGTGCTTGTGTGTATACACATACATACATATCTGTGCATATATAATCTATCTCTATGAACATATTAAAAGTGATTTCATGATGTTGTGGCCTCCAGTTCCAATCCAGCATCTCAGGGTTCATTCTAGTGTGTTCTCTTTCCATGTTTCTAACTCTTTTCTAACAATGAAAAACTTAACTCTCATCCGCAATATATTTACTCATTTGTTCAATTTGAGAATATATTACATAGAAGGCTTTTAGAAATGCTAACCCATACCACTGTGAAAAACAAACCTACTCAGAATCACTATTTGTTTATAGTTCTCTTTGTCTTTAGCTTAAGGATATGTAGTCAAGATATTGTGTTCAAAAATTACTTAGTTTCCCTCTCACTTCAGTGTGGTTCTGTTCATCTAAAATTCAGTTCGATTTTTTTTTTTGGTGGGACATTTTCCCTCTTCTCCATCCTTACTGTTTTCATTTATTGAGTATGTCAAATATTAACAAGATTATGAAGGTCAGAACAGTATAAAAGGAGTGTGTGTACTTCCCACACCCTACCCCTTCTAACCTATTTACAGTCCCCTATCTTTTTAACTCCATTTCACCTGCCTACTGAAGGTAACCTATCTCACTAGTTTCTGGTTTATTCAACTTATGTTTCTTGTTGCACAAGTGAATAGACATTTTAAAATTTTCTTATTTATCTCCTTTTCCCTGATACCAAAGGTAGCACACATTAGATATTCTGTTATACTTTTGCACTTTGATTTTTTTTTTTAACTTAACAGTACATTCTGGAAATCACTCCATATCAGTTTAGAGTTAGAGTTCTCCCTCATTCTTTTTTATAGCTGCATTGTGTCCTGTTGTGTGGATGTACCATAATTTATCCACTTACTCTCCTGTGTGTGGACATTTAGGTTGCTTCCAATATTTTGCAGGGACAAACAAGGCTTCAAAGAATAACCTGGTACAAGTGTATTTTCAGATTAATATAATTTTTATTTCATTGAAGCAACTTAATCTAAGTCTTCTCCAAGTTGTCTTTGATGGAGAGAATTTTGGAGTTATGTATGCGTTAACTTGTTTTTCTTCCTTAGGAAGCATCCTCAGTGTATAAAATTGTTAAATTCTCCTGCTTTTAAACACAGAAACACACCATATTGGGACTCTATACCATGAAATTTCAGTAATTTAATTCATGTTTAATGTGTGGTCAAAAGAGCCCTTATGCTTCCTGGCTTTTTATTATCTTAGGTAATCTGAGTAGCTTCTAACGAGAGGTTCTAAAAGAATTTGGGGAACTGGTTTTATAGCCGTAATTGAGACACAGCTCTGCATAACTCCTTCCATCCACCACGTCCTCCTCCCTGTACAGGATACAGGCCTTAAAGCACATGGCCCTGCTTGTGGTCTTTTCTGAATTAACAGTTGTTCTTTTATTATCAGTAGTCTCCTAAACACTGTACTTTCTAAACACTTGGTTATCTAATATCTATTATCTGTGACCATAACACAATGTCCTATTAAGTAGAACTCTCTATATTGTGGATTTACAAATAAAGATGTTTACATGCTGCTCTGTAGCACTTTTACTATTACCACTTTCCTGTTCAACTGTCACCACCT